>NC_138983.1:80623898-80981882 GCF_964341445.2 Mesoplodon mirus | reverse complement strand
AATAATCTTGGCACCCTTGTCAAAAATCATTGGACCATATATGCAAAGTTTTATTTCTGTGCTCTCTATTCTATTCTATTGGCCTATGTGCCTGACCTTATGTCAGTATCACACTGTTTTGATTACTGTACCTTTGTATGCAGTAAGTTTTGAAATCAGGAAGTGTGAGACCTCCAACTTTGCTTTTCTTTCTCAATAGTATTTTGGCTATTTGGGGTCCACTGAGATTCCATATGAATTTTAGGATGAATTTTTCTATTTCTGCAAAAACTGCTGTTGGGATTTTGAATCTGTAGATCCTTCTGTGTAGTAATGACATCTTAACAATCTTAAGTCTTCCAACCCACGAATACAGGGTGTCTTTCCATTTATTTGTGTCTTTAATTTCTTTCAGCAGCACTTTGTAGTTTTCAGTGTACACATCTTTTACCACCTTGGTTAAATTTATCCCAAAATATGTTATTCATTTTGATGCTATTGTAAATGAAATTATTTTCTTAACTTCCTTTTCAGGTTGTTCATTGTGAGCATATAGAAACACAACTGATGTTTGTGTGTTGATTTTGTGTCCTACGATTTTGCTAGTGAATGTAATTTTTTAGTTCTAAGAGGGTTGTGGTTTTTCATGGACTCTTTAGGATTTTGTACATGTAAGATCATGTTGCCTGTGAACAGAGATAATTTTACTTCTTCCTTTCGAATTTGGATGCCTTTATTTCTTTTTCTTGCCTAATTTCTCTGGCTAGGACTTCCAGTACTTTGTTGAATAGAAGTGGCAAAAGCAGGTATCCTTATCTTATTCTTGAAATTAGAGGAAAAGCTTTCCGTCTTTCACCTTTGAGTATGATGCTACCTGTGGGCCTTTCATATTTGACCTTTATTATGTTGAGGTAATTTCCCTCTATTCCCTGTTTGTTGAGTGCTTTTATCATGAAAGAGTGTTGCATTTTGTCAAATGCTTTTTGTACATCAATCGAGATGATCATTTTTTTCCTTCTTTCTGTTAATGTGATGTATTACGTGGATTAATTTTCATATGTTGAACCATCAAGTCTGCATTCCAAGAATAAATCCCACTTGGTCATAGTGTATGATCCTTTTAATGTACTGTTGAATTCGGTTTCCTCCTATTTTGTTGAGGATTGTGGTATCAGTGTTCATAAGAGATACTGGTCTGTAGTTTTCTTGTAGTGTCTTTGTCTGGGTTTGGTATCAAGGTAATGCTGTCCTCTCACTTCACCTTTTGAGTCTCAGCTTCTTTATCTCTAAGATGGAGATAATAATAGAGACCCTGTTTAGGGCTGTCATGCAGATTAAATGATAAAAATGCACACAAAATGCTTCAGCAGGGCCCAGTTCACAGGAAGCCCTCAAAATATGTTAGAGGATGATAAGGATAATAATAAAAATAATAATAAATAAATAACAGTTCATCTCATAGTTGGACAGCTCAGTAGGCTGGGGCTTATAGAGTCAGTCTGTATTAGCAGCAGGGCGTCTGTCCAGTAGCAGCATTTAGCAATTTTCCAAGTAAAGGGAGCGAGTGATATTATAGGGCCAAACTAGGAAGCTGTCTCCTGGCCTAACATGTGGTAGAGGCTCACCCAAATTTGTGGAGTCATTTAAAACTTCCTGCTTGCTTTGATTTCTTAATAATGGCTTGACAGTTTTTGAGGAACTGAAAGCAGTGAAGCCTGGGAAGAGACAAACAAAATGTAACACACAGAATTTCTCTCATTCATGGGTTATCAAAGGTTCAAAGGACACAAAGATCAATGGCAATGGTGATGAAGATGATGTGGGTGACATTTTCCAAAGAACTAATGTGTTTTCATTTTTTTAAATACTTTATTTTTTGAACAGTTTTAGGTTTACAGGAAATTGAGCAGAGAATACAGAGAGTTCCCATATATCCACCCCTCCAATACACACAGTTTCCCCTATTATTAACATCATGCATTAGTGCGGTACATTTGTTACAACTGATGAACCAATATTGATATGCTATTATTAACTAAGTCCATAGTTTACATTAGGGTTCACTCTTTGCGTTGTACGTTCTTTCCTTTTGACAAATGTATAGTGACAAGTATCCACCATTACAGTATCATAAAAAATATTTTCACTGCCCTGAAATCCCCTGTGCCCCTCCTCTTCATTCTGAGCTCCAGAGCCCCTGTGCCCCTGGCAAGCACTGATCTTTTACTCTCCTTATAGTTTTACTTTTTCCAGAATTTAATACAGTTGGAATCATACGGTATGTAACATTTTCAGACTAGGTTCTTTCACTAAGCAATATGCATTTAAGATTCCTCCATGTCTTTTTTGTTATTTGATAACTCATTTATTTTTATCACTAGTATTTCATTGTATGGATGTACCACAATTTGTCCATCCATTTACCTTTTAAAGGACATCTTGGTTGCTTCCAGTTTTTGGCAGTTATGAATAAAGATGCTGTAAGCATGTATCCAAAATAAATGAGTCTTCATGGATATAGAGAACAGACTGTGGTTGCCAAGTGGGAGGGGGTTGAGGGAGAGATGGAGTGGGGGGTTAAGGTTAGCAGATGTGAGCTGTTACATCCAGGATGGAGAAACAACAAGGTCCTACTGTAGAGCACAGGGAACTATATTCAATATCCTGTGATAAACCATAATGGAAAAGAATATTTTAAAAAGAATGTATATATATGTATAACTGAATCACTTTGCTGTACAGCAGAAATTAATACAACATTGTAAATCGACTACATTTCAATAAAATAAATAAATAAACAATATAAATTAGTCTTAAAAATCAACAATAAGAAACCAAACAACCCAACTTAAAAATGGGCAAAAGAGCTCAACAGACACCTCACCAAAGAAAATCTACAGATGTCAAATAAGCATATGAAAAGATGTTAAACATCATATATCATTAAGGAATTTCAAATAAACATGAAATATCTCTTCATTTATTTAGACTACTTTGATTTCTTTCATCAACATTTTGTAGTTTTCTTCATATACCTCTTCATATAGCTAAGTATTTTGTTAGATTTATTCCTAAGTACTTCATTTTTTTTTTTTTTGGTGCTAATGTAAATGGTGTTGTGTTTTTAATTTCATATTCCACTTGTTCATTGTTGGTATATAGGAAAGCAATTGACTTTTGTATATTAATCATGGATTCTGCAACCTGGGTACAATTGCTCATTAGTTCCAGGAGGGCTTTCTGTCGGTTCTTTGGGATTTTCTGCATAGACAATCATGCCATCTGCAAAATGGGCAAAAGATCTGAACAAACACCTCACCAAAGAAGATTTCTTTTTCCTTCCCAATCTATCTTTTATTCTCTTTTCTTGCCTTGTTGCATTAGCTAGGAGATACAGTACAATGTTGAAAATGCGTGGTGAAAGGGGACATCTTCACCTTATTCCTGATCTTAATTGGAAAGTTTCTAGTTTCTCACCATTAAATATGACATTAGCTTTAGGGTTTTTATAGATGTACTTTATCAGGTTGAGGAAGTTCCCCTCCATCCTTAATTTGCCAAGAGTTGTTGTGGTGGTTTGGTGGTTTGTTAGTTTATCATGGATAGTGTTTAATTTTGTCAAATGCTCTTTTTGCATCTACTGTTATGATAATGCGATTTCTCTTCTCTACGCTGTTGATGTGATGGATTACATTAATTGATTTCCAAATGTTGAACCAGCCTTGCATACCTGGAATAAATCCCACTTGACTGTGGTGTAGAACTCTTTTTATACATCACTGGATTCAATTTGCTAATATTTTGTTGAGGATTTTGCATCTATGTTCATGAGCAGTATTGGTCTGAAATTTTCCTGTTTTGCAATATCTTTATCTGGTTTTGCTATTAGAATAAGCTTGGCCTCACAGAATGAGCTGGGAAGTGTTCTCTCTTCTTCTATTTTCTGGAAGAGATTATTGAGAACTGGTATCATTCTTTCCTTAATGTTTGATAGAATTGACCAGTGAACCCATCCAGGCCTGGTGCTTTCCATTTTGGAAGGTTATTCATTATTGATTCAAATTCTTTACTAGATATGAGTCTATTCAGAGTATTTATTTCTCCTTGTGTGAGTTTCAGTAGATTGTGTCTTTCAAGGAAATGGTCCCCTTCATTAAGTTATAAAATCTGTGGGCATAGAATTATTCATAGTATTCCTTTATTATCCCTTCAGTGTCCATGAGATCAGTAATGATGCCATCGCTTTCATTTCTGATTTGAGTAATTTGTATCTTCTCTCTTTTTTTCTTGGTTATCCTGCTAGAGGTTTGTCAATTTTATTGATCTTTACAAAAAAAAAAAAAACCAAACAGCTCTTTATTTTGCTGACTTTTCTCTCTTGTTTTCCTGCTTTTTATTTCATTCATTGCTTCTTGTCTTGTGCTTGTGGTAGGCTTATATTGCTCTTCTTTCTCTAGTTTCATAAGGTGGAAGCTTAGATCTTTTCAAATGTATGCCTTCAATGCCATAAACTTCCCTCCAAGCACTGCTTTCACTGCATCTTGCAAATTTTCATAGGTTGTATTTTCATTTTCATTTAGCTCAAGATGAATTTTTATTTCCCATGAGACTCCCTCCTTGACCCATCTGTTATTTAGAGGTGTGTTGTTTAATCTGAAAATATTTGGGTATTTTCCAGCTGTCTTTCTGGTATTGGTTTCTAGCCTAATTCCATTGTGTTCTGAAAACGTACTTTGCATAATTTCTATTCTTTTACATTTGTTGAGGTATATTTCGTGGCCTGGAATGTGGTCTGCTTGGTGAATGTTCCATGGGAGCTTGAGAAGGATGTGTGTTTTGTTGCTGTGGGATGAAGCTGTGTGGTTGCCAGTTAGATCCAGATGATGGTAGTGCTGTTCAGTTCAACTTCATTCTTACTAATTTTCTGGCTGGTGGGTCTGCCCGTCACTGACAGAGGGCTGTTGAGGTCTCCAGCTACCATGATGGATTCATCTGCTTCTCCTTGCAGTCCTATCAGTTTTTGCCTTCCATACTTTTATGCTCTATTGTTGGGTACATACAATGAAGGACTGTTATGTCTGCTTGGAGAATCAACCCCTTTATCACTATGTATCGCCTCTCTTTATCCCTGATAACTTTCCTTCCTCTGAAGTTGGCTCTGCCTGAAATTAATAGAGCTACTCCTGCTTTCTTCTTGTGTTTCAGTATTTTAAGTGCCAAAGTGTTTGGTAGGAATTTGAAAAGTGGGTAAAGGCACAGTCATTTGAATCAGGCAAACCTGGGAACAAGCCAAGCGAGTCAAAGTGGCTGACTGTGGGCACACTTAATCGTTCTATGCCTCAGTTTCCTCATCTAAGAAATGAGTAACTATCGGACCTACTGTACAGCACAGGGAACTATATTCAATATCTTGCAGTAACCTGTGATAGAAAAGAACCTGAAAAAGAATAGATATTATATATATGTATAACTGAATCACTTTGCTGTACACCTGAAACTAACACAACATTGTAAATCAACTAGACTTCAATAAAAAATTAAATTTTATTTAAATGAGGAAGTATCCCTTTGAATTATTGTGAAGATGAAACGGGATAATGCAGTAAAGCACTTAGCAAATTTCCTGGCATTTGTGTAATTACACATAATGTGTCATTAATATATTCTACTAATATATGCAGTTATATTATTATCTATTCATATACTATAAGCTATTATTAATATAAGCTATTGGTTATAATTATATTGTGGGACATTAGTATAGATTTCTAAGTCCAAGTACTCTCTATGAAAGTTGGATGAGGCACTCTGAGAAGAGTGACTTAGAAAATATTTGCAAAGTCTCAGGCTGGAGTGGATGGCTCATAGGCAGTGTCCTGAGAAGACAGAGGACTTCGCACGTGCCCTGCAGCCCATAGTCCAGGGCGCCGGGGCCAGGGGGGATGTGATATTTCTTCCTTGGTGCCGAGTTTTGCTCATTCTTCTTATTAAAGTGGTTACACAGGAGGTTTCTGACGCCACTGACAAATCACTGTCTGGGGTCTCTCTCTTTTGAGGGAAATGTGGTCACACCAGGGCCCCTATTGAAAAATAGATCATCTTTGGTTAGATAAATTCTGATTAGCTTTTAAGAAGCAACAGTAATAATTAAGCACATGGGAAAAACCTTCATTGTACACCAAGGCTTTTTTTTTTTTTTTTTTTTTTTTTCTTTTTGCGGTATGCGGGCCTCTCACTGCTGTGGCCTCCCCCGTTGCGGAGCACAGGCTCCGGATGCGCAGGCCCAGCGGCCATGGCTCACGGGCCCAGCCGCTCCGCGGCATATGGGATCCTCCCAGACCGGGGCACGAACCCGTACCCCCTGCATCGGCAGGCGGACTCTCAACCACTGCGCCACCAGGGAGGCCCTACACCAAGGCTTTTAAAAGGTAGTTATAAAACTATGTTTTGTGGTGTGAGCTCAGTTGTGTTTAAACTTTTTAAAAAGATTGTAAGCATAGAGAAAAGACTGGAAGGATGTGAACCACCGTGTTCTCGGTGCCTGCCTCTGGGGGACGGGAGTCTAAGTGATTTTAATGTCTTCTTTGTGTTTTTCTCTAGTTCTCATTTTCTGCATTATTACAAAAAACATGTTATTTTAAAAATGAATAGAACAAACAACAATTATTACAAAACCTCCCCTTAACTTTAACACTTGCAGTAAATGGACAGTTGTCACTTGCCAACTGACCTTTCTGGTTTGTGTTGGGCCATTTCTGCTGTCTTGCCACTCGGGACAACCAAAAGGATACTTGCGTGGGATCAGAGAACTATCAAGTGGCCAATTCCTGGCCAATTCCCCCCGAGTTCCCTCTTGCCTCTGTGTTGCCTGACGCCCTACCCTAAAACTGGGCATCTATTCTGGGTCTGCTGTCAGGGTCTGGTGACCCTCCACTCACTAGCTGTGTGGCCTTAGGCAAGTCACTTAACCTCTCTGACCCTCAGCATCCTCCTCTTAAAATGAGGATTGCAGTGACCGTCCAGCCAGATGAAGTGGTTAGCACATTGGGGCCCCCAGTGTCAGTGGCACTAGTTATTCCTTGTTATTCCTGATATTCCTGGCTCTGACTGTCCCCCTTCTGCATTTCAGTCTGCAGACGTCGACAACCATCACGCACTCATTGAATATAATGAGGCCGAAAGCAGCTTTGTTCTCCACGACTTCAATTCCTGCAACGGCACGTTCGTCAATGAGTGCCACATTCAGAACGTGGCTGTGAAGCTCCTACCCGGAGACATCCTGAGGTTTGGGTCCAGAGGGCTGACCTACGAACTGGTCATCGAAAACCCAGCCTCGGTGAGTCCAGGCCCCTGCGGGGGCGGGGGGGGAGGGCGGGGTGCAGAGGTGCCGTGTTGTGTCACCTTCCGTGCAGCCTAGGGCTCGGGTACGGCCACAGGTGGAGTTCGTCTGGAGCGCGTCACTCTTGCTTTCGAGATTCTGCGAAGTTCAGCCCCATCGCGTGGGTGCCCCGGGGAAAGCGAGTCCTCGCGCCCTCTTCTGGGCATTTCGTGGAATTACATGCAAGAGTTGTCTAGGGACCAGCCCCGAGGGAGAGCATTTTCCTGAATAGTGAAGCTTGGCGAGGGGAGGTGGAAAGCAGGTGTGTGCTTTTGAAGATGCAGAGATGGATGCTTCCTTTTTAGGCAGATCAGTGCTCTGCAACTTCCTAGCTTTGCGACCTCGGCCAGGCTTCTCTGCGTGCCTGGGTCTGGGTCTTCTCAGCGGTGCAGGGCGTTGAGAGAGTATCTATGTATAAAAATCAAAGTGTCTGGCCGGAGTAGACGCTCAAGGCCTGCCAGCTGTTATCACACCGGATCACAAATGTTCCCGGGATCAGGACCTAAAGTATGGCCCCAGGTTAAGCGGAACGTAACCCAAAATTCGCCCAGCAAAGCTCAGTCACCAGAAGTATCTGGTTCAGTAGGGAGGCAGGATGGGGGCTGGTTAGCAACACAGTCCTGGGTCAGAACCCCAGCTCTGCCACTGGCCTACTCGGTGCGCTCTTGCACAAGCCATTGGACCCCTCGGAACCTCGGTTTCCTCATCTACAAAATGGGGCCAACGACAGCAATGACCTTGCAGGCTTATCTCGAGGGCTAAATGAGATGGTTATCATTGTAAAACTCCCAGAATAATGCCCATTCGTGGTGAGCACACAATTAATACCTGTCGTGTGTGTCCCAGAGAGACGGCGTGTTAACCTCACTCCCCAGCACCAAGAACGCTGCATGGACTGAGACCTCCGAGGCTTAAAGTCCTTTCGGGGACGAGGCTGGATATAAATAAATAAAGTTTAGAGAATCTAGGCAGAATCCTGGGTGTGGGTCCCCTAGGCAGCCCTAAATACCCACTCAGAGAAGATGAGCACCGTCCCTCAGGCTGCAGGGCTCGTGACACCGCATCCACCACGTTTGGCTTTGAAAACCTGGGACAGTTTTCTCCTGCTGCTTCTCAGCCCCCTTTTCCTCCTTGGACCAACATTAAAGTGTGCTCACTTGTGGGATGCACTGGGATCCACTGGCCGCCCTGAGGAGGGGCTCCTGACCCAGAAGGTGTTGACCTGATCAGGGGTTCTCAACATGGGTTCTAAGGATCCCCCTCGTCAGAAGCACGTGGGGAGCAGACCCACAGTGCAGATCTGGGCTTCACCCCAGGCCTGAGGACTCATACTTAGGATTCCCAGATGAAATACAGGACACGCAGTTAAATCTGAATTTCAGAGAAGCAACAAATCATTGTTATGTGCAGGTGTGGCCCAACTATTGCAAGGAACCCCTTATGCTAAAAAAATTATTCGGTGTTTATCTGAAATTCAGATTTAACGGACACCCTATAGTTTATTATATATTGATTTATTCATTTCTTTATTTATGCGAAATCTGGCAACCATACACATCCTCCCTGGGAGTAGGGCCTGGGAATATGCATTCTCACAAGCTCCCTGATGATTCTGATGCACCGCCAATAGGAGGGAAACCGAAATTTAGAATCATTTGTATGGAACACTTACAGAATTTTTTAGGGATCAAAGAAAAGGGGATTTCACACTCCCAAGCCTGAAAATCCAAGTTCATGAAGTTTGATTCAATGTGCCCCAACATGTCTGATTCCAAGAAATTTTCAGGAATGTTCAGTAAAATTACAGGTTCCCAGGCCCCCTCCCTGGGAAATTCTGACTCTGTGGCTTGCCTGTGGGGAGAAGAATAGGGGAGCAGCAAATAATATCTGCATTTTTTTCTTTTTTTTCCTACAAAGATATTTATTGAAATATTATTGATAGGGGCATAAAATTTGAAACCTAAATTTCCATCCAAAGGAGGCATTGTTTAATAAATTATATTGTTTAATATATTCTAAGGAGTTTAATATATTATAAGGAGTTTGTTTATATATGGAATACTGTTCTGCCTTTTTAAAACACAGCTTTCTTGAGATATAATTGACATGCCATAAACGGCACATGTTTAAAGTCTGTAAGTGGATGGGCTTTTACATATGGGTACACCTGTGAAACCATAGCCACAATCAAGACAGTGAACAGCTCCTTCATCCTCCAAAGTTTCCTCCGGATCACAGCAAGTGTTTGTTTGCTTGCTTGCTCTTAACAGCTTCACTGAAGTACAATTTACATAACAGTAACTTCACCCATTTTAAGTGTCCAATTCAATCAATTTGAATATATTGATGGAGTTGTGCAGCCATCACCACAACCTGCTTTCAGAACACTTTCCTCCATTTCTATCACCCCAAACCTCGGAGAAACCTTGGAGGTATTTCATTTTGGGGTTTGTTTTTAACTTTTAATTTTCAAAATTATGGTAAAATACACATAAAATTTACCATCTTAACCATGTTTCAGTGTACAGTTCACAGTGGCATTAAATCTATTCACACTGTTGTGCAGCCATCATCCCCATCCATCATCAGAACTTTGTTCATCTTCCCAAACTGAAACTCTAAGCCCATCAAATCAAACCCCCTGCTTCCTTCCTCCCCTCCCACCATGCTGTGTCTGTGAATTGGACTATTCTAGGTTCCTCATATAAATGGAATCTTACATTGTTTGTCCTTTTGCGATCATCTTATTTCACTTAGTATGATATCCTCATGGTTCATTCCAGTTGAATATTTCATTGTATGGATTCACCACATTTTGTTTATCTGCTCATCCATCCATGGCCACTTGGGTTGCTTCCACCTTTTGGCCATTTTGAGTAAGTTTGTTATGCACACGGGTGTACAACTATGGAATGGGGACTTTATTTTACAAGGTGCTTCTTATATAATTGTGGGAAACAGTGATGACGACCTCTAACCTTGAGTAGATAAGACAGAAGAAGATGCTTTGTAAGAAGAGAAACCAGGAGAGCAGCAGGAGGAATCACTGACGTGAACAGCACTGTGCTAAGCAATTCACCTGCTCTCCCTTATTTCACGCTCACAGCAACCTATGAGATGGGTTCTCCCGTGATCCCCATTTTACAGACAAGGAATCCGAAACTCAGAGAGGTTAAGTAATTTCCCCAGGGCCACACAGCTAGTCAGTGCAAATTAAACACTATCCCCACTTGTGGAAAAAGGAGGGGAGAAAACCATTTAGTCTGATGCTAGCTGGAGCAGTAGCCTTGACTGGTTTTCACACCGAGGAAAGCATACTCTCACGGTCACTCAAATATACACGGAGTTTTTCAATTCTTATTCCTACACGCACTTGCACCTTGCTTCATTCCTCGGTTGACTCCAGGCAGCTGCACAAGTGTTCCCCTGGCCTGTGCCCAGGGCACTTTGCAGGACTCTCCCCAACCCCATCTTCTCAAAAGCGCTCTCTGCCGGGGCGTCCCCAGCTTGAGAAGCTTCCATCCATGACGCTCATATTCATGGAGGGGTCCTTTGCAGCGTCCGTGTGAGGGCGGCCTGTGGACTGACTGACACCTTCCTACAAATTCCACTTCCTGATGACTCCAACCTGCTGGCTGTTTAAAAGAAGAGAAAGGAAGAGGGGAAAAAGGGAGAGGTATTGAAGAGCATCTCTCATCAAATATTTTGAAGCCCAGTTTTTCTAAAAAATTCGTGGCCGTCTTGCTTCCAGCCTATTCTTGTTTCCAATTGATTTTGGGGTCCCTGGTGAGGGCGCTGTGTTTCCTCCTTGGATGGAGTTTCCACGGAGGACTGCCCTGATATCATACAGATTAAGTATGATGAGAACTGTTCTTCTCCCGACAAAGAGTTCCCAAATGAAAGCATTTAGTTCAGGTGTTGTGGTGACCCTAACCAATAGAGGAGGGTGTGACAGCATTTTACTGGGGGAGGGGGGTGAGGTGCGTGGTGCTTAGGAATCCAGATGTGTTTGCAGATGTCACAGTGGTTAGAGCACGTGCCCTGAGGTCAGGCTGACTCCAGCGCCGTCCCAGCCCTGCTCTTGACCGGCTTTTATACTGGACGTGCACAAATCATCTACCTCTCAGAGCCTCGGTCCCCACTCCTGTAACAATAGTTCCTACCACCTTGAGTGACTGTGGTATTAAGTGGGCAAAGTGCGTAAATTGCTTAGTCCAGCGTCTGGCACCTAATAAGCACATGATAACCCTCAGCTTTAGAGTCAAGCAAACCAGCATGGAGCAGCCAAGATGCCTCCTTTGTAAGTGTCCTTTTGGACAGGGAAACCTCCCAAGACCTGCCCCCACTAGCAGATAAATACATTTGCAGATAAATTACCCATAGAATAACATACAAGATGGAAAAATATAAAGAAAAACTCTTGTTTGACAAAGTGCATTGGCAGCCAGGTTGTGCCCAGGACCATCCTTTTTTTTTTTTTTTTTTTTTGCGGTCGCGTGCCTCTCACTGTTGTGGCCTCTCCCGTTGCAGAACACAGGCTCCGTACGTGCAGGCTCAGAGGCCAAGGCTCACACGCACAGCCGCTCTGCGGCATGTGGGATCTTCCCGGACCGGGTCACAAACCCGTGTCCCCTGCATCGGCGGGTGGACTCTCAACCACTGCGCCACCACGGAAGCCCCCAGGACCATACTTTGTAAATTATAGCTCTCTCATCAAAGTATTACCTAGGGCTGCCATATTGCACAACTCCAGGGTCACCATTCACAACGTAGTCCATGTGGATGGCGCCCACTGAAGCTGTGCAGGACATAACCCGCAGGGCCATCTGCAATGCCCTGAAGCAACCGTTGATTAATCCCATAGAGTCTTGGCACCAGGCGTGGGAAATTGAAGTCCCAGAGTCAGGTGTGCCGCCGTGTTGTGGGTTTTGTTGGTTGTTGCCTTTACTCGTGCTTTCTGAGCTCTGGGAAAGGAGGTGTGGAAACAAGCTGTGCTAGTCACAGTGGCGCCGTTCTTACAAGGCAGCTGAGTAAGGAAACCCACGTCACCCGTATGTATCCATCATGTCTTTCTCTGTTCTGAAATACGGCAAAACGGATGGAAATGGCCAGAATGAAAAAGGAAGCCAGGCGCCACAAATGACGTGCCGACTTGTTCCATGAGGGGGTTGACAGCTCCTTGTCGGCAGCCCCCATCCCCATGACTGCCTGTGTCTGGCCTTCCCTGTAGCCTGCTCTGCCCTGTTCCCAGTCCAGCCAGACTCTCCCCCGTGGCTCCTGGATACTGTCTTCTGTCCCTGCAATGTCATGACGTCCTGTCTTGCGAGAAGAGCGCCCTCTGTCGGCCAATATTCCTTGCTGCTTTAATGGGGAAGCTCTGCAGAACACAATCGAGAAAGCAAGGGCTTTGGAGTTGGATGGACCCAAGTTGAAATGCCAGCTGCAACTGACTTTACCTTTCTGAGCTTCAATTTCCAATTTCTGCCAAGGAGCTACTCATTAATCCCAGGTCCCCTTTCCCCCTTCAGTTGTTTTTATAGAGGTCCCTGGGACCACCCCTATCATGGCATAAACTGAGGCTCAGAGAGTTTCAGTGACTTCCCCGAGGTTAGGCATCAGTCATATAGATCCAGAGACAGGATTAAAAGCCAGCTCTCCTGAGTCCCTTGGAGGCTTTTCCTAATAGCACGAAGCATCGTGGGGCCGTGAGAGCCCAGGCAGGTCCTTCACTGCCCAGCGGTTAAGGAAGGTCTTGCAATTCCCAGTCCAACCTGCAATTTCACACTCTGACAGGGGATGATTCATTATGTGGGTAAAAACGAAAGCCACTGATAATAGAAGAAAATGCATTTTCAGTTATCTGGCTTCCTTGCTTGTTTGGCTCCACTAACTTTTTTTTTGGCTACACCAATGCAGGATCTTAGTTCCTCAACCGGGGATCAAACCTGCACCCCCTGCATTGGAAGCGTGGAATCTTAACCACTGGACGGCCAGGGAAGTCCCTGGCTCCACTAACTTTTTTTCTTTAATTATTCTATTTATTTTATTTATTTATTTTTGGCTGTGTTGGGTCTTCATTGATGCGCGCGGTCTTTCTCTAGTTGCGGCGAGCGGGGGCTACCCTTCATTGCAGTGCGCGGGTTTCTCATTGCGGTGGCCTCTCTTGTTGCGGAGCATGGGCTCTAGGTGCATGCGCTTCAGTAGTTGTGGCATGCGGGCTCAGTTGTTGTGGCTCGCGGGCTCTAGAGCACAGGCTCAGTAGTTGTGGCCCATGGGCTTAGTTGCTCCGCGGCATGTGGGATCTTCCTGGACCAGGGCTCGAATCCCTGTCCCCTGCATTGGCAGGCGGATTCTTAACCACTGCGACCCCAGGGAAGTCCATCCACTAACTCTTTACCAGGGATATTGCTGCCGTTCCTGGACAAATTCAGTTGCCCCCTTTCTTCTTCTTTTTTGACGATGGTGATCATACCTGATGGCTAATGTTTTATGCTCATTTATTATGGATCAGGAAGTGTTCCCAGCATTTCACGTGCACTATCTCACCCACTTCTCACAGACTAAGAAATGGCTGTTAGTATCCCTATGGCTTACAGACAAGGCACAGAAATGACACACTCGTCAGGGTCCCAGAGACGGAGCAGAGCCGGGAGCCGGACCAGAGTCTGTGTGACGCCGGATCCCAAGGTCTTAACCCGAGGTCGGCACGTTATGGCCCAGGGCCAATTGCGGGCCATCCCCTGTCTTTGTAAAGTTTCCTGGGAACACAGCCATCCCATTCATTTCAGTATTGCCTGTGTTGTCGGCTACAAGGGCAGAGTAAGCTGGGCAGATCCTATGGCCCACAGGGCTGGAAATGCTTACTGTCTGGCTCTACAGAAAACGTTTACCAGCCTCTGCTTGGAACACTATGCAGTACTGCCTCTTTCATTTGACTTGGTTTCTGAAAGAAGAACTTAAAATAGACGGGGGAGCTGGGGAGAAAGAACTCACTCAGATTGAGCCTTACTGTGTGCCAGGAAATGTGCTGGTTAATTGCTTAAGTTTACTGAGGAATCAGAAAAAACAGACAAGCTGGAAAAATAAACTTTGAACAGTCTTTTCAATACCTCTTTAAAAAAGAGCTGGAAATATGTGGTTCTAAATATACATACACATATATATGCATTTGCAAATATAGTAATAATATAATTACATTGACATGGATCTGATAAATGTACTAGACATTAACATATTATATATACAACGGATGCATATTACAAATTTTGCCTGTTTCTTCAACTGGAAAGTTTTCTTTTAAAACTGTGGACTGTTGGGAATTCCCTGGTGGTCCAGTGGTTAGGACTCAGTGCTCTCACTGCTGAGGGCGTCGGTTCAATTCCTGGTCAGGTAACTAAGATCCCACAAGTGCACGCGAGGCCAAAAAACGAAATAAATGAAACTATGGAATGTCTTCCCTGAGTCACTTTTGAAGCAGAAATTTGGGATTTGTAGTCTGAAGCCTGTTGTAGCTAGAGAACTATTTATCTATCAAAGTTTCTCTAAGCAGCGTGTTACTACTTGTCTTATGATTGGTTCCTTGGTCTTAAATCATTCTTCTCTGGAGATGCTGCTTTACTTTTATAAGTTGAAAGGTAAATTTGGTGCATGATGACAGTCTGGTGGGTTTTATTTGAGCATGTCATAACCTTTAAAACAACTTTCACTCTGAGTACATAGTGATGCTTATGCTAAAGTCTCAATAAGCATACTGTCCAGGAAATTTGATTGTTTGCAAGTGTCAGAAAACCAACTAAAACTAGCCTAGGCAAAAAAAAAAAAAAAAAGCTCATGGAACTGAAAAGGCCAAAAGCTGCAGCTTAGGCCCACCTGGATCCAGGCGCCCAAATCATGGTCAGAAATCTGACTCTTTCTTCCCTGTTAGCTTCCCAATCTCAGACAGACTCTTGCCTCACCTGTAGGAAAGTGGCCAGCAGCAGCCCCAGCACCCTACAAAGTAGCAGTTCCAGGGAAAGAGCCAGCATCTTCATTGGCAGTGGCTTGGATCACGTGGCTTCCCCTGAACCAATCCCTGAGGCCAGGGGCAAGGAATGCTCTGATTGGCCAGGCCTGGGTTATGGTCTCACCCCTGGGGTGGAAGGGTCAGAGTTGTATGGACTCAGGATTGTCAGGGAAAGGGTGTCTTCCCTGCAAAAAAATTAAGGTGCCCATCCAGAAGATGGAAGAAATGGATGCGGGGGAGGCAAAAACAAAGAAGATGTCCATGACATTAGGAAGCATTCCTATTGCCTAAGTGGAGCCTTCCGAACGGGATTTGCCACTAGGGATCTGGGGGGAGGGAAATGATGAATAATCCACTTTTCCATTGGAAAAGTCCCAGGCCAGTCTCCAAGGAAGCAGAGTTGCTCATTTCTCTCCTGTGGTGAACAGGTGTGATGAGAAGCTCAGAGTCGGGGCCTTAGTTGTCCATCCCCAAGAAGGGTGGCATTTACATGTTCCTGGGACCTCTGAATAGGGCCCGTTGTTGAGGAAGATGTGGCTTTACTGTACCGGGGGTTGAGGAGCCGGCAACTGAGTGAATGACCAGAGAGCATGGGGCTGTTCAGAACAAAGCCTCTTTCTGGTCAAGCTTTGTCATCTACCTGACCTCGTAGGATTTCCTCTACCTTGTGCTTTTACAGGTCCCGTGGGGACCTACTGATGTGATGAGAAATCCTGAGGCTGGGTGTTTTATATCAAAGGCGATTTCCCAAGATCAGTGAAGTGGAGGGCACGGGGCAGCAGACAGCCTCAGACTAGGCCTCCGCAGCAAAAACTCACACACAAGGACCCCTGAGGCTGTGTTGTCACCAGATGTCTACAGGCAATGCAGATGACATCGGGGGAGGTGGAGACGGGAGCGCGGGCTGAACCCTTAGCATCCTGCTGAGACAGAACCCGGACCCGGCCAGGAACCAGGCCGCTTCCTGCTTCCTCTGGCAGACCACACCCTTTGTTACCAAATCAGAACCACGTTGCTCCTTCTCTGAACTTAGTTGATGATCATTCATTCATTCATTCATTCATTCATTCCATCTCTCAATCTGGCAAGACCGAATTGAAGCAGACCAAGTCTAGGGGTAGCAAAAGCTATTTGCAAAAATCCGGCTGTTTTCTCATTAGATTCTATTTCCCATTTTATGGACTGACCAGGAAGCTGATTAGAACTTGAAAGGAAAGGAAAAACCGTAAGATTGAAGATTTACAAGAAAATGGGAAAATTAGATGGGCCAGATCTCCTTTAACACAGCTGGGAAAACCCCAAACGAATGGCTTTTCTGAACAGCTGAAAGGGACTTAATTCTTTTAAGTTCCAAAACCTAAAAATAATGTATAACTTGGTGGTTCTGTGTTCTAAATGTATAATCCTGATTTCTCACACTGAAACCCCATACATAATTTACCCTTTTCTTGGGGACATAGAATTATTACCCGTCTCTGAGTTACGGTGACACCCCGGGAGCTGTTGAGATAAAGGCCATTTGTCCTGGCACCAAGTAGCACCCTCTCCTGGCTTCTGAGATCTACTGGCCATGTTTTCTAGTCTCCATTCTGTCTTTCCAGGTCCATGGCTCCTCCATGCTGGGGTCAGTGTGCTTGCTCGCCACCATCACCCCTACCCCCCAGGCCCTTCCAGACTGTGGGAATTAAGCTCCACATCTATGTATGTTAAATTCTTCTGTAAGGAAGACGATCTCTTCTCCCTCCTTTATGTATTTACTCACTAATGTATCTAGGTCAGTATGGACTCATGCATACTGATTTTACAGTTTGAGTTTATACTCCAATACTCATTAAGTATTTCTTCGCTCAAATTCTTCCAGCCTTGGCCACTGGGAGCTCTTTCAGGTTGCTTGCTGTGTCCTTGAGCATCTCCCCACCTTTTCGTTTTGGGCACTTGCTTACTCTCTGCTGTTACAAGATGTGCCAGGCTTATCATGTATTTTCCCCATCCCAGCCCCAGAATCAAAGTGCTTTTTATTTACACTCCGTTTGCCAACCGTTCAGCTCAGTCAGCGAACACCTACCATAGCAGGCACTCTGCTGGGTGCCAGTACAGCCAGCAATTGGCTGGTAAATATTTAATGACCAGCTCTCTGGAAAAAGTAAATACATGGATGCATAGCATAAGGTTTACTGATATAAAGAATGTGTAGCACAGTCTTTCCATGTAACAAGAAATACATTACCCCTTCTTGTAAATTCTATATAGCCAGCTGAGTCTCACAGAATGCTTTCATTGACTTTAGCTGAAGTCTTGTATCCATAGCCAATTTCTCATTGCAGTTGACGAATGAGAGAGTTCCCAACCTGAGCACTCGTGGGTATTTTTGGATATTTTGGATTTATGAATAATACAAGTGAAAAAAGAAAGATGTTAGAACTTCACATGTTCATCAGTGACATGAGTGACTTTGTTGCTGCATCAGATAATAATTTTTAAATACTGGAAGAACGTTTCCCCAATTTTTTGCTCTATTCATAACATAACGGCTAAAACACAACATGCTTTTGTATAATCTGTATTGTTAACATTTTCTCCATTACCGTCTTAAGTCTAGGCAATCAACAAAACAAACAAACAAACAAAATCAAGCTCTACATGAACCACCATTATTAAACCTATTTATAAAACTTTTTAAAAACCAAGCCCTCATTTATAACATTTCCTGATTTCTATGTTGTAATACGCCCTCCACGGTCAATTTCAAACTCCCAATCACACATCCCTGAATACAGAGAAGGAAAGAGAGGTGTGGTAACACATTACTATGTAGCATTTCCAACAGAAACATATAGTAGAGTGAAATAAACTCAAGAGCATAGGTAATAATAAAATAGAGTAAAATAATTAAGAAGAGGTGAGTTTTAAGTTTGTATCACCTTTTTTTCTGATATAATTTAATGGTAAATTTATGTAAGTTAATTCTTATTAATGGCTGTGTTTATCAACCAGTTCGCAAAATTCCTGGACATTTAACAATCGGTTCTCGTGAGCGGGTACCAGCTGACCCCAGGACTCCTCTGGTACAGCAGTAAACATACCACAGGTCTTCCCGGATGGAGGCTGGGGTCCTCTGAGCTGCTTCCAGGGCGTGGCATGTACCAGATGAATAACACTTCCATAAGACAGTTGTCAGTGTTCCTAGAAAATCCCATTTCTAAGTAGCCCATGTGATGTCTTATGGTTTTTCACACAATCTAATGTTCATTTCCTTTTTTTAACTTGGAAAATATCCTATCATTCACTAACCCATCGTCTAAGATCTGTTTGTGAGTATGGAAAGCAGGTAATAAATCATGACTTCAAGTAACCTAGAAGTCCTAAGAGCACAGGTATTGGAGTCCAATAGTGTCACCACCTCCTGGGTGTGAGACCTTGGGCAAGTCATTTAACCTCTCTGAGCTTCAGTTTCTTAATCCACACAATGAGGGGTAAAATGCCTCCTGCAAGATTATTCTGGAGATCAGATGAGACCACATGCATTAAGTGCCCAGCACAGTCTGTGGCACATCTGAGGCTTCTCTACACAGTGGCTCATAGCCGTTGTATTGTCCACAATTACTTACAAATGGCAGAGCACATAACAAGCTCTCCAAGGGCAAGGTCTAAGTTTCCACCTTCTCTGCAGGCTCCAGGGCTTCCTGGCAGAATTCATGTGTACTGTAGGCACTCGATGTGCAAACTACTTCGAATTTTTTTTAGTGTGTCCCGTTCAACTTATACTCTTTACAGGGTTAGAAGCAGATATTGGAGAAATAACACAAAGAACAAATAGATAATTTGAAAAAAAATGGATAGTGTTTTCTTGAGTAAATCATTGACCTTTGTTTATTAAAGCTAATATAAATTCAGCCGTGGATGTGGTCATGGTTAATCCAGGTGGTTGACAACAAGCTTTTTTTTTTTTTTTTTCGGTACACGGGCCACTCACTGTTGTGGCCTCTCCCGTTGCGGAGCACAGGCTCCAGACGCGCAGGTTCAGTGGCCATGTCTCACGGGCCTAGCCACTCTGCGGCATGTGGGATCTTCCCAGACTGGGGCACGAACCCGTGTCCCCTGCATCGGCAGGCGGACTCTCAACCACTGCACCGCCAGGGAAGCCCCAACCTGCTATTTTAAAGGTAGTATGGAAAATAAATCAGGACTATCACATATGCTACCTCAAAAACAAAACAAAAAACCCAACCATGGCAACATACCATATGGTCAGAGAACAGACACAAAGAAAGAGGAAAGGCATTAGCGTGTATTTTTAAACTAAAGTTTCTAAAAACAGACTTGAAGACTTCCCTGGTGACACGGTGGATAAGAATCCACCTGCCAGCGCAGGGAACACAGGTTCGAGCCCTGGTCTGGGAAGATCCCACATGTCGCGGAGGAACTAAGCCCATGCACCACAACTACTGAGCCTGCGCTCTAGAGCCCACGTGCCACAACTGCTGAGCCCATGTGCCCCAGCTACTGCAGCCCATGCGCCTAGAGCCCACACTCCGAAACAAGAGAAGCCACCACAAGGAGAAGCCTGCCCACCACAACAAAGAGCCCCCCGCTCGCCGTAACTAAGAAACCCTGCACGTAGCAACGAAAACCCAACACAGCCAAAAATAAACCGAATTAAATCTAAAATAAATAAATAATACAAACAGACTTGTTGATAACTGACCTTGACCCCATGCTTCCTGTTCAGCCCAAAACCTTGACCTTCCCTCTGATAAAGCAAGCCAGCAAACTAGAGAAAACCAACTTTAACCATCCAACTAAAGCTACCCTCAACCAACACGCTTCAGAGAAAAAGAAAAAAACAAAACTTTATTTTTTTAATTTTTAACCCCGAAGACCTTGGAGTCTCTGCTACGTTTATACATCTTTGGCTCCTTCCCCCTAGGGACCCTATCGTTCGGGCTCTATGTGCTGCAAGCGACAGAAACCAGCTCTAGCCGGCCTCAGGGATGGAACACTTCAGGAGAGCACCCCAGGCAGGGCTCAAAACCAGCTTCCTTATTTTCCCCACCATGTTCACAGCAGCATAGTTATAATAGCCAAGAGGTAGAAACCACACAAGTGCCCATGACGCTTAATGAATAAACAAAATACACTCTAAACTATATAAATAAATGGAATATTATTTAGCCTTAAAAATGAAGGAAGGGCTTCCCTGGTGGCGCAGTGGTTGAGAGTCCGCCTGCCAATGCAGGGGACATGGGTTCGTGCCCCAGTCCGGGAGGATCCCACATGCCGCGGAGCGGCCAGGCCCGTGAGCCATGGCCGCTGAGCCTGCGTGTCCCGAGCCTGTGCCCCACAACGGGAGAGGCCACAGCAGTGAGAGGCCCACCTATCACAAAAAAAATAAAATAAAAAAAAAGAAGGAAATTTTGACATGTTACAACATGGATGAACCTTGAGGGCATTATGCTAAGTGAAATACGCCAGTCACAAAAAGACAGGTACCATGTGATTTCACTTATTTGAGGTACTTGGTACTTAGAGTAGTCCAATTCATAGAGACAGAATGTTGGTCACCACGGGCTGGGTGGCGGAGGGAATGGGGAGTTGTTGTCTAATGGTTAATAGAGTTTACGTTTTGCAAGACGAAAAAGTTCTGGAGATCCATCTCACAGAAATGTGAAAATACTTAACACCACTGAACTGTATACTTTAAAATGGCTAAGATGATAAATTTTATGTTGCAGGTTATTTACCACAATCTGAAAAATAAATAAACAGCTTCCCTCTCTCCATGTCTGGGCTCCACTCCCTCATGCTGGCTGCATTCTGAAGTCCCACCAGGTCACTCCAGATCCTGGTGTCCAGCCAAGTCTTCTTGGGTCTCCTTGGCTCTGATTGGATCACTTGTCCCACCACTGAACCAATCAGTATGTCCAGGGAGTGTGATTGGTTGATTGCTTAGCCCCACCCACAGCAATGGGCCGACAGATTGGGAGGGAGATTCCTGGAATTTCCAGAAGAGCCAGGTGGGTTGCGGCCTGTCCACTACGGCAGTGAACCACTTGAGGCATGAGATATGAGCACTCCCTTTAGCACCCTGGCAGTTAGTGGGCAGTGAGGCACATCTACCTGAGCATCCCAGCACAAAAGGGAATTCCTCCACACTACCCGTGGTCTCTCGATTTGTTTTCTCTCAGGCGGGGGTAAAACATATTCAAATTTCCCCCTTCCCACCTTCAGCCCTTTCATTCGATAAATCTTTATTAAATCGATGAGGAAAGGTTGTAGGAATGATTGAGGCAAGACAGCCCCAGAGGAGAGGACGGGAAGGGATAGGATGGATGGAGAAGTGAGTGCAAGGCAGGAGCAGGACACCTCAGCTTCTGAAAGGAGAGAAAGGAAGAAAGCTTAGGTGGAGACCGAGGTGCCCACAGTGGAGAGAAATTCGAATCTTCACATAAGGTAACAGTTCTGGAACACTGCCAAGTCCATTCCTGAAACAGGTTTCAACGGGGCCAGTGTCATCATAAATGCTGGGCAGGTGTCGCCAGGCAATTGGAGTTTGATTTTCCCGAACAGTGTTCTCCCTGACTCCAAAAAAGTCTTCAGGGGAATTCACCGGATTCTTGACTTGGCTGGGAAAGACTGTAGCTAAAAGACTGGTTTGGGAACCTGAGTGAGTGGAGAACCTTCCTCTTGAATACAATCCAGCTGGAGCTATAGGAAGTTCTGTCTGCCAGTGCTCCTATTTCGGAAGCATTCTGTCCTGTTTCTCATTACGTGTCTGCAGTCTGCAGAAAGAGAAACGTGACCGCCACAGGCGGCAAACCTTTGAACTTAGCTTCTTCCTTGAAAAGTGTGTTTTTTTCTGCCAAGAGACTGGGGGCGGGGCAGAGAAGGGAGAGAGAGACAGAGAGGGAAAGAGCTTTCCAGAACTCCAGTCCCACCACCCTCTCCACCACCACCTGAGCTTGGTGAAGTCCTTAACCTCTCCAAGCCTCATTTGTAAGCTAGGAATAAGGAGAGCTCCTCCCCTTCAGGGCTATCGCGAGAAATCGGTGAGTAATTACAATAAATGGTAGCATTCACGATGTCACGGTTTAACCACTAGGCTCGGGGAAGGATGGCCACAACAGCATTAACCAAGACAAAGCCAGGTGTCAGCACCTCTCAGCATTTGCTTCTCCCGGTGTAGATGGATTTTGATGTGCTCTCTAATGAAAGTAGCTACAGACATCTTCCGCTGGATCAGATGAAAAGAGGTTCCCTTGATAGATATTTATGGAGCGTCTGGCAAGAATCAGATGTGGCAGATGTTGAGGATCACAGGTTAATGAGCCAGTTGGGGTGCGAGCCAGTTGGGGTGCCTGCCACCCCAGAGCTCTCAGCTTCGGGGAACAGGTGGAATGGGAGTGCCAGGGAGACACACAGTGTGGATGTGTGTGTCCTGGAGAGCTGGGCTTGAATCTCGGAGATGTGTTCATTCATTCTTTCAACCAGTATTTAAGGACCTACTGTGTATGAGCCAAGGGTTTATTCTAGGAGCTGAGGATACGGTGCTGAGCAAGGTAGACAAAAAGCTGTCAGCCTCTCAGAGCTCAGAGGTGGCGTTGTACCAGCTCAGACGCTCACTGCCAAATCTGTGATACTGGGAAAGTCACTAGGTCTTGCTCAGCCTCGGGCTCGTCACAGAGCATCAGGGGTATTAAATGAGGTAATGCATGTGAATCTCTTGACTGGGTGCCTGGCACGAAGGCTGCACCCAATAAATGGTGGTGCGATAGTGTGCAAGGTGACCCATGGTGGGGACCAACATCCCAAATTTGGGGAGTCTGGGAGGGCTTCCTGGGAGAAGTGACTTATACGCCGAAATCTAGGGCAGCAATTATGTCACCGGGACAGAAAGGTGAAGACCACCCCAGCTGCTCGTAACCTCCCCTGACCCTCTTGTCTGCCCCTGCAGGTCTCCTTCCCATGGGTGAGGGGCCCAGCACCTTGGCCAAGGCCACAGCCACCTTGGGCCACCCAGCAACTGAACCAGTCACCCTCACCAACACAGACCCCCTTCTACCCGGGCATCTGGCCAGCGCCAGTGCAGAGGAGCTGGTCGCAGGGGTCCCCCGAGCCCCCCGTGGTCCCACCAGCCTCCCACAGGCAGCCCATGAGTGCCAGCAAGAAGATGTTCTCCTTCGAGGTGGACAGAGCCGCCCACAGCGTTCCCATCATCAGGCAAGGTACTCATGGGCGCTTCCTTGGTGGCTTAGGGGAGGGGCTTTTGCTAGGAGGATGGGTCTCAGTTTCTGCTTTCCCCTTTTTTTAAAAATTTTTATTGAGGTGCAGTTGATTTACAGTGTTGTGTTAGTTTCAGGTATGCAGCACACTGAATCTGTTCAACATATACATGTATCCACTCTTTTTTAGATTCTTTTCCCATATAGACCATTACAGAGTATTGAGGAGAGTTCCCTGTGCTATCCAGTAGGTCGTCCTTAGTTATCTCCTTTATGTATAGTATTGTGTATGTCAATCCCTCTCTTCCAATTTATCCCTCCCCCCTCTTATTCCCGGTAACCATAAGTTTATTTTCTACATCTGTAACTCTATCTCTGTTTTGTAGATAAGTTCATTTGTACCTTTTTTTAGATTCCACATATAAGCAATATGGTATGATATTTGTCTTTCTCTGGCTTTTGCTTATGTTCTCTGGTTCTGAAGTAGAACATAATCAAATGTGAAAAAATTGGGATAAGCAGAAAGTTAGAAAACAGTAAAAGATAAGCTGTCACCCTTATCACCAGAATTCTCCCTGTTGACTTTTTGGTACAAACTCCTCCAAGACTGTGCTCTGCCCATTTGCACACATCAGTACCTCTGTGGTGAATGTGTGTGTGTGTGTGTTTGTACGTATATATGAATATATATGAATGTGTATCAGAATCTAAATTTATATACTTCGACTCAGATGTACAGACATATTGGTAACTGAAATCCCTCTTGCCTTAAGAGGTTTTTAAATATTTTATTACCATTTTACAGGTAAGAGGAGACTGAGGCTTATGGAGAAAATTACTTCTCCGGATGTTATGTATTCAATCTAATCTAAAATAACGCTTTTCAGTCAAATTTAAGGCTGGTTATCTCAGTGACTGTCACTCACAGCCTGGTCACTTTGGGGACACACAGCCATCAGGGTTTCCTTCTCCCCCCTCCCCCCGAGAAGGCCTCATGGCATTTGGGCAGGAGACTTCCTGTCTGTCACCATCCTCTCGGCCTTGCCAGCCTTACTGGCAGAGTAGCTGGCTCGACTTAGTCCCTGGCATGATTCGCAGGTTTCTTCTGTGGCCACTGGTGTGAAGGTCCCATTCTCTGTTTTCTGCGTCCCAGCCCCAGACCCCTCTGAGTCCCCAGGTCTCTCGATGCCTCCACACCCTTCCCTGGTCTCACTCAGGACCACTCACCTAGTCACTTCCCTCAGCCATTCAAATAATAGTTATTATTCTGAAATATACAGACTAAGGGGCAAATGAAAGGTATCTCTGCAGTTTACATAATCATCATCATCATCTAAGGAATGCTCATGTACCTACGACCCAAGTTAAGAAATTACTCAGCCATTTCCCCCCAGCATTTTAATGTGAAAACTTTCAAACATACAGCAAAGCAAAAAGAATTTTACAGAGACAGCTCTCCTCCTAATTCTACCGCTAACACTTTGCTGTACTCTTTATTTCATTTCTGTCTACCCACCCTTCTTGTCCTGCATTAATCCATCTTATTTTTTGGATGCATTTCAAAATAAATAGCACACATCTGTAGTCCTCCCCCTAAATGCTTTAGCACATATACCATTAACTAGAATTCAACATTTTTGTCTCTTTCATGTAAAATGAACACACAATGTGTATTAGTTATCATGATTGCATAACAAATTCTCCCCAAACATAGCAGCCTAAAGCAAAAATCAAACATGCGTTATCATCTATACGGTTTCTGTGGGTCAGGAATTTGGCAGCAGCTTAGCAGGACAGCTGTGGCTCAGGGTCCCTCGTAAGGCTGCAGTCATCTGAAGGCTTGACCTGGACCGCAGGATCCACTTCCAAGATGGCGTGCTCACATGGCTGTCAGCAGGAGGCCCCGGCTCCTCACCACATGGGCCTCCCCAGAGAGTGGCTCGAGCATTCCCATGACACGGCAGCTGCTCCTCCTGAGCAAGTGATCCTGGAGGACAAGATGGAAGTGGCAACATCTCTTGTGACTAAGCCTCAGAAGTCATGCTCTGTCATTGCTGCAATATCCTGCTGGTTACACAGGGCGTCACCCTCCAGTGTGGTAGAAGACTACACATGGGCCTGAAGACCAGGAGGCGGGGATTATCAGCAGTCATCTTGGAGGCCGGCTACCACAGTCTGCCCTCGGGTCCTCAATGATTCACACTCCTCCTCCTCTCTCCCGAGGCCCCCCAAAATCTCACCCCAGTAACAGCATCGGCTCAAATTCCAGAATCTCGTCTAAATCAAGTCCAGGTACAGATGGGGCTCATGGGTGTAGTACCTTACATTCAGCTCATCAAGTACTACTTCCAGAAATCTGAAGACCTCTGAACAAAGGGTCTGTCCCTCACACACCCAGCATATATTGGTGGGACAGACATAGCATAACTGCTACATACACTCCTCTTGTTCCAAAAGAAGAAAAACAGGAAACACACAGGAGTCACTGGCCCAAAGCAGTTCTGAAGTCCAGCTGGGAAAATATCGGCAGTTCCTTGATTGGGCTTCAGTCCAACTCTTGTCCAGAAATGACTTTCCAGGGCTCTTGGGTCTGCCCGCTGGTCCCTGAGTTCCGCCTTCGGAGTTGTCCTCCCTTTCCTATGAAAGGTGTCCCATGGATGTGGCTGCATAGTTTTATAGCCTGCTTCCTGCCTGTAGAAGCTTGGTTGTCCAGACGCTTATTTGACTTTTGTGGGTCTCTGTCAGTCTGAGTTGGCAGTGCTTCTTATTGGGGTTCATCCTATTAGGCAAAACCCACGCCCACAGATTTTTTTGGACCCAAGCCCTTCCACCATGGACTTCTGCAAAGACTGACAAAGGACCAAAGCTTCTTAGAAGCCCAGTTCTTTGACCGAAGGGTTCTCCTGGACACTGCCCTGGATCTGTATTCTTAACAAAGGATTTTACAACCACACCCTCAGCTTCTTCTCTAGACTGTGTTTTCTTGAGAGTGCCCTTGATTTGATCTTTGCCCAGAACCTGTTTCTTACATTTCATTTGCCACCGGGGGAGGCAGGGAATTTTCAAGCCCAGAGCATTGCCCTGGTTTAACAGCCCTTCCTTTAACTGTCTCTCCCCCTCACATTTCACTAAAAGTAGCAAGAAGTAACCAGGCAGCACCTTCCAAGACTCTGTCTGGGACTCTCTCTAGCTAGACCATTCAGCCTCATCACAAACATTTTCTACCTTCCTCATGACCACAGGCAACGTGTTAGGAACCCTTCTGCCACCACCTGACAAGGATCCCTTAACCCCAGTAACATTTTCCTCACTTTCCTGGAACCCTTCCCTCACTGCCTCCTCAAAGGCCATCGGGCTTCTACTAAGACTATTCAGGCTTTCTCAAAGACTCTTGGCCAAAGTCCTCCAGCTTCTGGCCACTGTTCCATCCCAAACCACTCCACATTGTAGGGTTTTTGTTAAATTTTCCACCACTCCTGGTGCCCAAACCTGTATTTGCTACTTATTGTTGCATAACAAATTACTGCAGGATGTAATGGCCTAAAACAACAGTAAATATTTATTATCTCATAGTTTCTCTGCGTCAGGAAGTTGGGAATGGCTTAGCTGGGGGATTCTTGCTCAGGATTTTTCATGAAATTGCAGTAATGGTGTTGGCTGGGGCTGTGGTCCTCTGGAGGCTTGTCTGGGGCTGGAGGACCCACCTCTAGAATGGTTCACTCACATGGCTTTTGGTAAGAGGCCTCAGTTCTTCACTAAGGGCACCTCTCCATACGTTGCTTGAGTATCCTCAAGCTGCCAGCTCCTCCAGACAAGTGGTCCTAGAGAGTGAGGAAGAAGCTGCAATGCCTTTTATGATCTAACCTCAGGAATCAAACTGTGTCATTTCTGCAATATCCTTGGTTACATAGAGAAGCTTTGTTACGGACTGAATTGCATTCCCCCAAAATTCATATGCTGAGGCCTCAATCCCAATATCGCAGAATGTGACCATATTTGGAGATAGTGTATTGAAATAGATGAGTAAGTTCAAATGAGATGATTGGGTGGGCCCTAATCCAAGGGCTGGTGTCCTTGTAAGAAGAGAGAGAGAGACGCCAGGGATGCACGTGCACAGAGAAAAGGGCATGTGAGGACACAGCAGGAAGGTGGCCGTCTGCAAGCCAAGGAGAGAGGCCTAACCCTGCCCACACCTTGATCTTGGACTTCCAGCCTCCAGAACTGTGAGAAAATGAATTTCTTTTGTTAAGACCTCCTGTGGTGTTTTGTTATGGCAGCCCAAGCTAACTAACATAAAGTCCATCCAGTATTGCAGAGGATGATGCAGGGGTCTGAATACCAAGAGACAAGAATCAGTGGGGCCATCTTGGAGACTGCCTACCACACACTGAAAGGTGTAGATCTTGAATGTGCTCACTGAGTTTTGCCAGTCGTGCACAACTATGTAACCCGAATTCCTATCAAGATATAGAACATTACCATCACCCCAGAAAGTTCCCTCATGTCCCTCCCCAGTCAATTCCCAGCCCCAGGCCCCAGAGGCACCCACTCTTCTGAATTCTTTTCCCGCCATGGATTAGATATTCCTGTTCTAGAATCTCAAGTACACAGAACCATGTAGTACATGTTCCTTTGTGGAAGGCTTTTTTCACTCAGCATAGTATTTCTGAGATTCATTCATTTTGTTGTATGCATCATGTTCTGTCTTATGAACATATATACAGGGTTTTTGGGTTTTTTTTTTTAATGCGTCCTTTGGACACATGTCACATGGGCTGTTTCTTTTCTTTTTTTCACTCCACCATTTAAATTTTTCCACTGTAATCACCGGTTTCTCCAGTGCCATGTTGAACTTGGGGCTTCTCTAAAGGACTTGCATTCCCCCTGGAGAAATGAAGGAAGAGTCGTATGGCTTAGAGTCCCTCACATCTACCTGGGCTCTATCTCCTCAGCCTCTCAGCCAGGTCTCATGTTTCCAAACGTTTGCCCTCATTCCCCTGACTCTCTCCCCATCCTCAGAAAAGGACTTTCATCTTCCCGTGTCATGGGGAGTTCCTTTCTGTCTGGGCCTCTCTACTCCACGCTTCAGAGAAAACTCTGTGCTCCAGTCCTCCATGCTGTCTCTTGACAGAAAACACCTCTTTTTAAGGGTTCCAAGAAAGCTCTTTCCTCTCTTAGCAAAGCTGGGCCCTTCCAATTAAATTGGTTTACTGTTAGACTGTCACCTTGCTTTAGACTTGAAAAATTCTACTTGAAAACCCAAAGCCAAGGATTTATTTACTGCAGATCAGGTCAGGGTTTCTCAATCTTGGCACAGTGACAGGTGGGTCGCATAACTCCTTGTTGAAGGATCTGTCCTGTCCACTGTAGAGTGTTTAGCAGCATCCCTGACTCCTACCCACCAGAGATACCAGTAGCAACACCACCACCACCACCCCTAACTGTGGTTCTCAAAAATGTCTCCAGACATTGTCAAAAGTCAGAACGTCATTTTGCCTGGGGGAAAACTCACCCTGTTCTAGTTAATACTCATCCTTCCTGTACCACAAGGCAATAAAACGTCAGCTCCAAGGCCAAATCTTAATGGCAAGAGCTCATGGGAGGTGGGGAAGAATTACTGAGAAAAGAAAATATGTGGAGTGATTTATTAAAATAGCATCTTGATTCATATATATATATATATTTTTTCACAATAATGGGATCATATGAACCTAACATAGGTAACCTTCTTTTTTTTCTTTTTTTGGCCGTGCCACTCAGCTTGCAGGATCTTTGTTCCCCAGCCAGGCATGGAACCTGTGCCCCCTGCAGTGGAAGCACAGAATCCTAACCACTGGACTGCCAAGGAATTCCCTACCTGATTTTTAAAATTCAATAATATATCATAAACATCTTCCCACTTCAATACATTGACTGCACAGTGGTTAAAAGCATAGGCTCTGAATCCAACAAACTTAGGTTCATCCCTTGACTCTACCACTTACCAGCTGTGTGTCCTTGAGCAGATGACTTGACGTCTCTGTGCCTCATACCTCTCACGTATAAAATGGAGATGGGAATAATAATGCCTATCTCACTGGGTTGTTATGAAGACGAAATCGTATCCTGCGTGTAAGTGCTGAGCACAGCGCCAGGTGCATAGCGAACATTCAGTAAATATTAAAATATTTAATATTTTAATATTTAAATTTTAATATTTTAATAATTTTAATATTTAAATTTTAAATATTAAAATTTAAAAATTAAGTTATTACCTAACCATGATTGTTATTTAACTTTTATTTACAACTTACAATGTCTGAAAGAGACAGTTAAGGTGCACACATACTGCCCCTGCTGCAGACTGGTGATTATTGGAGCGCACCAGGACAGCTGGGGGTTGTTAAAATATTAAAGTAACTTCCCTGCCCTTTGGCCAACAGCTCATGCCCGAAAATTCTTAAAGTGCCTGCGTCCCCATATCCGCCGTCCCACCGCCCCAGCCCTCCCGACCCTCCCTGGGGCTTCTCCCCACTGGGACCTCCGAAGGATCCAGCATCTAGAGTTAAGCCGGTTTGGTCATACATGGCCCTTAGGTTCTTTTTGATAAATAACAGTAGCCGGTAAAGAAGTTTGGGGCAGGTGAGGGGTAACTGCTCCCGCACCTCCCTGCCTGGGTGTAAGGAAAGCGAGTCTCAGAGCAAATTCTAGCCCCACAAAGACTTTCGGTAAACACACCTTCCCTAATAAAGGGACCCCATCGATCAGCCTGTTCTGTAAGTTTTATGAAGTCCCCCCTCCGGCCATCATCTTGCGGGGAAGGGTCCCTCAAGACAGCCACGACAGGGTTGCAGAGGCAGCCGGAGTCACCCCTAGAGATGGCATCAGATGCCAGAACTCTAAGCTGAGACTGGACAGGGGCCCATTTAGGGTCAGACCCCGTGGCCCTCCCTGGGGACACAGGCCAGGCAGTACCTTCCTCCAGTGGGAGCCGATTTCTTGAGGAATCTGAAAACAGATCAAGTCTTCCTCCTGAAAATTCAGTTTCCAAATTGAGATACACAATCAGTGTAAAATAAACCCCAGATTTCAAAGGCTTCATGCCTCGAAGAAAAAGAATATAAAATATCTCCATATTTTTTGTCGATTACGTGTTGAAATGATGTTTTTTTAATGTATTGGGTTAAATCAAATTGATCATTAAAAAATTCATCTCTCCTTTTTACCTTTTTAATGCGACTACTAGAAAATTGAAAATTGCATTCTGTAGCTCCCTTTATTTCTCTATCAGGCACTGCTGCTATAGTCAGTTAGGACTTAGCTGCTCAGGATCCAAGAGAGTCAGATGGGGGCAGTGAGCTTCAAATAAAAGTTTTCTAATCATGGACCTAGTTGGGGAGGTGGAGGGAGAGAAAATGGGCAGCTGCTGAAGTTCCAGGCCCTTCTGTTCCTCGCGCCCCAGGAAACACTGTGGCCAGGGCTGCTCATTCAACACGCAAGGCTGTGCATTCTCCGGGCACCACAGGCCATCAGCTATGTCCACTAGAGGTTTTGGGGTCCACAAACAGGTTTGAGACCTGGCTGGGGGGCAGGAATCTTTGATTCTAAAATGCATAAATAAAAAAGGCAGAAGCAAAATGAATAAATGATGAATGTCCACAAACATGATAGTGCATGCTTCATTCATCATTAATGTTAATACTCATTAAAGTTTCATCACCACTGAAAACAATTTGTTCAGCTTCTCACTTCACAGGAAGATAAGAATGTGCAGTGACTGTCCAGAAACCATAGTCACTTGGAAATTTAAAATACGCTGCTTGGGCCCAAGTGGTTTCACAAGTAGAATTATAGAAATCTTTACAAACGTTTCTACACCAAGAAAATGGTTTCTACACCATTCAGTGTTGATGTGAGTGAATTGCGAGATGTCTGATGTGATACAGAGTGGGGCCCCCAAACACAATGCCATACTCCCCGAAAGTCATATAAACAGGCCTTGTAATACTGGGGTAAATAAGAAAAAAATTAGGAAACCTTAAATGTCTATCAAGTGGATCCTACTTAAACACGTTTGGCACACTTGGACAATGGACCACAATGCTACCCTTGAAAAGAACCCAGTACAGCCTCAAATACTGACATGGGAAGATGTTTTTCATATTGTTAGCTGAAAAGTAAGCTGGATAAGAATCTCTGACATGTAAATGCATTTTTGTTTTTTGAAAAGATATGACTGCAATAAAAAAAAGTATAGCTAATGTTTAGTGCTAAATGCTCTACATGAGGGGTCAGCAAACTTTTCCTGTAAAGAGCCAGATAGTAAATACTTTAGGATTTGTGGGTCACATGGTCTGTGCTGCAACTACTCAGCTCTGCCTTTGTAGCTGGGAAGCAGCCATAAATAATATGTAAATCAATCACTGTGGCTGTGTTGCAATAAAACTTTATTTACAAAAATAGGCAGAAGGCCAGATTTGGCCGCAGGGCCATAGTTTGCCAACCCCTGCTCTATATCATTATTCTATTTAATCTCCAGATAGCCCTTTATAGCAGAGACTATCAGTGATCCTAAATTATGTATGTGGAAACTAAGGCTTAGAAAGAGCAAATGACTTGCCCAAGGTCCTCAGCTCTTATGCGGCATAGAAAAATGTCTGGAAAGAGACACACCACAGTGCATCAGTGCAATTAATGCTGGGGAAGAGAAATGAGGCAGCTCTTACCCTTTCCTGTCCTCCTGTAATGCTTTCAGTGCATAAGTCTCATGAATGTGAAGGTTAATCTGAAAATATTTTTTAAGACTTTGGGGAAACTCACAGTCTCCTCTGCATTCTCTGTTGATCTTGTGTGTTAGTGTGGACCAACGCGGCGGAACTGTCGGAACAATCAGTGGCCGAGGAAATTCCTGGGGCAGAGCCCTACAGAGAAATTTTTGTGGACCAGGACCTGGCCCAGTACGATAAGGTGAGGGGTCTCGGGGAAGCACAGAGCTACAGCAGCAAGAGGGACCATGGAGAGATTGCCACTGCCTCTTGTTCTCTGTGTCTCAAGGACTGTCCCTTTTTCCTACTTCCAAGAAACCACCTCTTCCTCCCAAGACATTCAGCCAGGTTTGGCCACTGCTCAGTTTATCCCAAATAACATCTACAACTACAAGGTACTGAGCACCTACTGTGTGCTGGGCCATGTCCTGTGCACTTGACATTTATTAGCTCGTTAATCTTCACCACCTTCAAAATAGATTTTATCAGCCTCACTTTGCAGATGAGGAAACTGAAGCTCAGAGAGGTTCAGTGATGTGTTCACGGCTGCCCAATGCAAGGAGCAGTGTTAGGATTCAAAGCGAGGTCTGGTTAGCTTCTCAGCGGGTACTTCTAACTCCCACACAGTAATCACTTGGTCAACCTTCAGTGATGGAACAGTGACGCAAAAACACGTTCCTAGCAGGAGGAATTGAGCCCTGAAGTCAGGGAGGCCTGGGCCAAGAGACTCGTTAAAGAACCAGAGAGGTTTAAAGCAGGGATGCGAGCAGAACAGGTGGATTCAAGCCATCCTGGGAAGGGCCCAGGTCAATTTCTCCCCACTTAGACACGACTCGAAAGTTACTCTAAAAGAAGCAGTCTATAATATCTCGCTTTCCTTCAGGGCCAGGGCCTGCTCCTGCAGCAATTCTCAGAGTTTGTGAGGAGCAGACCTACCTGGGGTTCTTGTCAGACATGGAAATCCAAACCTGCAGGAGGCAGGGGGTTCCAACCAGGCATCCTGGGACCAGACTCTGAAAAATGTTGCAGAAAGGCGAGAAGCCACACTCAGATTCTGTATTTATCACTGTGTAACAAGCCATCCCAAAACTTAGCGGCTTCAAACAGCAATTCATTATTCCCCAGAATCTATGGGTTGACCTGGAAGGTTCCTTTGCTCGCGTCCCCTGGCCTCACTCATGCGGCCTCAGTCAGCCGCTGGCTTGGCCAGTTTGGTGGTCGGTCTCCATTGGCCTCCTTCCCACATCTAGGGCCTCAGCCAGGACGCCTGGACTGGTGCGCCCCTTTGTGCATGTGGTTTTTCATCACAGCACGGTGGTCTCGGGGTTCCCAGGGGGCCAGAGCAGAAGCTGCACAGCCTGTAAGAACTTGCCTGGAGATCATGCAGCATCACTTCCACTCCATTCCATTGGTTAAAGCAAGTCACGGGGCCAGCCCAGACTAGAGGGTGGGGAAATAGACTGGATGGCAAAACTGCAAAGTATTTGTTGCCATGTTTCAACCTGCCTCAATTTTAACTCGGAAATATAGTGCAACCACTATAATTTTTTCTATTTATAGAAAATGTTTATAAGCCATTTATCATTTTTTCTATTTATAATAGAAAGAATTCTTTCTCTTTATAAGTCGTTTATACCCTGACTTGCCAGGACTCCTTCAAGTGACAATAAACAAATTAGCTTGAGGGGGAGCATCGATTAGCTCAACTTATTGGAAAATTTAAAGGGCCACTAGCTTCAGGTATGGCTAGATCCAGGAGCTTGAATAATGTCATCAGAACACCTCCCCACTACCAACCTCTCCCCTCTGTTTCCCTCAGAGTCTGGCTTTCTACATAAGGCTGGCTTTGTGTGTCAGAAAAGACAAACTCAGGCAAACAAGCCTACATATTTAAAGTTTATGATCCAAAAGAAGGCAAGATCCTCTCCCTCTGTAATCGATGTGTGAAATCTCTGATTGACCAGCTTGGGCCACATGCACATGGGGAGGTGGGACAGGAAGGAGCAGGGCACATGACTGACAATCCTACCCAGACCCCATGGAAGGAGGAACGCTCCCTCCAGAAGGGCAAGGGGACCCTCAGCAGGAAAGCAGAACCCACAGCTGTCCACTGCCCTCTGCAAACTTCTTATATTCCAGCACTGGCACGGGGCCTGGCACTTAGTTGCTGCCCGATGAATGTTTGTTGCATGAAAAATGAATAAGCACCTGGCTGATCATAACAGGGTGAAACAGGGGAAACTGCCCAGGAGTAGGGAATATGTCTGATGCTCTCTCTTGAAGTTTTGCCACCAACTTTCACAAGGACCCAAAGGAAGGCCCCTGGCAGCAGCTGGCAATGTCAGACAGGCTTTCTCATGAGCGAGACCCTGTCCTGCCCCAGGTCACGGAGCTAGCAGGTCGTGAGGCTGACTGGACGGCTCTCCTGGGAATGAGCTGGCCCAGAAATTGCCCGTTTACCTCCTCCTGTGACTGCTTTGGAAAAGGCCTCTGGGGAATTTTTTCTTCTTCTTCTTCTTCTTCTTCTTCAGTTTTTCTGACATTTTATTGATAACGTCTGGTGAGAAGTTTGGGGGAATTTTTTTTTCCTTTTTTGGAAAACCTAACCAATTCTTTGGCTGCAGAGCTTTTTCACTGGAGAGATGGAGGACAGGGTTAATTATACCTGTGGGTAAAGTCTACCAGCAATTTTGTTTTTCCAGCCGAAAGTTTACATGAGCCCATGCAAATAAATCACTATTCCTGTCTCATTTACTTTCCAGATTGAGTTACCTGGAAAAAATTCATACATGAATAGCCAAAAGAGGCAGGAAATATTAGAAGAGAGGAAAGGGAAAACAAATAGTTCAGAATGTTTTAAGTTAAAACAAATAACCCTCATTATAAGCAGAATGTGGTCAAACAGAATGTTGTTTTCCTAAGTACCTTTCCTAGGTCCCCAGTGTGCTAGGCTGTATATTATAAATGAAATCATTCTAAGTAAACTTTCTAGCAACAAATGTTCCCAAGTGGGATGGTTGTTCTTAATATGAAAGTCTAATTCTCGGGGAAAGGAAAGTGTCCGTACCTGTGAGGTACAGACATCCATTACAGGAGTCTATATACAAGTACATCATTTTAACCCAATTCTTGTCTCTATGAGATTTTCCAAGTGACAGAGATAGCCTTGAAAGTCTGCTTTTTCCCTCCCTGCCTGCCCTCACCTTCCCAAAGAATGATACCATATTTTTCCTGTCTTTCTTTAAATGGGCTCAGCCTTACATCCAGACCCACACCTAGTAAATTTCCCATCTGTCCTCCACCCAGGATGAAATAATTCTGCTGCTGGGAAAAGAAGTCAGCCGTCTCTCCGATTTTGAACTTGAATCTAAATACAAAGACACCGTGATAGCAAGCCTGCAGAACCAAGTGGCCAACGTGAGGCAGAAGCTGTTGGAAACAGCCGCCTCCAGGCAGAAGGAGAGGGTGATCCCGCCCAAGTTTCAGGTTCTGCATGAAGAGGACGATGCCCAACAGAGAGAGATCCAGAGCTTGAAAAACCAGGTAGGGCTCAGAGACAAGTGGGTCGGGGCCTTGGGGTCACAACACAGGGTGACAGCTCTCAGGTAGAGCCTGGGGGGAGCCACCGGGTAGTTAGAAATGGGCAGTCAGCACAGCATGGTGAAGAGTGCAGATCCAGGGAGTGGAGGGTTGGCAAGTTTCTAGCCTTGTAAGAACAATATTAGATTTGATTAAGTGCCTACCATGTTCAGGCCCCGGTGCAGGTGCTTTGGGTGCATTAGCTTATTTATTTATTTACTTACTTATTTAATGTATTTATTTATGGCTGCATTGGGTCTTCGTTGCTGTGCACGGGCTTTCTCTAGTTGCAGTGAGTAGGGGCTACTCTTCACTGTGGTGCGTGGGCTTCTCATTTCAGTGGCTTCTCTTGCTGCAGAGCATGGGCTCTAGGCACGTGGGCTTCAGTAGTTGCAGCATGAGGGCTTCAGTAGCTGTGGCTCGCGGACTCTAGAGTGCAGGCTCAGTAGTTGTGGCCCACGGGCATAGTTTCTCCACAGCATGTGGGATCTTCCTGGACCAGGGCTCGAACTCCTGTCCCCAGCATTGGCAGGGGGATTCTTAACCACTGCACCATGAGGGAAGTCCCCTCATTAGCTATTTAAACCTCAGTCTTCTGACACATGCCATTCTACAGATGAGGAGACTGAGGCATGCTCAGAGATGCCCAGGAGCTTGTTACAGCTTGCACAGCAAGTGAGAGGCAGTGATGTGATTTGGGCTCAGCTCTGCCACCTTGTACACCTCATGCTTTCACACCCACTTTGCATTTCCACCCAACTCCTGTCGCTTCAGTGACCACTTCTCACACCCACCCAGACCCAGCCAGAAAGAGCTGGAGATGGGGAGAAGGAACCCCACAGTGTTCCAAACACTGAGGCCTTTATCAAACCCTGAAGGCAGCTGCTGGTTCATTTATAGGGAATTTCACCAAAAATTCTCCACCCAGAATGTTTGGATTTACCAGTCAACTTCCTTCCTCCTGAAACTAAATCCAAAAAAAAAAAAAAAAAATTTTAAGTTTTAAAGAACTACTTTAAAATTGGCCACTGATCTTGTTCATAAATTATATCTCAACAAAGTTGATAAAAAAGCAATTGGTCATTGATGAATTTTGGCCTCAGTGCATAATTCTGCTTAAAACCGTAGTCAGATTTGGTTCAACATGGCGGAGTAGAAGGACATGTTCTCACTCCCTCTTTCGAGAACACTGGAATCACAACTAACTGCTGAACAATCATCGACAGGAAGACACTGGAGCTCACCAAAAAGATACCCCACATGCAAAGACAAAGGAGAAGGCGCAAAGAGACAGTAGGAGGGGCGCAATCCCAATAAAATCAAATCCCATCACTGCTGGGTGGGTGACTCACAAACTGGAGAACACTTATACCACAGAAGTCCACCCACTGGAGTGAAGGTTCTGAGCTCAACATCGGGCTTCCCAACCTGGGGGTCTGGCAATGGGAGAAGGAATTCCTAGAGAATCAGACTTTGAAGGCTAGTGGGATTTGATTGCAGGACTTTGGCAGGACTGGGGGAAAGAGAGATTCCACTCTTGGAGGGCACACACAAAGTAGTGTGTGCATTGGGACCCAGGGGAAGGAGCAGTGACCCCCATAGGAGACTGAACCAGACCTACCTGCTAGTGTTGGAGGGTCTCCTGCAGAGGCGGGGGGCAGCTGTGGCTCACCAAGGGACAAGGACACTGGCAGCAGAAGTTCTGGGAAGTATTCCTTGGCATGAGCCCTCCCAGAGTATGCCATTAACCCCACCAAAGAGCCCGGGTAGGCTCCAGTGTTGGGTCACCTCAGGCCAAACAACTAACAGGGAGGGAAACCAACCCACCCATCAGCAGACAAGCAGATTAAAGTTTTACTGAGCTCTGCCCACCATTGCAAGAGCCAGCTCTACCCAGCACCAGTCCCTCCCATCAGGAAACTTCCACAAGCCTCTTAGATAGCCTCATCCACCAGAGGGCAGACAGCAGCAGCAAGAAGAACTACAATCCTGCAGCCTGTGGAACAAAAACCATATCCACAGAAAGACAGCGAAGATGAAAAGGCAGAGGGCTATGTAACAGATGAAGGAACAAGATAAAACCCCAGAAAAACAACTAAATGAAATGGAGAGAGGCAATCTTCCAGAAAAAGAATTCAGAATAATGATAGTGAAGATGATCCTGGACCTCAGAAAAAGAATGGAGGCAAAGATCCAGAAGATGCAAGAAACGTTTAACAAACATCTAGAAGAATTCAAGAACAAACAAACAGAGATGAAGAATACAATAACTGAAAAAAAAATACACTAGAAGGAATCAATAGAATAACTGGGGCAAAAGAACGGATAAGTGACCTAGAATACAGAATGGTGGAATTCACTGCTGCGGAACAGAATAAAGAAAAAAGAATGAAAAGAAATGAAGACAGCTTAAGAGACCTCTGGGACAACATTAAACACAACAACGTTCACATTATACGGGTCCCAGAAGGAGAAGAGAGAGAGAAAGGACCCGAGAAGATATTGAAGAGGTTATAGTCAAAAACTTCCCTAACATCGGAAAGGAAATAGCCACCCAAGTCCAGGAAGCACAGAGAGTCCCATACAGGAGAAACCCAAGGAGAAACACACCGAGACACATAGTAATCAACTTGGCAAAAATTAAAGAAAAATTATTGACAGCAGCAAGGGAAAAATGACAAATAACATACAAGGGAACTCCCAGGAGGTTAACAGCTGATTTCTCAGCAGAAAGTCTACAAGCCAGAAGGGAGTGGCATGATATACTTAAAGTGATGAAAGGGAAGAACCTACAACCAAGATTACTCTACCCAGCAAGGATCTCATTGAGATTCGATGGAGAAATCAAAAGCTTGACAGACAAGCAAAAGATAAGAGAATTGAGCACCACCAAACCAGCTCTACAACAAATGTTAAAGGAACTTCTGTAAGTGGGAAACACAAGAGAAGAAAAGGACCTACAAAAACAAACCCAAAACAATTAAGAAAATGGTCATAGGAACATACATATCGATAATTACCTTAAACGCGAATGGATTAAATGCTCCAACCAAAAGACACAGGGTTGCTGAATGGATACAAAAACAAGACCCATATATATGCTTTCTACAGAAGACCCACTTCAGACCTACGGACACATACAGACTGAAAGTGAGGGGATGGAAAAAGATATTCCATGCAAATTGAAATCAAAGAAAGCTGGAGTAGCATTACTCATATCAGATAATATACACTTTAAAATAAAGAATGTTACAAGAGACAAGGAAGGACACTACGTAATGATCAAGGGATCAATCCAAGAAGAAGATGTAACAATTATAAATATATATGCACCCAGCATAGGAGCACCTCAATACATAAGGCAACTGCTAACAGCTCTAAAAGAGGAAATCAACAGTAACACAATAATAGTGGGGGACTTGAACACCTCACTTACACCAATGGACAGATCATCCAAAGAGAAAATTAATAAGGAAACACAAGCTTTAAATGACACAATAGACCAGATAGATTTAATTGATATTTGTAGGACATTCCGTCCAAAAACAGCAGATTGCACTTTCTTCTCAAGTGCGCATGGAACATTTTCCAGGATAGATCACGTCTTGGGTCAAAAATCAAGCCTCAGGAAATTTAAGAAAATTAAAATCATATCAAGCATCTTTTCTGACCACAACGCTATGAGATTAGAAATGAATTACAGGGAAAAACCTGTAAAAAACACAAACACACGGAGGCTAAACAGTACGTTACTAAATAACCAAGAGATCACTGAAGAAATCAAAGAGGAAATCAAAAAATACCTTGAGACAAATGACAATGAAAACACGACGATCCAAAACCTATGGGATGCAGCAAAAGCATCCCATAGTTTTAGAGGGAAGTTTATAGCTATAGAAGCCCACCTCAAGAAACAAGAAAAATCTCAAATAAACAATCTAACGTTACACCTAAAGGAACTAGAGAAAGAAGAACAAACAAAACCCAAAGTGAGCAGAAGGAAAGAAATCATAAAGATCAGAGCAGAAATAAATGAAATAGAAACAAAGAAAACAATAGCAAAGATCAATAAAACTAAAAGCTGGTTCTTTGAGAAGTTAAACAAAATTGATAAACCATTAGCCAGACTCATCAAGAAAAAGAGGGAGAGGACTCAAATCAATAAAATTAGAAAGGAAAAAGAAGTTACAACAGACACCACAGAAATACAAAGCATCCTAAGAGACAACTACAAGCAACTCTATGCCAATAAAATGGACAACCTGGAAGACATGAACAAATTCTTAGAAAGTTATAACTTTTCAAGACTGAACCAGGAAGAAATAGAAAATATGAACAGACCAATCACAAGTAATGGAATTGAAACTGTGATTAAAAATCTTCCAACAAACAGAAGTCCAGGACCAGAAGGCTTCACAGGTGAATTCTATCAAACATTTAGAGACGAGCTAACACCCATCCTTCTCAAACTCTTCCAAAAAATTGCAGAGGAAGGAACACTCCCAAACTCATTCTCTGAGGCCACCATCACCCTGATACCAAAACCAGACAAAGATACTACAAAAAAAGAAAATTACAGACCAATATGACTGATGAATATAGATGCAAAAATCTTCAACAAAATACTAGCAAACAGAATCCAACAACACATTAAAAGGATCATACACCATGATCAAGTGGGATTTATCCCAGAGAGGCAAGGATTCTTCAATATATGCAAATCAATCAATGTGATACACGATATTAACAAATTGAAAAAGAAAAACCATATGATCATCTCAATGGATGCAGAAAACACTTTTGACAAAATTCAACACTGATTTATGATAAAAACTCTCCAGAAAGTGGGCATAGAGGGAACCTACTTCACCATAGTAAAGGCCATATATGACAAAGCCACAGCAAACATCATTCTCGATGGTGAAAAACTGAAAGCATTTCCTCTAAGATCAGGAACAAGACAAGGATGTCCACTCTCACTACTATTCTTCAACATAGTTTTGGAAGTCCTAGCCACAGCAATCAGTGAAGAAAAAGCAATAAAAGGAATCCAAATTGAAAAAGAAGAAGTAAAACTGTCACTGTTTGCAGATGACAGGATACTCTACAGAGAGAATCCTAAAGATGGCACCAGAAAACTACTAGAGCTAATCAGTGAACTTGGTCAAGTTGCAGGACACAAAATGAATGCACAAAAATCTCTTGCATTCCTATACACTAATGATGGAAAATCTGAAAGAGAAATTAAGGAAACACTCCCATGTACCACTGCAACCAAAAAATACAATAGCTAGGAATAAACCTACCTAGGGAGACAAAGACCTGTATGCAGAAAACTGTAAGACACTGATGAAAGAAATTAAAGATGATAGCAACAGATGGAGAGATATACCACGTTCTTGGATTGGAAGAATCAATATTGTGAAAATGGCTATACTACCCAAAGCAATCTACAGATTCAATGCAATCCCTATCAAATTACTAATGGCATTTTTTACAGAACTGGAACAAAAAAACTTAAAATTTGTGTGGAGACACAAAAGACCCCGAATAGCCAAATCAGTCTTGAGGGGAAAAAACGGAGATGGAGGAATCAGACTCCCTAAATTCAGCCTATACTACAAAGCCACAGTAATCAAGACAATATGGTACTGGCACAAAAACAGAAATATAGGTCAATGGAACTGGATAGAAAGCCCAGAGATAAATCCACGCACCTATGGTCAACTAATCTATGACAAAGGAGGCAAGGATATACAGTGGAGAAAAGACAGTCTCTTCAATAAGTGGTGCTGGGAAAACTGGACAGCTACATGTAAAAGAATGAAATTAGAACACTCCTTAACGCCATACACAAAAATAAACTCAAAATGGATTAGAGACCTAAATGTAAGACCAGACACTATAAAATTCTTAGAGGAAAACATAGGAAGAACACTCTTCGACATAAATCACAGCAAGATATTTTTTGATCCACTTCCTAGAGTAATGGAAATAAATACCAAAATAAACAAATGGGACCTAATGAAACTTCAAAGCTTTTGCACAGCAAAGGAAACCATAAACAAGATGAAAAGACAACCCTCAGAATGGGAGAAAATATTTGCAAAGGAAGCAACTGACAAATGATTAATTTCCAAAATATATAAACAGCTCATGCAGCTCAATATTAAAAAAACAAACAACCCAATCCAAAAATGGGTAGAAAACCTAAATAGACATTTCTCCAAAGAAGATATACCGCTGGCCAAGAAGCACATGAAAAGCTGCTCAACATCATTAATTATTAGAGAAATGCAAATCAAAACTACAATGAGGTATCACCTCACACCAGTTAGAATGGGCATCATCAGAAAATCTACAAACAACAAATGCTGGAGATGGTGTGGAGAAAAGGGGACCGTCTTGCACTATTGGTGGGAATGTAAATTGATACAGCCACTATGGAGAACAGTATGGAGGTTCCTTAAAAAACTAAAAATAGAATTACCATAGGACCCAGCAATCCCACTACTGGGCATATACCCAGAGAAAACCATAATTCAAAAAGCCACATGCACCCCAATGTTCATTGCAGCACTATTTACAATAGCCAGATCATGGAAGCAACCTAAATGCCCATCAACAGACGAATGGTTAAAGAGGAAATGGTACATATGTACAATGGAATATTACTCAGCCATAAAAAGGAACAAAATTGGGTTATTTGTAGAGACGTGGATGCATCTAGAGACTGCCATACAGAGTGAAGTAAGTCAGAAAGAGAAGAACAAATATCATATATTAACACATATATTTGGAACCTAGAAAAATGGTAAAGATGAACCAGTTTGCAGAGCAGAAATGGAGACACACATGTAGAGAACAAACGTATGGACACCAAGGGGGGAAAGCGGCAGGGGGTGGGGATGGTGGTATGATGAATTGAGAGATTGGGATTTACATGTATACACTGATGTGTATAAAATGGGTGACTAATAAGAAAAGTATAAATAAATAAATAAACATTTTAAAAAAAGAGAGAGAGAAAAAAAAAAAAACCGTAGTCAGTGCTTGGGGGCCTTTGTTCTCTTGTGCTCTGTTTACTGTCTTTCCCTTCTGTAACCGATTCTAGGTACACAGTTTCAGTCCTAGAAATGGTGCTCTAGAAAGGACACAGATTGTGTATGGTGAACCTAGGAGATTCTAGCAGGAAACTGTAAGCTCCATGAAGGCAAAGGTTGGGCCCAGTAACCTTCTAGAACTCTGTTAGGACTGTGGCTGTTTGTTTGTTCTTTATTCATCCATCCATCCATCCGTCCATTAATCCAAATAAATATTTTGGGGGGCCTATCCTGTGCCATGCCCTCTTCCAGGCTCTGATAATTCAGCAGAGAACAAGACAGACATGATCCTTCCCCCTGTTATGCTCTAGTGAGGGAGACAGAATAAACAAGTCAACAAATACATGCTCTAATATTTAAATGAACTAATGACTCTCCTTCAAACCTGGTTTTCAAAAAACAATGAAAGTAACAGGTCCTATAGGAATTATTAGTGCAAACAGCTACCTTGACATGTAGCTGACACATTAATGAGCATCTTTTTCTTGAACTGAACACAATTTTGCTGAAATATTCCTTTCAGTTATTCTCCCATTTCAGAGCTTTCCTGAGAAAATGACATGTCTTTTTCAGGTACATGTACGAGGCTGAATTATTCCCACATACCTTTTTTTTTTTTTGGCCGTACCACGCACCTTGCAGGATCTTAGTTCCCTGACCAGGGATCAAACCCAGGCCTCCAGCAGTGGAAGCACAGAGTCCTAACCACTGGACTGCCAGGGAATTCCCCACATACCTTTTTTTAAATAATTGAAATATATTTGACATAGAATATTATATAATTTCCACATAGCTTTGAATATCAGCCGGTCCCAATTTGAGTTTTATTTAAAGTGGCTGCCGATATCTGGGGGAAAAAATGTTTTTGTACAAAGAAATTATCTAGAAATAATTACACTGATGCATCATGCTCTTGCCGCCCCTACCACTGGAGCTTCACTTATAACTGAAGAAGAATATTTTATAGCAAGGCATATATGAACCAGAGGCTCCATTGGTTTGAACTCAAATCGAGTTTCATCCACTGACATTTTAGTTTCTTAAGTATTCTACTGCCTGCAGAGCATTCCACCAGAAGTATAAGCCACATGGCAGGTTGATTTATGGTTCTGATTACTTTATGTGTTTTCCCTGGTCCCCGAAGGTGTGTGCATAATGATTTGCTCTCAGAGATCTTCGATCCGCTACAATATCACAAGAAAATTCTTACCTCCATGTGCTCTTATACGCCTGTGCTAATTAGAAGCCAAATTATCATCCTGAAACAATCACTCCTCCTAGCACTCTTAACTTTCTTATGATTCAGTGCCCATTTTATTACACAGCTTAACAGACATTAAACATCTTGGAATTTATGCCATTACAAACAATATGGATATTTACTTTGATAGTAAAAGTATCAAAGAGGTTTGAAGACTCTTTGGAGTTTTCCAGCAATCCGAAATCCTAAAACTCTGACACTCAGATTGAAATATTTTCAATCTGTCAAAACCACTGGAGTCTTAGAGGGGAACATATGTTTTCCCTTCTGGAAGTTTGTCTCTGTGTGTTCTATCTCTGGTATCATGCAAATAAAAGCATTAAGCTGAGAAGAGCTTACAAACACTTTCAGTGTTCCAAGGTCCTTTTATGGAAAAGTTGTAGTTCCCCCCAACAGAGAAAAGTAAGATGTGAAAGAATTTTTTCACTCAAAGTTTCCAAAGCACAAACATGCAAAAGTATAGCCTTGGGGAGAGTGGGGGTCAGAGTGACCTGTGTCCCCGCAACTTCTAGCATAGACCCCCCCCAATAATGTCTCAGGTGCCCCAGGGAAAAAGTAAGTGTAACTGCCCCAAATGTCCTAGACTCTGAACCATGATGGTGCATGAAACGAGTCAGAAAACTTGTGAGACCTTGACGGTTCTGTTAATTCTACCAGAGTAATAATGACAAGATTTCCAAGGACACAAACCAAGACCAAAGGCTGTGACCGCCATCTGGTGGCCATATCAGTACGCCTGAACTCCATTACCTGGGCATGCCCACCACCTCCACCCAATCTTTTTTTTTTTTTTTTTTTTTTTTTTTTAGTGTGATGCTGGCAACCTGGTCTGATTGTAAACAGGGAACTTCCTGTATTTCTTCTTTTGGAGGGATTATTTTTATTTAAGATACTGAGTCTCTATTTACTCTTATAACAGTTATTTTTAATTTAATGCACGTTTTTAAGTTTAAAAAGGGAGCTGCTTCTACGAAAAATGCTAAGAAATTATAGTGGGGCTAGCCAAGAGACATGGGAAAAATAGTGAAAGTGGTATATGAATGATTGAAGTTTAGGAACTCTGTTCGGGTGGGGTTGCCAGATAAAGTAAGGACACCCAGTTAAATTTGAATTTTAGAATTTCGTTTTAGTGTGTGTCCCAAATATTACATGGGACATATTTGCACTAAAATATTATTCGTTATCTGAAATCCTATTTTAAGTGAACATCCTTTTTTCCTCCCCTAAATCTGGCAAACTTACCTTAGGAGAACAAAGAAATTGCACCCAGAACTTCCCTGGTGGCACAGTGGTTAGGAATCCGCCTGCCAGTGCAGGGGACACAGGATCGAGCCCTGGTCCGGGAAGATCCCACATGCCGCGGAGCATCTAAGCCCGTGCGCCACAACTACTGAGTCCCTCGTGCCACAACTACTGAAGCCCGTGCGCCTACAGCCCATGCTCTGCAACAAGAGAAGGCGCTGCAATAAGCCTGTGCACCGCAACAAAGACCCAACGCAGCCAAAAATAAATAAATTTATTTTTAAAAAAAGAAAAGAAATTGCACCCTTCTCCTTGTCACTTCCATTTTGATCTATCAGAATAAGCTAGTGGGGCTTCCCTTGTGGTGCAGTGGTTGAGAGTCCGCCTGCCGATGCAGGGGACGCAGGTTCGTGCCCCGGTTCGGGAAGATCCCACATGCCGCAGAGTGGCTGGGCCCATGGGCCATGGCCGCTGAGCCTGTGCGTGCGGAGCCTGTGCCCCACAACGGGAGAGGCCACAACAGTGAGAGGCCCGCGTACAGCAAAAAAAAAAAAAAGAAAAGCAAAACAAGCTAGCTCTTGTCCTGTCTACGGATTGCGTGGCATTTATGCCCCAGTAAACGGGTCCCTGTGTTAGTACTGAGGCCTGACATCTGAAAAATCACAGGGCAAAGGCCCACAGTGCACCTTGAGGTGGGAAAGTCCTGGCCACTCAGAACAAGCAGTTTGGCCACATCAGACCGAGAGGGAGGGGGTTCTGGGCCCAGCTCTCTTTCCCGGCCTCTCGGGTACCTGCTCTGTGGAGGCCGAGGCCTGGCAGCTACTTTCGGGCCCTTACCAACGTTGCATTTGATGGAGAGCCTTCCGCACCCCACGTGTAGACCTAGACCCCTAGAGAGGGACCGGCCCTTGAAGGGGCTCTGATCCATGGATTTAGAGGGTGCTCACAGCAGCCATAGATAGAGCCAGCCTGTGGTGCTCCCACCCACGATTCCTGTATTTCCTCTTTTTTTTTTTTTTTTTTTGTGGTACGCATGCCTCTCACTGTTGTGGTCTCTCCCAGTGCGGAGCACAGGCTCCGGACGCGCAGGCTCAGGGGCCATGGCTACGGGCCCAGCCGCTCCGCGGCATGTGGGATCTTCCCAGACCGGGACATGAACACGTGTCCCCTGCATCAGCAGGCAGACTCTCAACCACTGCACCACCAAGGAAGCCCTTGTATTTCCTCTTAATAACAACCACACTGGCGTTTAAGTGAGCCTGGCAAGGCTTACAAATGCACACATAAAGATTACCAACTATCTTCCCCAGAGACGCACGAGGGAAGCTGAAGCTAAAACACCCCGTGAGGGCTTACCTGGTGGCGCAGTGGTTGAGAGTCCGCCTGCCGATGCAGGGGACACGGGTTCGTGCTCCGGTCCGGGAAGATCCCACATGCCACGGAGCGGCTGGGCCCGTGAGCCATGGCCGCTGAGACTGCGCGTCCGGAGCCTGTGCTCCACAAAGGGAGAGGCCACAACAGTGAGAGGCCCGCGTGCCGCAAAAAAAACCCAAAATAAACCCAAAACAAAAGAAAAAAAACACCCCGTGGTAGGTAGAGGAGAGGACCGTCACAGCTCATCCCCCTGTGCCGTGTGCCAGGCATGATCTGAGCACTTGTACACATGCTAACTTATTAAAATACTTCTCACAATCCTATCAGGTTGGGACTACCATCACCCCGCGTACAGACTGAACAAAAGGAAACAGAATATGGTGTCCTCCTTGTGTTCACAAAGCCCGTTAACTGGCAGAGACAGGACTTGAAGGCCACAGTCCGGCTCCTGAGTCCATGCCTTGCTTTACAGCCTCCAACTTCTCACGCTCATTCCTAGAGCCACCTGGGAAGGAGGAACCAGGCAACTAAAGACTGGGTTTGAATCAGACTCCAAGTCTGACCAGCCGCGTGATCCCGAGCAGGGGGCCTCGCCTCTCTGAGTCTCAACCTGGCTCCCTTGCAAAATGGGCACATTAATGGGAACGTCAGCCTTCAGCAACGCTGTGACGAGTATCAGTGTAGCATGTGTGAACGGGCTCTGTAAACTCTGGAGTGTTCTGTGAGGTATAAACTACCCTCTATTCTCATTAGAGGGAATTCATTTCATAACCTGCTCCCGGCTCTTGAACTTTGCTGTGCATCCAGTCAGTGCTGGATGATCTGGAACCAACAGCTGGTCTATTTATGGCTGAAAACCCACAGGTCATAGGAAGACAGCAGCACTGGAGCCCCTGGGTGGCCACAAAGATAAGGTCCGTGTCTCGAGGACCGATGACATGGTGGTCACTGAAGGAACAGGCCCCCTCCTGCCCCTTCCACTAGTGACAACGGAAAACCTTGGTTTCCCCAACACCCCGATCCAAGATCAGCCCGACTCTTTGCCCAACGTTGGAGAAGTACCGGCGTGTCCTGCAGGCCTGGCTGGCCCCCTCTGACGGTGTGTTGCCTCCTTCCACAGATCAGTGCCCTACAGCAAGGCTACAACCAGGTGCTGAGCCAGACCCTGTCTGAGAGAAACTTAGAAATCACCTCCCTGAAGCACGAGGCCGAGAACTTAAGGAGGGAGGCCGCCATCACGTCAGGTGAGACCCTTGTGCATTCAGGCCCCAGAGCTTCTGCCCTCCCCCTGCAGACATCACCAGTCAACCAGCGCACCTGTGCCCGTGACCTGGGTGCAGCCTCAGGGATCACCCGTGTCGGTGCATTAGAGGTCTCCCTCAGTGGAGGATTCTTGCCACCCAGTTCCGAGGGCAGGGCCTGGTAAATATTTGAGAGAATGGTATCTCTTGGCTACAAGGTCTCCTGAGCACTGGCCCCACCAGGGAGAACACAGGTCGCCTTGTGGCTTGGGTGGTTCCACAAAGCAGCCTGAGTGCAAAATAGAGCGTGGACAAACTGGGGTCACTCCTTTAAGGCACCATGGTCTCACCCATTTCAGCCGAGTGCACCTGGGCCCAAGGGAAACCATTTTCTAATTTGATCAGAGGTGGTTCCCTGATAAAGGGCTTGGGTTGGGAGAGGGGCAGCCAACGCACAGCTGTGGCTGAGCTTTGATTCCCTGGATTCCTTCATTGCTTCCACATGTTTCTTGAGCTCCTACTAGGTGTCAGGCCCCGTTCCAGGCTCCGGGGAGGGAGAGCCAAGCAAGACAGTCAGATTCCTGTACTCACAGATTTGGGAGGGGTTGACAGACAATAAAAGTAAAGGGATGAATAAACAAGCCCACTTCAGAGAGCAGTGGTGCTGTGGAGAAAATAAACTGTGTGTCGTGGTGGCCAGCGCTTCAAGGGGGGAGGCCAAGGGGGACCAGCTTAGTGGGTGTGCAACCATGGAACTCAGGTGGGACTTGAACCCGTGGGCTGGGACTTGAACCCACTCAGAACCCACTATCTTTTAATCGAGATCACGCATCTGGTCTCGGGACTTAATAAAGCTCAGGTTCTTTATGTCTCATCGCAGAAAGAATTCAGTGAGAGACAAAGTAAGAAGTGGATTTCTTTAGAGAGAAACACACTCCACAGACAGAGTGTGGGCCATCTCAGAAGGCTAGAGACCCCCAAATATGGGGCAGTTAGTTTTTATGGGCTGGGTAATTTTATAGGCTAATGAGTGGGAGGATTGGGACAACTCTAATATTTTGGGGAAGGGGCGGGGATTTCCAGGAATTGGGCCACCACCCACTTTTTTTTTTTTTTTTTCCTGTACGCGGGCCTCTCACAGTTGTGGCCTCTCCCATTGCGGAGCACAGGCTCCGGACGTGCAGGCTCAGCGGCCATGGCTCACTGGCCCAGCCGCTCCACGGCATGTGGGATCTTCCCGGACCGGGGCACGAACGCGTGTCCCCTGCATCGGCAGGCGGACTCTCAACCACCGCGCCACCAGGGAAGCCCCACCACCCACTTTTTGACCTTTATGGTCAGCCTCGGAACAGTCCTGGTGCTGGTGCGTGTGTCATTTTGCTCATGTATTACAATGAGCCTGTAATGAGGCTCAAGTTCCCCTGGAAGCCGAATCTTACGCCCCCTTGGACCTAGCTGATTCTAACCACTTTATGTTGTATCCTCCAAGGCTATGTCCTTCTTTTAGAGAGGATCTGTTTCAGGTGGGCAAGGACAAGCCAAGGGCAAGCGAGCCTGCGTGGAGTGAACAGGGGATTGTGGGGCTGGGCAGGGTCGGGGGGGTCTGGGTTTTTATTCCAAGGGTGTTGGGAATCCAGTGGAGGTTTTTAAGCAGAAACTGACATGTCTAGAGACCTGAAGAGGATGGGGCCACTCACAGACGAGGGGAGAGAGAGAAGCAGGTGACAGGGAGGAGGCAGTGAGCCTCGGAGGGGCACATCACTCTGAAAGCAGCCAGTGCGTAGCAGGAAACATGCCCACAGCTGTAGAAGCCAGGCATAGCATTGAGTCGCACGTGAATCCCCATCTCTGTATGAATCTGTGCTTTTCTTCTGCCTCACTCTGCAACTTAATCACACCCACACCCACCCCCTGCTGCCCCCATGTCTCTGCTTATGCCCCTCCCTCACTTGGGATGTCCTCAGATATTTTCTGAGCACCTCCCCCAGGCTAGGTGCTGTTCTGGGCACCAGGAATGTAAGGATGAACTCGCTGGTCCTCACCTTCCTCCCGTATGTCGGCCAGTGAAACCTCATCCAAGCATCAAGCCTGTCTCAGATCCCACCTTCTCCGATCAGGGAGTCGGACAGACCTGGGTTGGGATAACGCTTGAGATGGGCTGGACCCACTCAAAGTGTGGCAAGCCCCAGAGGGATTTCCAAGTAACTGAACTGTGTCCTGGAGGCAAAGCTCATTTTTAAAATGAAATTCTGGAGCATTTTGTGCTTTATTTCATAGACATTCTTGATTGATACCTACCACTAAAACTGGGCCTGATGTTCTTTCAAGAAAAGAACCGTAGGAGATAACCCAATACCACTGCATTTATGCACCCTTCTTCCCACTTTTATTCAAAATGATACTACAATGCAAGAGGGAAGAGATATGGGGATATATGTATATGCATAACTGATTCACTTGGTTATAAAGCAGAAACTAAAACACCATTGTAAAGCAATTATACTCCAATAAAGATGTTAAAAAAATGATACTACAGCAATGAAGTAGTTATCTATTGCTGCATAACAAGTTACCCCAAAATGTAATGGATAAAACCCCAACCAATATTTATTATCTCCTCCAGTTTCTGTAGTTCAGGAATTTGAGGGGGGTGACTTAGTTCTCATGAGTTGCAGGCAAGATGTCGGCTGGGGCATCAGTCATGTCATCTAAAGCCTCGGGGGGAGCCGGAGGATCCCCCTTCAGAATGGCTGCTCATGTGGCTATTGGCTGGAGGCCTTAGTCCCTCAGCACACATGCTTCTCTCTAGGGCTGCTTGAGTGTCGTCACGACACAGCAGTTGGCTTCCCCCAGAGTGAGTGATTGGAGAGAGAGCAAAGAGGAGGCCACAGTGTCTTTTATGACCCAGCCTGAGAGGAAACAGTCCGTCATTTCCACAGTATCATATTGGTGACCCATGGCAGCCCTATTCAGGGTGGGAAGGGCTACACAGGGCATGAATTCTAGGTGGTAGGGATCATTGGGGCCATTTTGGAAGCTGGCTGCTAAGAAAAATAATAGGCGCCATGTAACAAACATAATTTAGCCACTTTGTGTTCTTGGGGCATACCGTCTCATTTGACTCTTACAATAACTCTGTGTGGGACAGACAGTGGGATGTGAAATAGCTTGTCCAAGACCACCAAGCTAATAAGTGGTAGAGAGGGGTCCAAACTCAGAGGACTGAGAAACCAACCACCCACCCCATCAATAGTGTCCAGCAGTGCCCTCTGCCACACGCCCGTCTCCTGGCCTCTGGAGAAGAATTCCTGGACCTTCCCTGTGCTGGGCCTTTGTTCCCCAGGCCCATGGTGTGGCCTCTCCTCCCGGCTTTGCCTGGCCTGTGCCCACAAGGGGCCCCCAAAGGCTTCTCCTCTCGCTGGTGCTGACTGCCTCTCATTCTCACTGAAGCCTCAAACCCTGTTCCATGGACTTCGCTCTCATTCCCATTCCTGCTCTGGGACCCTTGGAAAAAGCCTCCCCAATTGTAGGCGGGCAGCGGTGGTGGCCTGGGCTTGGAAGGTCTTGTCCGAACGTTGGCTGACAGCCATGGTGTTGCCAATAATCCTTCCTGCCTCTTTGACCTCCATGAGTCTTTTGTTTTGGTTTGGTTTGGTTCTTTTACAGAGATGGTGTCATCTTTGCAAAGAGACGTGTTAGTAAAGGATGGTCAAGTTCAACAACTACAACAGGAGGTGAATCAACTGAAAAGTGAGAACAAAGAAAAGGATCACCAGCTCGAAGCCCTCAGCTCCAGAGTGAGTGTCGGGTCATCAGCAAATTGTAGCTGCGAAAAGCAGACACAGTGGAGTCACATGACACACGGTGGTGAGATGAGGCCAGTGCCCAAGGACAGAGGGAGGGTAGCTGCTGGGCAGGTGGCCAACTTCTCTGAAGCCTTTCAAAGGACAGCGTGTATGTGGCTCAGAAGAAGCATAATAGATTTTCAAATCCAGCAAACATTTTCTAACCCCTATTATAAATGAGTTTGTTTAATCCCAGCAACAAACCCACCTATGAGCATATACTGCCATTGCAAAGTTTAACATTAAACAGAATACGATCTCCCTGTGAGCAAGGATGACCACACGGCTGCATCGTGGTCCCAGCACCGCTGGTTCTCATAACTGTCTTCACAGCAGAACGTCTGAAGATCCAGATGCAAACACGCAGACGCTCATTTCTTCCTTAGACTTTAGTGTGTGGAATGTCTCTATGGAAGATGAACGTGGTAGGCAAGCAAAGAGCTTTTTACATGTAACTTTGACTCTTTGCAAATCTTGCCTTCAATGCTAACTTTAGAATCCTGCCCCTATAGGATAAGATTTCTCAGTATTTGCATGATGTGCCCGTTTCTGTGAGTCAAGGTAAAACCTCAAAGCTTTCATCTCAGGTGGCAACTCAGAGATTCCCAGAGGCTACCCGATAGCTAGGTCTGCATGGGGCTGGGGTGAGAACAGATCTTGAGGTTCCAAGGAAAAGGCATAGTAAGTAATACCTGGTACGTAGTACCATATCCAGTTTGGAGCTGGTGAAAGGCACTGCATGAGCTTTGGGATCAGACAGACCAGGGTCCCATCCCAGAGCTTTCTTTTATTGTAACTTATTTGGCCTCCATTTCCCCATCTGTGAAATGGGGATGACAAAATCGTTTTCCAAGAAGTGGGAGGCTGGTTTTAGTTCTGCTCTTCTGCCTCTGCCCGAGGTCGGCTGCCTGGCCAAGCCCTCTGCATTCGTTTCTCCCAAGCAGGGTGACTTCCCAGGCATGTGCTATAGCTGTTTAATGTGGTGTGTGTGTGTGTGTGTGTGTGTGTGTGTGTGTGTGTGTTGGGGACGGGAAGGGGATGCAGAGCTGGTGCTAAGTAGAAGGAATCTGCAAAGACAGCACCTGCTTGGCTCTTCTACCTCCTGAAGTGCATTTGGATGATTTATGTCCCCGTTTCCCCTTCCTCGTTGACCTTGGAATGAGGTCCCTTCTCCTCTAGACTGTGCTGGCCAATAGCACAAGGGCTCGTCACCACCAAGGATACTGCTCTTGTGAACATTTGAGATGCCTTTTTTTTAATGACATATATCATGTGTGTTAATTTTAGAAAAATAAGTAGATGACATTGAGAAGAAAAAATAAAAAGAGAGGAGAGGAAATGCTACCTTGAGAAATCAGTGTTAATATTTTCATGTATGTTCTTCCAGTCTTGTTTCTATATATTGCCTAGAAATCAATCAATCAATCATTTTATAGTTAATTTATACTATGCACATTTTAAAAAATTTTAAATACTTATCATTTTCCCATTCTAATAAATCAACGCTCTTATCATTCATCTTAAAAGCTACATACTTTCTCCTGGATGTACCCAGTGTTATAAAGTGGTCTGCTGTTCTAAACAACACTTGGGTTGTTTCCTCTTTTTTTTTTTCTTCCACTGTTACTGACAATTCTGTGAAGAGCATCCTTGAAACTACAGATTTACTTATTTCTCCAGTCATTGTCCTTAAGGTACATTCCTAAAGTGGGAATTGCTGGGTCAAAAGAAGGCACATCCATGCTTACGCTCTTAATTAATGCCTGTTGCCAAGCCGCCCTCAGGCAAGACAGCTCCGTTTACCCCTCCACACAAGTCGGGGCAGTTGTGTCTTTGAGATGCAACCTGCACAAGAGCCCTAAGATGGACCCCAGCTCACTGCCTCGGCCCTCTCCACCCTCACCGTTCACAGCGTGAAAACATCCCAATTCCTGCACCCTAAGTACCCAGACTCTACAAAGCTGGATTTCCCCTGCAGTGAAGTTTGCTGGCTTTTGAAGAGGAATTTAGACGCTCTATTCCTCAGAACTCAGGAGAGGGGTGAACTGGGAACGACTGCAGGATCCCGTGCTCCCATCACACAAATGGTCTCGCCTCTCAGAATTCAGAGGTGTGATTGGGTTATACAGCAGGAAACACTACTGGGCGTGAACACAGGTACTTGGGACCCCCAGCCAAGCCCCCGTGGCCTTGTCCTTTTTCTCCACAGTGCTCAGTGCTGAAAGAAGAGTTACAGAAGGAAGATGCCCAGAAGGAGAAGTGGGAAGCCCAAGAGAAAGAGTTAAAACTCTGCAAAACCGTGCGTTGAACCTCCTGACCCCTAGGTGTCCACTGAAAGCCTAGATTGGGGCCTTGAGGGTTTTGGAGGGGTTCCTTGGCCCATTAGCTAGCACAAGCTCTGGGGCTTTCTGGGTGTTTGTGTGTTAATGCTTTGATTTGTTAGCCTCAAAGAGATGGGTGAAAAGACCATGGAAAACACACTCTCCCCAGATTTTCTGGGCAGTTGGCTCAAGGCCCCTCATCAGGTTTCCCCTGGGGAAAGGGACGGGAGGTGGCCACCATATGCTGCTGGAAATTCACCGTGGTCCCTACCCCTGGACTTGTGATGCCCAGACTTTCATGATCCACTGTCACAAGTTTTATCACAGCCCTGAGCACTGTTATGAACACAACTCTTCTTGAAGTATTTTTACTTAAATACATTCAATTTTACAACAATTCATAAAAACAAAATAAAAAGCAAATGTATCACTGGCCTTGTATGGAAGGTGAACATAAAAATGAATACAATGAAAAGATGACCACTCAATGTAAATGTTCACCCCCTGTACCGGCCCGAACCCTCGTGCACATCACCAGGCATACGTTTTCCATCCGTTGGGAAGCCCGGTGCCTGAGACAGGGGCAGGAGACGTGTGTTCTTCTCTCTGTCAGGAGCACACTTCTCTGCCTCAAATGAGAAAAAAGAAAAATGTCATTGTTCTTTTCTTCCAAACTGTGCCCATTGTGTCTTCCAAACAGCCCTTATTTAGATTGAACTCAAAAATATACCCCAAGGAAAGAAATTCTAATGAGTGGATAGGTATCTTGTACTGTTTAATCCAGGATCCATGCTGATCTTCAAAAGAAACTCAAATTTTCCCTCACCCAGCCCTTTCATTTCATCCATTGAAAGAAAGTCTACTTTGCCTCAAATACGTGGAATTGTCCCCCAAGGGAAGGAGTTAAGCGAATCCCAGACTAGGTTTCTGCCTTAATGAACCGGATGAAATGAGTTGTGAAGTTGACTTCCCTGTTGTTGGAACTCTTTCAGCAAATCCATGTCATGGAAGAAGAAATGAGGAAGCTCAGGGTGGAGCTGAAAAGGAGCAGTACCGAGCAGAGCCTGATCTCTATGACGCTACGGGAAAAGAGCAAGGTATGGCAGGGACAGGTCGTCCTGGGAACCACTCTGGGGCAAGCACTCCACCTGCATCATCTCTGTTCATCCTCACAATGACCCCATGCGGTCTATACTGGTATTAACCCCACTTCACAGTTGGGAAAACTGAGGCTCACAGAGGTGAAGGAAGTTATCCAAGTTCACTTGCATAAAGTAGTTGTGGCAGAACTTGAATCCAGGTCTGCCTGACTCCAAAGCTCCTGTGTGTAACCACTACCCTAGACTGCCTTCAAATCTTAATTGTGAAATTATCTAAGAAAGAATTGATCCATTAAATCAAGTTTGCCAATGATGTTGTTCCAACTTAAATTCTCATATTGATTTTTTTGTCTTTTTGTTCCATCATTGAGAATGTTTTTAAAAATCTCAACATGTTTGTAATTTGTGTGTTTCTTCTTTTAATATGAACGATCTTTGCTTTATATATTTTGAGGCTGTGTCACTAGGTGCATATAAATTTAGAATCCTAATACTTCCTGTAGAGCAAAACTTTAGATCATCATGAAATGTCCCTTTTCATCTCTAGTAGTGTTTCTCCCTTAACGTCTCCTTTGTCATTCAGCTTCACCACTGGCTTTCTGTTTGTTAGAGTTTTCATGCCATATCTTTTTCATACGTTCTCTGTCAATTTTTGTCTTAAGGTTTGGACATATGCCTTCCAAATAGCGTATCATTTTTACAAAATCCAGTTTGACAATTTTGACTTTTAGTCCATTTATATTATGTAATTACTCATGTACTGGGGTTTAAATCTACCTTCTTGCTCAATACCAGATGTACCATCTGTGGTATGTTCCTTTTTCTCTCCTTTCTTGCCTCCTTCTGAGTGGATGGTTTTCTCTTATTCCACTTTCCCCCTCTATTAGCTTGGAAATATTTCACTTTTTTACTAATAGTAAGACAATAGCTTTCATCCTTGACTCACCAAAATCACACATTAATTAAGTTTTTCACTCTTCTACTATTCTCTTAGTAGTCATCCTGAAGACTATAATGTGCATTCTTTTTTTTTTTTTTTTTTTTGCGGTACACGGGCCTTTCACTGTTATGGCCTCTTCGGTTGCGGAGCACAGGCTCCGGACGCACAGGCTCAGCGGTCATGGCTCACAGGCCCAGCCGCTCTGCAGCATGTGGGATCCTCCTGGACCGGGACACGAACCCATGTCCCCTGCATCGGCAGGCAGACTCTCCACCACTGCACCACCAGGGAAGCCCTGCATTCTTAACTTACCAAGAGGCAATAGTAGTTGATAATTATGCCCTTCTCCTTGACAGTGCAATGAGTTTCAAACACCTTAACTTCACTTACCCCCTCCAGATTTATAAGCCATTGCTGTAATTTTCTAAACTCCTCTTGATACTTAAAACCCCACAAGACATTATTAGTGTTTTTATATAGTCAGTATCATATCCACACATTACCCTTACTGTTGCTTGTCTTTTCTGCATCTCTGATCACCCACCTGGGTTCATTTTTCTTGTGTCTGAAGAATACCCTTTAATGTTTTCCCTCATTGTGGCTCTGCTGATGACAAATTCTCAAATGTGCCTGTGTGTCTGTCTGGAGATGTATATTTAACCTTCACTCTTAAAACACATTTGACTGCGTATTGAATTCTACAATGGCAATTCTTTTCTTTCAGCACATTAGATACAGCATTAGATATGTCACTATTGTCTTGTGGCTCCTATTATTCCTATTTAGAAGTCATCTGTAAGCCTAACTGTTGTACCTTTGCATAATCTGTCTTTTTCTCCGGTTGCTTTTAAGATTGTCTTTTCCCTTGATTTCCAGCAGTTTTATTATGGTTTATCTAGGTGTGGATTCAGTTTTATTTACCTCGTTCAGAGTTCGTAGGGGCTTCTTGAATCCCTGGCTTGGTGTTTTGCCTTAGTTCAGGTGCTTGGGCTCTGTACCACACAGGCAGTGGGGAGCTACTAAGGCTTCTGAACAAGTGACTGATGCAATGACATTCGTGGACAGTAATCAGGGTGAAAATCATAGTTATAATTTCTCACGTACTAGGCGTTCCCTTGAACATTTCATCTCTTCATCTGCACAACAGCGCTGTGATCTAGAAATCATCCTCTCCATTTTACAGATGAGAAAGTCAAGGCTACTAGTTACTAGTAAAGTAGCCCAATTGCACAGTAGGTTTTGTCTGACTCCAGGTTTGTCTGACTTCAGCTACCCTGGCGTAGCAAACAGCCACATGCTACTGTTTACACTGAAATTAATGAAAATTAACTAAAATTTTTAGTTCAGTTCCTCTGTCACACCATCCCCATTTCGAGTGCTCGATCCCCAGATGTGCCTGGTGGCTGCCGTATTAGACAACACAGCCTCGCTCAGAGTACCTATATCATTGAAGAAAGTTCTCTTGGACAGAGCTGCCTTACAGCTGGGTAACTCTCACAGTACCGTTAAGATTGCACTGGAAGAAACTAAACTCGAGGCGAGGAGGCCAGTTGTCACAGTCCAGCTAGAATGTGAGAGGGGTTGGAGGACAGGCATGAGACCCCCGAGTGTGAGAGAGGGAGCAGGGCGGACGCTGAGGGTGACTCTGAGGCTTGGGGACGGGAACGGGGGCTGTTCATGCAGAACACAGATAAGGGCAGAGTCCAAGGCTGGACTTGGCTTTTGCAGCACATGAAAAAGGCTGCTGACATAGAAGTCAGAGCATGTTTAGACCTGGGAGAAAACTAAGGCCCAGAGAGCTTAGATGACTTTTCCAAGGTAACGGAGCTGGGTAGAGGCTCTTCCACTGGACCACACTACTCAGAAGAAAGCTCTTAAGGGCTTTTCTGGGTCTTTTATTACATCCCTGTGATCCCCCTCTTCAGATCCCTAAAAAAACAGCCTGTGAATTTGTTTCAGCACAAAAACTTTCCATTTATTTACGAGAGTTTGCCTCATTTCCTGTTAGTGCCAGGGCCCAGGGCTCAGCAGGTGCATCCAAGAACTGAGCAGCTGCGAGGCCTACACTGGCCAGCCAAGGGTAGCGTGGAGCACTCCCAAGCTTACCGTGCGCTGACTGTTACCCAAGCAAGGGGGGAGAAGTAGGCAAGCTTCTCCACTTTAAACGCCTTTCTTTGCAGGCTGCAGTTCTTAATAGACATTGCTTTAGCAAGCCTCCAGAGAGGTTACCACCAGTGAGTGTGCTCAAAGTGGTAACGACAAACAGTTATGATAATCAACCCAATCATAACATTTCCAAGTACCCATCACGAGTTATTAGAACGAGACTGTACGGCGGACATTCCCGTCCACCTTTCATAGGTTACAACAGTACTTAACACACTCACAGAGCCCTTAAGCACTATTCCACACATCGAATCCCCACAATGACTCTATGCAGTGATACTAGTATCATCATCCCCATTTGACGGATGAGGACACTGAGTCACGGAGCAGTGAAGTAACTTTCCGAGTGTCGTACGGCTTGTTAGGGACTGAGCTGGGATGGGAGTGTGCGGTAGAACATAGTTGAGCCCCGGGTGCAGAGCTCGGCCCTTTCCCGTAGGGGACAACTCCCTGTGAGTTTGCCTCCACCCCGTGCATGCCTGTGACCCCTGCTGCTGGGCTGCAGCTGTCCCTACCCCTCAGGGACTCCCCCACTGCCATTAGCACCCCCCCAGAAGAGTTTCCCCAGAGGGCATGATGATCACATGAGCAGCAAGCCCACGCTTTCATCATCCTTTCAGGTGGAAGAGAAGCTTCGGGAGGATTCCAGAAGGAAATTGCTTCAGCTGAAAGAAATGAGGAACAGAGAAAACCTCATTAAAGCCAATTTGGAAAGGGCAGTCGGTCAGGTAGGCGTGCTGCAGAGCCCCTTCACGGGCCCGTGCTCTCCACGGAATCCCGCACCCAAGCGGCCGGCAGGGATGAATGAGGAGGAAGACGGCCTGCCTTAGTTCACCCGCTTATCTCAGGGGCAGGGCTTTGTGCGGCTTCTGCGTCCCCGTGGATTTCACTAAAGAGGCTTTTCCTTCTGGGAAGCTGCCCACTCCAGTGTTTGCTGTTGCCTGAGACCCTGACCAAGCAGCCAGTCCCAGCTCAAGGCCCACCCCAGTGAACCAGCTGTGCGGTTCCCTCTTGGGAAGGGTTTGAGCTCTTGACCTCGGTGGTGTTTCTAGCACTTTCTCCTTCACATTTTTTGTCCTGACATTTAGAGCGATCTTTCTTCCTCTGGGCCCCCAAACAGATGCTACAGTCAGTGTCCCCAGGGAAATGCCACATTTCTGTTTGTTGGTTTGTTTGTTTGTTTTGTTTGGCCGAACCGCGTGGCTTGCAGGATTTTAGTTCCCCGACCAGGGATGGAACCCGTGCCCCCTGCAGTGGCTGCATGGAGTCTTAACCACTGGAGCGCCAGGGAAGTCCTGCCACTTTTCTTAATAAAGTAAAACCCAGAATACCACAGCTTATGCCAGGTGGAGGTGGGCAGGGTGGGGAGAGGGCCATTTCCCAGGCCTCTGACCCAAGATGGCCCAGTGGCCCTTCCTCTGACACGTGGCACAGTCATGAGGGCCAGAACATGCAAACGAGCCTTCACCAAAGGCTAAGGGACAGCAAACGAGAACCCAAGACGGGGCACTGGCCCTCCAGAACACAGCCCCCCGAGGGCAGCCCATCTTGGACCCCCTCCACAAGGCATCCTCTCCTGGCAGCCACGGCTCCAGGGGGACCAAGAACGTTTTGCGTGTATGTGTTTGTGCTTTTCTTTTTCTGGGAGACTGAGTCCACCTCGTCACTCATTGGATGCTCAGAAGGATTTGTAAACCACCAAAAAAGGTTAAGAACCACGATCCTTAAAGGAGCCCTCCGTCCCACCCAGCCCAGCTCCCAAAGCCCTTGAGTTTGGTAGCATCCAAGCCTGAACCATCAGTGTGACCGGAATTTGTCCCACGCGCTGAACTTCAGAGGCACCCACAAGTTAAATGATGATGCTGACCCTCAGGCAGGTTTGAAAGCCTCTTCAACCAACTTCCACACCATCACCCCCGGTGTCCTTTCTCCTGCAGGGTGCCGACCCCTTAGCAAGGCAGAGAGCCCGCCAGCCTGGGCTTCCCTCCGTGCACCTGGGCTACCCCTCACCTTGCTGGCACTCTGCACCCACGGCGAACACCCGCCTTGAGGGCATGATCTGCGCCACTTGCCGAGCGCCTGGTCATGGCTCTGGCCAGGGGTCATCCAGGAAGACCCTCAGAGACACTGAGATTCCTCCAGGTCTAGACTCGAGAGAGAAAGGACGAACAAGGCTTCTCTGCGCTGCCTGGGCCTTCCTGCTTCACCCCCTTGTCTCCACAGCCCGCTCCCGGCCTGAGGTCCTGCCCTTCCCCAGGCCAGTGACCACAGGACTCAGCCCACCGTCCAGCAGGACCTGTCCCTCCCCACCCTCACCCCCCACCAAGCAGTCCTGTAGGGCGCCTATGGTGATAACACGGGCCATTGCCCACAGGGCCCTCTACATAACCTCTTCCTCGGGCGAGCTAGGACCCTCCCTTGGCCATGAAACCAGCAGACGACCCAGAGTCCCTCCAATCACCCGGCTGGCTTCCGGCAGGATGACTGCAGAGGTGTCCTTAGGAGAGTCACAATTCCTCTACTTGGCTTCCCAGAGCTCCCTGGTGTGCAGCAGACTCCTGTGTCTTAGGACCTGTTCACGTTCTCATTGATTCTGTGGCCCTTGTGGTCCTTCAGGGCTCTGTTTTAGAGCCTTTCATGACCACATTTTGCCAGTGAGCCAAAAACCCAGGCCAAGGGCCATCACGTTGGGAAATTTCCAGAGAAACTTGGGCTTCTTTGCCGTTCAAGTCTCATGAGCCTGGGGCATCTTGAACTCGTCATTCTAGAAGCCCTGATTTAATTTAACTGCGTTGTTTCATCATCCGTAATAAGACACCAGCATCAGGGAGGCACTCAGTAAAAACTGGCTGAACTGAAGGAGAGGACTTTGAACATCTGACTTGACAGGTGTTTCTGTTCTAAGCATTCGATGAACGTTTATTGAGTGCCTGCTGTGTGCCAGGCGCTGCACCAGGCTCCGGGGACCTGGAGAGGAATACAGGAGACGTCGTCTTCAGGACACAAGGTCTAAGGCACAAAACGGCAGCAGGCAGCTCCACCTTCTCTCCCCAGGAGCCCTTGCTGATGACACGAGTTACCCGGGCTGGCAGCCTCAGTGTTTATCTCACAGCCTGGTGCCAACGTAGCAATTACGGAAGAGCGCTCCCGGCCCTGGACTTCCCACTGGATAATTGGCAGCAAGTGGCTCTTCCGAGAGCCCGAGACGTGTGTGTGCTGACCGTGTGTGTCGGCTAGGTTAGGCGGGCACACCTGAAAAGTCATTAAAACCTGCTGTCCCCCTCTCTTGTGTGGGCACTGCCCCTTCCGGTGAGAGGTGAAGGTGTTAATTACCCATAATGACCACTGAAGGCGTGCAGAGCCTTCTCACCGATTTCTCCCAGACCCAGCGATGGAGGCGCCTCCCCCAGCCTTGCCGCTGCAGCTGCGCCCCTCACCTCATCCCCGTCCCTTTCTTTGTGCTGCAGCTGGAGCTTTTCAGAGGTCAGGTCCTCAAGGCCACCTGCGGACGCGTGAAACCGTTCCAGGACAAACCCGTCTCCAATCAGCAGGCTCGTCTCTCTTCCCCACTTTCTCCTTCAGGGACCCGGGGCTCCAGACACTGGGAGCATATGTTCCTGTTTTTTGTTGGTGGCACATAATTTTCACACTGTTGCTACACCATAAAGATTTGTTTTGATTTTCTGGGATTTCCTGGCTTTTCAAGTAAAAGCCAGTTAAACTCCCTTGTAGTGTTTCTGTGAAAATCAAATTAAACCACCCAGGACTGTGTCTGGTCGGCAGACCCGCACGGTGAACCTCCGTTAGCCCTGCGAGGAAAGGGGCGGCCTCAGCATGGACGGTGCGTCCTCGCTCGCTCGTTCCTCCTGAAGTGGCAGATGGCAGTGAGGGTGGGCCTCTGGCTGTAACGATGCCTTATTATCCTTCCGTTTATCCTCTCCAATCCTGGGTGTCAGCGCGCGGGTCACAAGATCACACCACGGGCTTCTCTCGGACGACCTCCTTTTTAGGAGCCCACAGCATCAGGCTCAGCGTGATGAATCCCTCCCAGAATGCAGAAGAATCTAGAACACACTCGTGGCCACATGACAGGCCTTTGGCTCTTAAAAAACCATCTCTGATCCTGGGAAACATGCCCCGGTGACAGAGCCAATATCCACCCTCCAGAGCCATCCCCAAAACACGCCAGGACCTCCCTCCTCCGAGCTTAAGCTGAAGCCCTCCAGGTCCCCTCCCCCCAGAGCCACCCTGCATTTTAATTAATTAATTAATTAATTTTTGCTGGGTTGGGTCTTCGTTTCTGTGCGAGGGCTTTCTCCAGTTGCGGCGAGCAGGGGCCACCCTTCATTGCGGTGCGCGGGCCTCTCACTATCGTGGCCTCTCTTGTTGCGGAGCACAGGCTCCAGACGCGCAGGCTCAGTAGTTGTGGCTCACAGGCCCAGTTGCTCCGCGGCATGTGGGATCTTCCCCGACCAGGGCTTGAACCCGCATCCCCTGCATCGGCAGGCAGACTCCCAACCACCGCGCCACCAGTGAAGCCCCACCCTGCATTTTAAATCTTTTTTTTTTTCTTTTTCTCACCAGTTACTAGAGAAGAGCAGCAGGGTCACAGAGGACAATATCAACGTTTGGCAGAAAAAGCAGACCCTGCAGAAGGAGACCCAGCTGAGCAGCTTCAAAGAGGAGGAAATCACCCAGAACATCAAGAAGCTGAAGACATCCTTAGACAGTTGCCAGGTGCCCCCTTCTCCATTCCTCAAATGTCCCCTGTGTCTCATTTTTGTGCTCCTTGTTCAGGAAATTGTCCAGCTCTGCTTTTAGTCCACCTTTTCTCTTGTTGGAGAAATCTGTTTGAGATCAGAAAACAAAGGACCTCCAGAAATGCCTCCCAGGTGAACTTGGTGTGGCCAAGGAGAAGCTGCCCGACACACTCCAAGTACTGCCTTTGGGAGGCCCCAGACCCCGGGGGAAAAAAAACAGCCCCGTGTTATTTCCAGAGAAACCAAAGAAACATTCTGCTCTTTATTTGCAGTTTTCTTTTCTGTCCCAGCAGTGGAAGGCTGCTCTTACCATTATTGGACCAGAGGGTCTGGCAGAGCCCCCACTTCATGGCCCCCACGCAGGGATCCAGCTTATCACATCAGGCAGCTGCTTCTGCTTTCTCTGGAAATATGCAGCTGCTCTCTGGGGAGTCTGGGCAAATGTTGGCTTGTCAGCACTCTTTCAAGTCAGGAAACCGCACTTTATGACCAGCTTGTGTGTTGATCTCAGCAGGAATTCTGTAACCAAATTTGCTTCCCCTTTCAGCCAAATCGTCCTTGGCAATTTGGCTTTGGAATTGCCTATACCTAAACAAAGGGTCTCTTTGACCATCCAGAGTCCCAATTAGAGTGCACGTGAAATAAAAGCTGCCTCCTTCCTTCCGCCCCCCAAAAAGGGAAGTAGAACTGGGCCGTCACAGGGCGGCCAACATACGGCTCTGCCTGATTCACGGGCCCGTCAAGAACACTGCTCTGTGCGGGTCACAACCGTCAGGTGGTATTTCTGGCGATGGTGCCCGGGCTCCTCACGACCTCATCTCTTTCCAGGCGTGCATGACAATGTCTTGCTCTAGCAATGAGCTGAAGAAGGAGGTCGACCTCCTGCAGCACCTGCAGGTCAGCCCACCTGTCTCAGGGCTCCAGAAGGTGGCGCTGGACATCTTGCGCCTGTCACTGTCCTGGCTGGAGGAAACGGAGCATCTCCTCCACGAGGTGGGGATCCAGTTCTGCAGCTCCGACAAAGGTGATTGAAACTCTTTTCTCACATAGTTACATGACTGAAATATTGCGTTGAATCTGATCACGATGGGACATCTGTTGAGGGAGGCTTCTTAGGTATGTGGCCAAGTGTTCCCTTCTCCAGACTTCATTTTGCTTCACCACTTGAGAAGCAGTGTTCCTGGAAAAAAGTACACAAGTGAGATGTGATTACTGGAGAAAAATGAGACATGACAGAGTCAAAAGGAAAAATCGAAATTATTCTAAATCTTCTCTCTCAGAAGTAACCATATATATACATATATAGAGTAGAGACGTTTTTTAGAGCAGTTTTATGTTCATGGCAAAATTGAGAGGATGATACAGAGATTTCCCAGGTACCCCCTGTCCCCACTCATACACAGCCTCCCCCATTTATCAGCATCAGCACCAGAGAGGTACAGTTGTCAGGACTGATGAACCTACATTGACACATCCTAATCACCCAAAGTCCATGGTTTATATTAAGGTTCACTCTTTTTCATTTTGATTTTATTGGAGTGTAGTTGATTTACAATGCTGTGTAGGGGTCACTCTTGGTGTTGTACATCCTATGGGTTTGGGCTTGGACAAATGTGTGATGACATGTATCCACCATTATAATATCATACAGAATCGTTTCCCTGCCCTGGCCTTTCTCGCCTTCTGAGATGGCCACGCCCTGTCTGTGGAGTGTGTTTCTCTCTCAATAAGTCCACGTCTTACCTACCACTTTGTCTGTCACTGAATTCTTTCTGCGATGAGACATCAACAACCTGAGCTTCATTAAGTCCTGAGACCAGCAGGTCCACCAATAATGAGGCCCACCCCGGGGAGGACCCAGAGGCCCTGTAAACCACGATGCTCCACCGGGAAGATGGTCCAGTCCTGAAGGTGCCTTTGATCCCAAATCTACTGCCCTAAGCAGAAGCCAGGGAGCACGGCGGGGGATGTGGTTCAGATCAGGCCATCTCTGAGCAGATTGGTGGATTCTGTGCACAAAGCCCTGGTATTAGGTCAACTCGATTTATGAGTTTCACTTCTCAGGTCACTCTGTAACTACACAGTAACAGAAAGTACGCAGAATTCATTAAAAGCCACCTGTGGAGTCCATAGAGGGGAAGTGGGGTGGGTGAAGTTACAGATCAGGGACGTGGTAATAAAGCAAAATGATGATAACCCATAAACCCAAATATCTAGAAACTGATATTCTAGAAATTGAGGAAAGTAAAGCTACAAGTTTAACAAAATAAAAAGAAGCAAAGGAGAAGCCAACTTCAAAGCCAGCCTATGCAATTCCTCCAGGGCAGCGCATGTTTGTCTGATTGAAGCCTGGCCCTGCTGTTCTTCAGTGCCTTCCTATTAGTGCCTTAAGTAATCAACATCTCCAGTAATCCCTCTGCAGTGTTCAGGAATTCAACTCGTCATGGGGAAACCTGTGGTTTGAGGACTTAAGTTTTTAAGATAACGTCTTTTCTTTTCAAAACTGGACATTTTTATTCCAAATAAAAGAACCTATCCCCCCCAAAAAAAGAATAGTTTCACTGCCCTGAAAATCCTCTGTGCTCCCTCCCAGCCCCCCCGCAGCCCCTGGCAACCACAGATCTTTTTACCGTCGCCATAGTTTTTGCCTTTTCCAGGATATCATGTAGTTGGAATCATACAACTTTTCAGATTAGTTTCTTGTATTTAGTAATATGCATTTTAGTTTCCTCCAAGTCTTTTCATGGCTTGATAGCTCTTTTTTTCTTTTTAAGTGCCCAATAATATTCCATTATCCATTCACCTACTGAAGGACATCCTGGTGGCTTCCAAGTTTTGGCAGTTATGAATAAAGCTGCCATAAACGTCCACGTGCAGGGTTTTGTGTGGACATGTTTTCAACTCCTTTGAGTAAATACCAAGGGCGCGGTTGCTGAATCATGTGGTTAGAGTACATTTAGGTTTTTTTTAAAATTAATTTATTTTATTTTATTTATTTTTGGCTGCGTTGGGTCTTCATTGCTGCGCACGGGCTTTCTCTAGTTGCCGCAAGCGGGGGCTACTCTTCCTTGTGGTGCACGGGCTTCTCATTGCAGTGGCTTCTCTTGTTGCGTTGCATGGGCTCTAGGTGCGCAGGCTTCAGTAGTTGTGGCAGGCGGGCTCAGTAGTTGTGGCTCACGGGCTCTAGAGCACAGGCTCAGTAGTTGTGGCACACAGGCTTAGTTGCTCCGTGGCATGTGGGATCTTCCCAGACCAGGGCTTGAACCTGTGTCCCTTGCATTGGCGGGCGGATTCTTAACCACTAGGCCACCAGGGAAGTCCGTAGAGTACGTTTAGTTTTTAAGAAAACCACAAAACTCTTTTCCAAAGTGGCTGTTTTGCGTTCCCGCCAACAATGAATGAGAGTTCCTGTTGCTTCACATCCTCGCTAGCGTTTGGTATCGTCACTACGATCATATTTTGTGTGGAACTTCCAGGGCATTTTCCCATGGAAAGAGCTGTGTGATTCTAGGCAGGTTACTTCCCCTCTCTGTGCCTGTTTCTTTACCTGTAAAATGGGGATAATAGGGAATACTCACCCCGTAGGATTTTTGTGAGGATTAAAATGCATTGATACATGTAAAGTACTTAGAATAGTACCTGGCATAAAATAGGCACTACCTATCCACGTGTATTGATTTTTTTAACTTTACAAAAGAATAATGTCATATTATACCCAATTTCCTTTAGTTTCATTCCTAACAGTACATCTGGAGCACCCTTCCATGTCAATACACACAGATCTACATCATCGCTGTCACTGATGGCAAGGAACCCCATTCTGAAGGGTGTACCGTAATTTATTTAGCCAGTCCTCTATCATGGGCATTTAAGTTGCTTCCAGTTTTTCACACTTAATAGATGAGGCTGACATAAATATTATTCACACATACCTGTTCATCTTATCTTTATCATCCTAGATGTGGAAGGATATGAACCACTTTCATTCAACAAAGATTTATCGCAGGCCTCCTAGATACCAGGCACAGTGCAGGTTGGAAATATAATGGGGTCAGAAACAGGTAGAATTCAGGTTATGGGGTATATGGATGTTGGCTGTAAAATTCCTCCCTCTTCACTGTACATTTGAAATCTTTCATAATAAAATATTGGGGAACTAACAGGCACTCTCCCTGCACTTGTAGATCTTAGGGTCTCAGGGAGGAATAGGGGTGGGGCCTTAACTGAAAAATCACTCACATGTAAAACTTTAATCATGACAGTTGCTTTGAAGGAGAAGTGCAGGGCTCTGACCTGGTCAGGGACGGCAGGGCACCTGCAGGGTGCATAGGAGTTATTTGCCAAAGAGGGGAGGGGAGGGCATTCTGGGTGGAGGGAGCAGCGTGGTGGGATCGCAGGAAGCATGGAAAACTCATGGGACTAAAAGAAATGGAGGCGGAGGGCAGGGACTGGTGAAGGAGGTCCACAGGGGCTGTATCATGGTGTGGCCGGGGGCTTGCAGAGCACTGGTAAGAAGCTCTGCTTTAACCTGAGAGCAGAGAGAAGCCCACGAAAGGTTTTAAGTAAGGAACTGATGGAACAGGCTTGCATTTGGAGACAGTCATCTTGGCCACGAGTGGAAAATGTACAGGAAGGTGGCCAGCACAGAACCCTGGGAGAGCAGTTAGGAGGCTGTCACAAGACACGATGGTGGCCCTCACTGTGGCAATGGAGGGGACGGAGCAAGAGAGAAGATTCCAGGGGCATTTAAGAGATGAATCAACAGGCCTCAGTGATGGAGTTAGATATGGCTAGAAGGGAAGTGATGGAGAGAAAGGGGGCTACAGGTCTCCAGGTTTCTGGCTTGTGTTAAAAGTACAGATGTGGTTCCTTCACTAAAATCCAGAGTAAAGAATGCCACAGGAGGACCAGGTTTGAGAGGGAAGATGAGTGTGAGGTGCCTGTAGACATCCAAAGTGAGGTGCCAAGGACGCAGCTGTCACCCTGGATATCCAACCGTATCAGTGATGTGGCCCTGGAACCCAGAAGAACATGTGCCACATAGCGGGTGCTTAGTCAGATGGGATGGATGGACGGGTGGATGGATGGATGGTGATTAAAGCCATACGTGTGAATGGTATCACTAGGAAGAAAGTACTGAATGAGAAGGGAGAGCCCAGGGCCACACCTGGGAAACTCCAACATTTATCCTTGATACTACTTGCCAAAGCGCTCTCCAGAGAGGCTGCGCAAATTTGACATTCTTACAATAATGAATGAGAATAGAGGAGTGATTTTCAACTCTGGTGATTAAGCAACCCCAGCCAGGATATGTCTAAGGTAATCCAGAAGGTGGTGTGAATTTCTTTTAAACGTGTTTAAAAAGAAAGGCAAGGCTTCCCTGGTGGCACAGTGGTTGGGAGTCTGCCTGCTAATGCAGGGGACACGGGTTCGAGCCCTGGTCTGGGAGGATCCCACATGCCGCGGAGCAGCTAGGCCCGTGAGCCACAGCTACTGAGCCTGCGCGTCTGCAGCCTGTGCTCCGCAACGAGAGGCCGCGATAGTGAGAGGCCCGCGCACCGGGATGAAGAGTGGCCCCTGCTTGCCGCAACTAGAGAAAGCCCTCTCACAGAAACGAAGACCCAAGACAGCCAAAAAAATAAATAAATAAACAAATGTGGGGTTTAAGAAAAAAAAAGTTTAAAAAAAAAAAAAAGGCAAAATCCAGATGAACTTTTCTGTAAGTGCCTGCCCCTCACAGATAGCATAGAGAACGGGGGCGCTGCATTGCTCCCGGCAACCCAGCCCCTCCCCAACCCCTGTATTACTGTCGTTGTAATCATGGCAGAGTCTGAGTGTGCGTGAAACCAAGAGAGATGTGGCCCACAGTTCTAGCTGTTCTTCAAAATCAGAACTAAAACAAGGAAAGACCATGATCTCTATCCTAGTAATAGCGGGGCCAAGCAATGTGTGCACTGTCCCCTCCCCAGGCTTTAGGACTCACTGAAGCCTCTGTCTCTAAATCTAGTCATACATTCCCGTAAAGAAACATGGGTTGCAAAATTAAGCCATCAGGGGCTTCCCTGGTGGCGCAGTGGTTGAGAGTCCACCTGCCGATGCAGGGGACACGGGTTCGTGCCCCTGTCCGGGAAGATCCCACATGCCGTGGAGCAGCTGGGCCCGTGAGCCATGGCCGCTGAACCTGTGTGTCCGGAGCCTGTGCCCCGCAATGGGACAGGCCACAACAGTGAGAGGCCCACGTACCGCAAAAAAAAAAAAAAAAAAGAAGCTGGCTCAAAAACTTTTTATGTGTTAGTCCACCATGATAAGTGATTCAAGGTACTTCCCATTACTGAGGCCAGCAGGGGATCCCCGAGTCACTCATCACCATACACAAGCACTCCTAAGAGCCTTGTGTGTTCACAGTTCCTAAGAGGAGGGTAGGAACCATGGTTTGTTTAACTCCTCCTCGGTACTTGTCACTGTGTTAGTTGTTTTACATGTACTGTGTACTTTCGTCTTCCAACAGCCCAATGAGCCAGGTACTATTGTCGTCTTTATTTTGCAAGTAAGGAAACTGAGTATCAATAACATTAAGGAACTTGCTCAAAGTCACACAGCTGGTACATGGTAGGGTCAGGACTCAAACTGAGGTCGTTGTGATCCCAGCACTTGTGTTTTTTCTGTGACCCCACACGCCCTCCGAAGATCCAGAGGGGTACCAGGTACATGCCCAGTTCCTAGAGGACAGGTTCTGTCGTTAACTTGAACAGAGACAAACCTGAGAGTTTCATTCCCTGGAGTGAAGGGTGTCTGATGCGCACCACGGGCCTCGCCCCAGCAAAGCCCCATTTGCATTAGAGCGAATAATTCTGAGTTCAGGCTTTGGAGACCAGCTGCTAAGGTGTGACTCTCAAGTGTGCGCTTACTCATTGTGTGAGCAGGTCTCGACTTCTGTGTGCCTCTGTTTACTTGGTTATAAAATGGGGTTAAGATCTCACCAGGTAGTTGTGAGGATTAAACGACGTGGTACCCAAATCATAGGGTCACACATAAGCCTTAGGAAACGGTAGCTGCCATCCGCATCAGCCTTGAATACTTGTTGATTTAATGTGAACTAAATGTGGATGGCAAGCAGATGGGTATGCACACAGGTAGGGCAGCTTGATTTACTCACGCCGAGGTGCCTTTACCTGTGACCCCTGCCGCATCTCTATTTGACAGCTAGTCAGATTTTCTTAGCCGTGAGCACTCAGTTCTCTTCCCAGGCCTTCTTCCTCAGCTCTTGACAATGGGCTGCATTTCCTAGCTGCCGAGTGGTAAAGCTGGGACTCCATCCAGGTCCCTCTGACCTCAAAGCCCCTGCTCTGAACCACCATACTACCTGCCTTTTAAAATATTGTCCTAAGGGATAAAACACACGTAACGAGCTAGGTCTGTAAAATCCTGGAATAAATCCCTCAGGGAAATCCAGGTTGAGTAACTATTGTTGGATCATGTCATGAGCAGCCCAGGAGATTGGGGTCACTACTAAAGATCTGATTGGTTAAGATATCACCTAACACCTGTCACAATGGCCGTCACCAAAAAGAACACAAATAACAACTGTTGGCGAGGATATGGAGAAAAGGGAACCCTTGTACACTGTTGGTGGAAATGTAAATTGGTGTGGCCACTACGGAAAACAGTTTGAAGGTTTCTCAAAACACTAAAAATAGAACTACCACATGATCCAGCAATTCCACTCCTGGGTATTTATTCCCCTAAAATGGAAAACACTAATTCAAAAAGATACATGCACCCCAATGTTCATAGCAGCATTAGTTACGATAGCCAAGACATGAAAGCAACCTAAGTGCCCATCAACAGATGAGTGGATAAAGAAGATGCAGTAGGGAATTCCCTGGCGGTCCAGTGGATAGGAGTTGACGCTTTCACTGCTACGGCCCAGGTTCAGTCCCTGGTTGGGGAACTAAGATCCCACAAGCTGCATGGTGTGGCCACCCCCGAAAAATAGATGTGATATATCTATATCTATATCTATATCTATATCTATATCTATATATATATCTATATATATATATATATATATATATGCAGTGGAATACTACACAGCCATAAAAAAGAATGCAATTTTGCCATTTGCAGCAACATGGATGGACTTGGAGGGTACTATGCTTAGTGAAATAAGTCAGACAGAAAAGGACAAATACTGTATGATACCACTTTTATGTGGAATCTAAAAAATAAAACTAGTGAATATAAGAAAAAAAGAAATAGACTCACAGATATAGAAAACAAATTAGTGGTTACCAGTGGGGAGCGGGAAAGGGGGAGGGACAAGTTAGAGGTAGGGAAATAAGAGGAACAAACTACCGTGCTCACTTCAGCAGCACATATACTAAAATTGGAACAATACAGAGAAGATTAGCATGGCCCCTGTGCAAGGATGACACGGAAATTCATGAAGCGTTCCATCCTTTTGTGACCAGAATGGGAAGGAAATTCAAAAAAGAGGGGATATATGAATACATAGAGCTGATTCACGTTGCTGTACAGTTGAAACTAACACAACATAGTAAAGCAGCTATACTCCAATTTAAAAAAAAGAGGTACAAACTACTATGTATAAAATAAATAAGCTACAATGATATATTTTACAGCACAGGGAATATAGCCAATATATTTTTTTTAATTTCACTTTTTACTAATTTTTTTTAATTCTTTTCTTTTTTTTTTTTTAAACCCCACATTTGTTTATTTATTTATTTTTTTGGCTGTCTTGGGTCTTCGTTTCTCTGCGAGGGCTTTTTCTAGTTGTGGCAAGCGGGGGCCACTCCTCATTGTGGTGTGCTGGCCTCTCACTATCGCGGCCTCTCTCGTTGTGGAACACAGGCTCCAGACGCGCAGGCTCAGTAGTTGCGGCTCACGGTCCTAGTCGCTCCGCGGCATGTGGGATCCTCCCAGACCAGGGCCCGAACCCGTGTCCCCTGCATTAGCAGGCAGACTCTCAACCACTGCGCCACCAGGGAAGCCCATAGCCAATATTTTATAATAACTATAAATGGAATATAACCTTTAAAAATTGTGAATCACTATGTTGTACACCTGAAACATACAATATTTTACATTGACTATATCTCAATTAAAAAATAAAAAAGCTGCGACCTAAAAAAAAAAATCTAATTGGTGAAGGATTACTGTGTGGTCCCACTGGAAGACAGGAAACATCTAAGGAGGACCTTAAAAGTCAGCTCCCCTCTCCTCCTGCCTGGTTTCTCAGCTTCTTTTGATAAGGGAAAGAAAGGACTTTTTACATTGATCTTTGCAAGCTCAGTTGATTGTGTCTATTTCTGCAAGACTTTGTTGCAAATAAAAGGATTCCTTGCATACATAGAAAATCGCTCTTTCTCAGATATCCAAGATATGCAGTATTTTTATGTGAAAAAAAAGAAAGTTGTAATACAATATGCACAGTGTTCTCCCCTTTTTTTTCTTTTTTTTTTTTTTTTCAAATGCCAATATCCAACCACAGGAGAAATCTGGAGGAAAAGACATAAAAGTGTTGAGAGTATTATCCCAGCATGATAAGACTGCGTGAGCCTTGACTTTCCCTCAGTCGTTCAACAACTATTTATTGCAGCCCTACTGTGTGCCGGCCACTGAGGATACAGCGGGGGGACACTTTCCACTTTATGGGTTTCTGCCCTGTTTGGATTTGTGTAACAGGCATGTGTAAATTTTGTAACCAGAACTATAATCAAGAATTGCTGCTTCTCCCAGAGAAGAAAATCCCTCTTTCCAACAGCCCAAGTCTGCATCACCCATCTCTGCCATCTCGGGATCCACCCAGTGCCCCTCTCCTCACGCACCCTTCACATAAGCCAGCCCAGCCCTTCACTCTCCAGCCTCTAGTCTCTCTGAAAAGAGAATGAGAGACCTAGGTCTGAATTCTGATCCTACTGCTTACCAGCTCCATAGCTTAACCTTGCTGGGCGTCTGTGTCTCACCTATAAATGCAAACACATTTCCTTGCTGGGCTGTTTGTAATGATCAGAAAATATCACGTGGTAAACTTCTGGCATGGTGCCTGGCACACGGCAAGTGGTTAATACTGAATAGCTATTATTATAATATTATTATTCTCACTCTTCCAAGCTGGAAATTCTCAGCAAGTGGCATTGTCAGAGGTCAAGGGCCCAGGCACGAGCCTGTTCAGCTCCCCTCCTGTCTCTCTCCGCACCCACCTTTCCTCCTTTCCCTCCATCTTCCCTCACTACGTTCTCTTTCCAAATGCAGCTCTTCCCTCCCTGAGTCTCCCCTTCTCTCTCCCTCCCAGACCACCTTGTGCACAAGCTCCTGAATCACGACCTCCTTCTTCAGCGTCTACAGCCTCCCACTCCATCTTTCTCCTTCGTCATCAAACATGCACTTCAAGCTGGTGCATCTTCACTGGGACCACTGCTTCTTTAGCTCCTTTTCTACTGCTTGTACTCCTGTCCCACTAAGACCTTGAAGTGCATTACACCCTGTGTGCTCACCACCAACTTCCCACATTGTCTTTGCCTCTTTGGCAACTGACGTGGCCCCCCCGCACTGAAGCCCCAGCTTCCTCCCCCCGCCATGTTCTCTCTGGCCTACCCAACCCTCTCGGTTTGCTTTCTTGAAACCCTCTCATCTTTGATAATTACAGCTTGGGTGGGTGATGCTCCTGGCAGCCAGTAGGTAGAGGCCAGGGATGCTGCTAAACGTCCTACGGTGCCCAGGACGGCTCCCACGACGAGGACTGTCCAGCCCAACACGTCGAGATGCTGCAGCTGAGAAATGCTGCTGGCTCCTTCGTCTCTGATACATCCCGGTTATTTTTCTGAAAAAAAAAAATCACCCTTCATTAAGCCAACTCACTGCTCCATCAGAAGCTGAAATAGCAGTGACTCAGACCCTGGAGTCACACCACTGTGATCCCAAGCCCTGGCTCAGCCATTTGCCAGCTGTGTGGCGTCCAGCAGCCACAGGTCTCAGAGCCCGACCGCCTCATGTGTAAAAGGAGGCGATGGCGGGACAATACAGTGGGGTGATGCGTTGATTGCTTGGCAGAGGGCCGGGCACACAGGTCACACTCGTGACATTTCAGTGATGTTTAAATCAAGTTTATACTCTTTAGGCTACTGTTCTAGGCTGGCCACAAACTGAACTCAGCTTTCCATCCCAACTCTTCCCTCTACTCCTCCCCTCCCCCATCATCTGCTCTAACCCAATTAAGCTCTTCCAGAACATGCACTGCATTTCCCCACCTCTCATCCTACCTCCTGCCTTCACCCCCCATATTAGTTTCCTATGGCTCTTCTAACAAATTACCACAAACTTAGGGGCTTAACACAACTCATATTTATTCTTTTACAGTTCTGGAGGCCAAAGGTCCAAAATCAGTTTCGCTAAGGTAAAGGCAAGGGGCTGGTTCCTTCTGGAGGCTCTAGGAAAGAATCCGTTTCCTTGCCTTTTCTAGTCTCTAGACTGGAAAAGGCGAGGAAATAAAAATTCCCCGCTTTCCTTGGCTCACGGCAGAGGAGCACCTTCAACTCTCTGCTTCTGTCACATCACCGTCTCTGTCTGTCTGTAGTCAGACTCCCTGTGTCTGCTTCTTGTAAGAACCCATGCACCTATATTGGGTCCCCCCAGCTAATCCAGGATAAGCCCGCATCTCAAGATCCTTACCTTCATCACATCTGCAAAGGTCCTTCTGCCCTGTCAGGTAATGTTCATAGGCTCTAAGGATTAGGACCCAGACATCTTTGGGGGGAGGCATCATTCACCCAACCACCTCTTCCATTCTGACACGCCATCCCCTCCAACTCTGCATACCCATGCGTGCCCACGCCCAGTGGGGCCTCAGCCAAGCAGTGATCACACCAGGTGAATGATGGCGCCTCCCCTGGGACTTTTTCATAGACGGATGCTGTGCAAGGACCAACCTTGGGGAACTTCCCAGGATAAATACCGTGTTTAGAGGGAATAGGGCTTTCAAGAAGCCAAGCTTGCTGCTGGGTGGAGCCCTGGGCTAGGACACAGAAGCCTGGGTTCAAGTCCATCCTCACACCTGTGGCCGAAGGTTCCCCCTCAGTGCCCCCGCCCTGGGAGGCTGCAGCCTCATATGAGCTGTGTGGCCTTGGACAAGTCATGTCACCTCTCTGGGCCTCGATGCCTCACCTGCCAAGGGAGGATGGTGAGCTCATTAGTACTGGCCTGGGGTAAGTGTCCAGTAAATAGCAGCTGTGACTTTTACATGCAGTAACTTCTTCCTGAGCCTTTCTTTTGAGTGTAAATTATTTCTTTTATAGATCACAAGGACCACATGGATGGATCATTTCTAGACTTAAAGACCCTCGGGATGGAAAAAAATGTTCAGAAAATATTGGATGTAAAACCTGACTTGCCAACTTTTTCAAGAGTAGAGATCGGAACGGTAACCAAAGAAACTTTGTCTCTGCATTGACTGACACGTGGGGAGGGTGGGCATGAGGACAGACACGAGCCGTGTGCCCTGGCACCAGTGTATACATCATTGGTTCGAGGCCAGGTCCTCCCTGATGGGCTGGCACCTGTATGGACTGATCGGTGCCTGGCCGTACCAGCAATCCAATGTTTGAATAGAAAGGCGGCTTGCCATCATGTACAGCATGATATAGCATTGCACTGATGCTGGCCAGGTCAATCTCTGGGCCCTCCTTTTCACATCACATGTTATATTCTGCAGAAAATATCCAACAAGCTAATGTACAACAGTATGTCATGAGCTTGCCTAACATTTGTTTTTTGCTATAAACTGAAAAACATGAACACATAAAGGGCAGCCAAAGGGAGCCATGATGATTAAGAAGACACAAGTTCTAGAATCAGAGACCTGTGTCCTAATCCCAGCTCTGCAAGCTCTGTGACCTTGGGCAGCCTCCTAACCTTTCTGGGACTTCAATTTCCCAGCTGTAAAATGAGGATGGAAAAATTAAAGGAGATCATTATGTAAAGTGCTTATCCCAGTGCCTAGCTCATAGCGAGCACTTTAATAGATGATAGTTATTATTGTCAAACAGTATTTAAAGAGTATTATCCAAGAAAACCTTCCTTTCTTAGGGAGCATAGTTTGTGTTTTCCAGGATTTTCAGAAGTAATTTGATTGTTAGGTTGAAGGTGCCCTGTATCCTAAATGGATGTTTGATCGGGTGTTTGACTGACACATGACAATGGACAGCTCAGGTCAGCGTGGCTTGCTGTGGCAGCTGGTCTAAACCAGGTTTGGGAAAACATAATAAAGCCATCCTATCTGTACCAGCATTTTCTCCTACAATTTTTCTAGACATTTGCTCACACGTCTAGAGGTGTGAGTCTTCAGAAACGTGTTGGTCTTCCTGATAAAATCGAACCTTCCTTCTCTGAGGTTGGGAGTGGAGGGACCGTCTCCAGGTGGGGAGCTCAGCTGGATCTCACGTCCTGATGGTCCTGCTTCCAAGATTGACCTTCCCCTTGGCAACAAGCCCTCATCCCACCACTGACACCACAGAGCAGGAAACCTCCCAACTCTCAATCCTCCAAGGTTGGCAGTAATTAAAGGAAAGAGCAGGAGGAAGAATAGCTGACATCTGTGAACTGCTTACTGTGTGCCAGGCGTTGAGCTCAGCCGGCTCCATGCCTTATGTCATTGAACCATCGTAGCAGCCTTGTGTCATAGTTACTATTATTGTCCCCATTTAACAGATAAGAAAAATTAAGGCTTCAGGAGGTCAAGTACCTCACCCAAGGTCACAGAATAATGATTGAAGACACACCAGGGGTGTGTCCCTGGTGGTGTGTCTGCTAGCCTGCAGAGACCGGGTGGGGACTGTGTACTTGGATCCTGTAGCCCAGGCTCTTCCTTAGTGACCCTCCACTCAGGAAAAGAGGGGGCGTCTGGAGAGGTACAGAGGATGCAGCTCAGGGTAGCTGAAGACACTGAGCAGCATCTCAGGTTCTTTTTGCAGCAGATCTGCCCGGTTTATTGTCATCTTCAGATACCCTCTTTTATTCTCATCTCCATAGATACATAGACAAATATGTCCACTCTTATCTATCACAGTCACTTTGGGGGCCATTATAGTTTTTTAGTTGTTTTGTTTTTAATCTCAGAGGTTTTCAGGGTAGTGCCAACAAATGCTAGGGCTAAGAGATGCTCATGACAAGCATTAAAAGCCAATTTATTTTTTAAGGAGGCTTATTATGGTTATTTGTAGTCGTTCAGATCGGGTAACCTATTCAGACTGGTGGCCATTCCATGCAGTCATTTGGGCTTCCAGCAGCCAGCTGGCTGGTTGGGGTCTTAGGGAGATGCAGCTGCAAACACTATCTGCATTGTCTCTGGAAAGGGTCTGAAGTGATGCTCACCCACCAGGTTCCAGAACTAGGAGAAGGTTGGGCCAAATTTTGTGAGGGTATGGTTTCTGCTGCACAGAAATGAGATTCCTTTAATAAAAAGGAGGGAGGCTATTTTCCACTTAACCTTCATTCGTTCATTCCACAAACATGCCCACTATGCACCACTCGGTGCCAGGTGCCATGCTGGGCACAAGGAGGGAGATAGTGAGCAAAAGCCGCATGGTCCCCATTTTTCTGGAGCTTGTCTTCTCAACATCAGCGGTACTGATTTTTTGAGCCAGGTAACTCTTTGTTTGGGAGACTGCCCTATGCATCGTGGGGTGTTTAGCAGCATCCTTGTCCTCTACCCACTAGACGCCAGCAGCAATTATGACAACCACAAATGTGTCCAGGCATTGCTAAATATCCTGGAGGGGGTCGGGTGGCCAGAGTCACCCCCGGTTGAGAACCACTGGCCTAAAGGGAAGACAGACGAGACGGTGGCCAAAGAATGGCATAAGTGATGCATCATTTCAAAGGCAGTCGTGCTCTGAAGTGGTAGGAACACAGTCATATAGAAAGCAGTTCACAGAGTCAGACTGGATTTAAAACCAACTCTCTTGGCGTGGACATATATACACACACACGCTACCAAAGGTAAAATAGATAGCTCGTGGGAAGCAGCTGCATCGCACAGGGAGAGCAGGTCGGTGCTGTGTGTCTACCTAGAGGGGTGGGATAGGGAGGGTGGGAGGGAGACGCAAGAGGCAGGGGATATGGGGATATATGGATACGTATAGCTGATTCACTTTTTGATACAGCAGAAACTAACACACCATTGTAAAGCAATTATACTCCAATAAAGATGTTAAAAAAATTAACTCTCTCAAATTATTCTTTAGTATCTTTCCAGTTCTTCCATTATTCTTTGGGTTATTCTTCTGGATGTAGAAAATCATAATGGAATGCCAAGAGAGTTTTTCTTCTTTTTTTTTATTTCAGCCTCAAAATGGCCTTTCCAGCCCAGGGTCCATCATGGTCTCTGAGAAGTTAAGGAAAATGGATGTGGCTGACGCTTTAGATCTTAGTGAAAAGCTGGTAGGTATACCCAGCATCAGTCCCCTCCTGTCCAAACCTGCGTGCCCTGCAGGTAGTTTAAACATCAACTCCACATACATTTTAGTTGTTACAGTAGCTCCACGAGACCCATCTCCTATCCCAGCATGGGCTGGAAATTGCAGAGCCCAGTTCCTTGCAAGACTGGGTAGTAAGAATGAATGTTTATGTCTGTTGTCATTCCCCCTCCACCCCTCCCCCCAATTCTCAAAAAGGCATAGTGTAAATGGATGCGGGGGAAAATGAAAGTCCTACTAAAAACCCCAAATGCACTCATTTGCAAAGCATGTGTTTCTTCTCTGCAACTGCAGAAAATGAATGAAACAGAATTAGGCGTTTGCCTCCTCAAAGGGGCCACCAGCGGTCTTGGGCCAGGCCTCTTACCTGCGAAATGCTTTCTCGTAGTACATGGACATGAGCAAAACCCTCGGGACTTTGATGAACATCAGAGGTATGTCAGGTCACGTGTCCATGAAACACCTCTCCCCAAAAGAGAGGGAGAGAGTCTACCAGCTTCGACAAAGAGACCTGTACCTGGTGTTTGATAAGATCACCCTACTCAAGAACCAGCTGCAGAGAAAAGAGCTTTTGAGACAATACGAGAAGGACATTGAACAGCTCAAATATGGCCCATGTCTCCGGCAAAAGGCCCAGGCCTCCATTCTCCAGGCTAAACCTCGGGGCAGCTGCAGACCCTTAGGGACCAGAACAAGAGGACAGAGGCCTGGGTGTGGAGGGGGGCAGGCGGGATGGTGACTCAGGGCCTGATGGACCCAAGTCTCTGGGCAAGAAAGCAGCAGTTAGAGTACCCTACTGTTAAGGAATAAGGTGCACCTTTTATAAATGTGTCTGATGTTTCACCATGTGTGTGCTTTTCATAATTCCATCGTATTTTCAGTGGTATCCATTCCCCCACCCTCTCTGGAAAATTGGGAGGGGCTGGTAGCATAACCGTTGCCCCCTTCATGCTGCACGTCCACAGCCAATGGGCTATTTATTCTGCCCTCTAGTCCCCACATCTTCAGCCTTCCCCCCACTTGTAAGGAAACCGCGAAGCCAGGCATATATGGAAGTGTTCTGAGGATCTCCCAGGTCGGGAGCATTGGTGGTGAGTGAGAAAGCTGAGGAGAAAAGAGACTTTGTCTCTCCTGTGTGCTCAGGCAGAGCAAAGTGTCGGTTCAGATGTACCAGTCACAGGTGGCAAAGCTGAAGGACGACATCTCCAAAGAGGCCGAAGAAAAGGCGCTGCTGAAGGAGGCCCTGGCGCACATGGAAGAGCGGCTGCACCAGGAGAAGAGGGTCACCAGGGCGATCAGGCAGCAGAAGGTGAGAGGTCCCTGCTCGGAGCAGAGCCTCTGAGGCTGCCCCTCAGCTCCCTTTAGAAACAGCCAACTGAGGTCCCAGTGGGATCCAGGCAGCACAGAATGCATTCGCTCATTGCAAAGGAAGGTGGCAGAATAGCTTTAGCGTTAGGCAGACTTAGGTTTAGACTCTTGTTCTGCCATTTACTGTGTGACTTCAGGCAGCTTTTTTTTTTTTTAACATCTTTATTGGAGTATAATTGCTTTACAGTGTTGTGTTCATTTCTGCTGTGTAACAAAGTGAATCAGCTATATGCATATGTATATCCTCAGATCCCTCCCTCTTGCGTCTCCCTCCCACCCTCCTTATCCCACCCCTCTAGGTGGTCGCAAAGCAATGAGCTGATCTCCCTGTGCTATGCAGCTGCTTCCCACTAGCTATCTATTTTACATTTGGTAGTGTATATATGTCCATGCCACTCTCTCACTTCATCACAGCTTACCCTTCCCCCTCCCCATTTCCTCAAGTCCATTCTCTACATCTGTGTCTTTATTCCTGTCTGCCCCTAGGTTCATCAGAACCTTCTTTTTTTTTTTTTTTTTAGATTCCATATATATGTGTTAGCTTAACCTCTCTGAGACTCAGTCTAGCTTGCCTCTATCTTTTTTAACTTTCTTTTTTTTAATTTAATTTTTATTTTATATTGGAGTATAGTTGATTTACAGAGTTGTGTTAGTTTCAGGTGTATAGCAAAGTGATTCAGTTATACATATACATATATCTATTCTTTTTCAGATTCTTTTCCCATATAAGTTATTACAGAATATTGAGTAGAGTTCCCTGTGCTATACAGTAGGTCCTTGTTGATTATATATTTTATATATAATAGTGTGTATATGTTAAACCCAAACTCCTAATTTATCCCTCCCCACCACATTTCCACTTTGGTAACCATAAGTTTGTTTTCGAAGTCTGTGAGTCTCTTTCTGTTTTGTAACTAAGCTCATTTGTATCATTTTTTTTAGATTCCACATATAAGTGATATAATATGATATTTGTCTTTGTCTGACTTACTTCACATAGTATGATAGTCTCTAGGTCCATCCATGTTGCTGCAAATGGCATTACTTCACTCTTTTTTATGGCTGAGTAGTATTCCACTGTATATTTGTACCACATCTTCTTTATCCACTCCTCCATCGACATTTAGGCTGCTTCCATGTCCTGGCTGTTGTGAACAGTGCTTTCTGAGACTCATAGTCTAGCTCGTCTGTATTTTTTTAACTTTTGATAATTCGTGTATTTTATCTTGTTTTTTCTATCCAGATAACTCTTTTTTCTACCAGTTTTATTGAGACATAATTGACACACAGCACTGTACTGAGCTTAAGGGTGTCCAGCATCATGATCTGACTTCCCTGCCTCCTGCAATGATGACCACAATCAGTTGAGTGAACAGCCCGAGTGTTTTTAAAGGCGGCGCTTCTGATTTTCATTGTTCTGCCAGGTGCCAGGGATACACCGAGGAATAAGCTCTCTGAGAATAAAGATTTGGGTTTGCTATTCTGAGTAGCCAGAATAGTACTCCAGTCTTTCTGACTTGGGGCTGTGTATTTGTACACGCATGCTTGCGTGTATCTGTGTACATGTGAGTATGTGCTGTGTGTGTGCATGTGTGTGTATTTGCATGTGTGTGTTTGTTGCCTGCATGAGCTCTAAGGAGGCCAAGGTCATAGAAGGGTGCCCTTCTCCTCAACCAGGAGGTGATGGTCAGATAGTTCCTTGCAGAAGCCTGCCCTCCATCCTGCGAACCTTCCAGGCAATAGGTTTCCAGACAGCAGGCTCTCTGGCTTAGAGCCCCAGAAATGAAAAGTGGCTGTCCTGCTCTGAGGGAGACTGGATGCGGTGTTTCCAGTGCTCACTGCTGTGAATTAAACATCACAGGCCTTAGTCTGCATGTGTCATCGGGCTGCCTCAGGCAGAGGACAGTTTCCTTTCACACCAAGCAATGCCAGGGAGAGCTGGGCCAGTGACAGAGTTGTGACTTTCCCTTTGATGTGCCCTCTGGAGAGCTCACCCCTCCCCGAAATGCCGCCCCCGCCCCCAGGGCTTGGCAGACTAGGCCCCAAAGCAGAGACACCAGACCACAGAATGGGACAGAGAAGGGCCCAAAAAAAGCCATTGTCATGTACTGAAAACCTGAGGATTTACATAATCAGGCTTCACATGCATTATTCATGGGCTGCCTCATTCATACACAGTGCAAGGGACAGGCCAGCCTGTTTGTCAGGAAGAAAACAATAATACATTTTAAAGTTTGCTGGATCCTAAAGGGCACTTGTATATATCTGTCTTGGCATCCGTTCCTTCCAGGGAGTATATCTTCGTTGTCTTTAAGCAGAAATGAACAGAAAGTAGAATTCCTCTTTTCTAAGTTTTACACTTAGTATTTTCACAAGGAGCCTTAGTTTTTTAGCCTCCTGTATGAAACTTTGAAACTCTTCACCCGTTCACAGAGGTGGCAGTGTTGAAGCACTGAGATGAAATTACACATCTTTAGCCTCAGAATTGCCCCCCCCCAAAAAAAGGGAGTTTGTAGTTTTAATTTTTGACCATCTCTTCACCAAGCAGACCTTTCAAGAATCAAAAGTCCTATTTCCACACTAATATCTCTGGCTGTGAAAATGAGACTTGGTATAAGATGCTGGGCCTTCACAGCGAACTGGGTCTGTGGCTCTGTCCATGTGGCAGAGGGACGGGAACCGCGGCCCAGGCCGTGCTCACTCGAATCCACTTCCCACATCACCCAAGAAGCCGGCAGTGTCTCTCAGAGTTCAGAGGCCAGATTTGGAGTCAAACAAATAGGGGTCAAGCCCCACCGCTGCCCCGAATGACCCTGAGTAAGTGGCTTGACCTCTGTATCCCAGGTTCCTCAACAAAAGCAACCAAAACTGTTAGCAAGGGGCCTACTCCGTGGGGCAGTGGGAGGGTTAAATGGCAAAATGCCTGCAGTGCCTGACACATCACAAGCCCTGTTTCTAAGGGGGAAGAATAGGCAGCTCATGGATGGGTGGGGATTCCTCTATTTCTTTCAGGGAGCTTCCTGCCAGCTGACGCCTTCCCCGGTCCTCCCAAAGCCGCCAGCTCTTATGGGACGCGCTCTTCTCTTTGGTGAATACGACTAGGCCACGGCCAAGAAAGGACCCAGATACCTTTTGTGAAAGGGCTAAGGCTGGGATTTTCAAGAGGAAATTTTTAAATGCACAGAAGTTGCCACTTGGGAAGCACGCAAGCCCTTTCTTAGGGCTTGAAGTGTAAGAAAGGCTGAAGGGCACCGGCTGCTTCTGGCAGGAGAAGCCGCTCAGCTCTCCTGCCAATCAAATCTCCAGCCAATCAAGTCCTGGCTAGGACGCGTGACCACTGCTTTGCCTTGTGGTCTCAGCCAGGAAAAGCCCCTAACCTTCCCTCTGCTTAATTAGCTCAGATCCCTCTTCTTTAAGATGAGAATAAAAATGGCACCTAGCTCGTAGCCTTCCCAATGGGAGCTTGTATACAAAAGCCTTAGCACATAGGACCACAAAGCATTCACCCTCTCCTACCATCGTCATTATCCTCACTATTCTCTTTAACTCACTATCTTCCAAGATTTCCTTGGGCCCAGGTATTCTCAAGATTCTGGCTTCCTCCGTGCCACTTCTGTGTTTTGTTTGTTTGTTTGTTTTTGCGGTACGCAGGCCTCTCACTGTTGTGGCCTCTCCCGTTGTGGAGCACAGGCTCCAGACGCGCAGGCTCAGCGGCCATGGCTCACAGGCCCAGCCACTCCGCGGCATGTGGGATCCTCCTTGACCGGGACACGAACCCGTGTGCCCTGCGTCGGCAGGCGGACTCTCAACCTCTGTGCCACCAGGGAAGCCCCACAATTGGTAGATGTTGTGTAGGAGGAGCGTGGGATGGGAGGGGCTTGGGGTGGTACTCTTCCGCCCACAATGATGAAGTAGAACCATGTGGCCAGGCCTATGCAGCATACGGATAGAAGAAGGCTAAAGAAAAAGACCCTCCCGCACCCCCTTCATCACATCCCAGTGTGTTCAGTAAAGTTCAGGAAAAGCAGGTGCACAGGGGCCAGGCTCTGCCCTTCAGTGCCCAGTTGCCCACTGACGGAACTTAATCCAGGAAGGAATTTTGCAGCAATGTTCAAACTGGGGTTCCCTGGAGCCTTTGGGTGCCATGGAAAGGTGTGACTCTCAAAGCACACACACCTTTCTCCCGCCAGAGAAGCTCTCCATTATCTTATACCCCAAGTTCCTCATGGGATTTTGCTTGGATAAACGGTTCTGCCAAAAAAAAGGCGGGGGATGGGGTGGGAGAGAAGAAGGCTGTTGGTTTAAAACTAACCCCTGCTTTATAATATCTGGGAATTTGGATAGTGATTGTCTCAACTGAGTTTGTGATAAATACTGAGTGGCTGCAGGCTCGAGGCCTTCTCCACGGAAAATGCCTGGAGGGCAACTGTCAGTTCAATACGGGCCCATCAGCCTTCACAGACAGTCCTCTGAGGGTAGAGTTAGCATCCTTCTGGGAGAATGGAAGAGTCTTGTAAGCACCTATGCCCTGTCCCAAAAGACAGCCTTATCTCCTCCCTGAGTTTTGTGACTACCCGGTAGGGTTGCCAGATTTAGGGGAAAACAAACAAACCAAAAACACGATGCCCAGTTAAATTTTAATTTCAGATAAACAACAAAAGCTATTCAGTATAAATGTCCTAACTATTACACGGGGCATATTCACACTCACAAATTTGTTGGCTTCATTCTGAAATTCAGATTTAACTGGGCATCCTGTATTTTATCTGGCAACCCCTCCAACATTTACTGAGCACCAACTAGACACCAAGCAGGGAGGTTCTGAACCAGGTGTCGCAAGATGGCAGCCCACAGATATATTCCATTTGGCTCATGGGATTTTTTTTTAAGTTACATTTCAAAATAGGGCAGTTTCCTGGAATACTCTGGATTTCCAGCTTCTCTGGGAAACTTGGAAGATCTGGTGACCCTAGGCCCACAGACCCACAAGCCACCATCACAAGCCTCCATCTTCCAGGCCCCTTAGAAAGGCCCTGGGCTCGTGTGTTTGCTGCTGTCCACCACCACCCCAGCTCACTTCACCCACTTCTTTTCCTTTCCTGGCCGCTGTAGGAATCAGGTTGGCGACCCCAGTGGATGCTCAGGGCTCTAGGAGAACGTCTCCTTCCTGACACCACTGCACATTCACCTGCAGAGTGTCAGTCTGCAAGGGAGACCCCAGTTCCCTCTCACTTTTGTGTCTCCAGTGCCTAGGGGATGCTCTTTCTTTGATGAGCTGCCCCTGAGGTGCAGGGTCTTGAGCAGATCAGGGTCAGCAATAGTAATCAAACCCCAGGGGAGCGGCAAGCTCCAGGTTTTCAATGATGCTGGCTTCCCAATAGGCCCCTGTAGTCCCTGCCAGGGAGGTTAGCCACTGGGGCTTTCAACATTTCCACTGGGTGGAAAGCCACTGGACATCTACAGCCTCTTCCACTGATCTAGGAGGCTCTGCTTCCAGCTAAAGCAGATCTGTCCTCCAAGAAGAATACAGTATCCTTCATAGCCTTCTTGGTTGACCACCTCCTTCTCTGCTGGAATCTGGAACAGAGATTCCCTAAAAGGTGCAGCAGGACAGTGTAGCGTTGCCCCAAAGCCACACCCCCTTCTGCAGATCTCTATCCTCACCTCCTCACCTAGGAAGGCTCAACATTCCATCCAAATGGGTAGCATCTGAAAGTTGAGAAAAATCCATTTTTCTCTGATGTAAAAGGCAAAGAAGAACATACACTAAATTTTGTCAATATTCTTTCTGTGTTAAAGAGACGAATGTTTGGAGAGCTGATGAAGAACTCAAAGATGCAGAACTCACATTTCCAGGTGAGCCAGAAGAGAGAAGAGAGAAAACCCTAGGACGTCAGCAGGAAGCCCAGTGGACAGTTATCCCACATCTATTATGTATTGAGCATTTGGCATGTGCCGGGCACAGAGCCAAACACTCGATGTGCAGTATCTCTTTTAAGCTTCACAACAACCCTATGGGGTGGGTGTTGTTATTATACCCAATTTACAGATGAGGTGTCTGAGGCTCAGAGACTTTCTTTGTCCAGAGCCACACAGCTCAGTAGGAGAGCTGGGAATCAGTGCAGATCTGACACCCAGGTGAGTGCTAGCTTTTCCTCCTTTAGGTTAGAAACCTCCAGGTAATAAACCTGATACATTTCCAGTGGTATTTCTCTTAAATTTCAAGGAAGCATCCTCTAGAATTCTCTTCAAAGTTGAGAATTAAGACTATGAAATCTTGAACATGTTGAAACATTGCCATTGACAAATCAGCCCTGGAACTGGAATTAAGCCAGTCCACGTTCCCACTTTGCAGACAGTAGAGGCGAGCTCTCAGGAAGCTAGAAAGCCAAACACATTTTGGTTGAATATGAGATAGGAGACATTCAAGTTTGATAAAAGGCCACAGTCATGCTGAGGCGACCAAATTATCATGGGAAGAAACGAAGATATTCTAGGTGAGGGATATATTTGAAAAATAGAAGCTTCTCAACCAGCATCCTTGTGCTAAGACCAGAAGGTGGTTACTCCCCAGAGCAGGATGTTAAGAGGATAGAGAGCATCCTGAGGGCCCCACTTGATCTGAGACGTTTGCCACCCTGCAAAGTGGAAACGACTGGAAGTTTGTTACTTATTCACTCACATATATGACTGAGCTGGGAGGAGGCAGAAACTGCCCTACATCTAGGTTTTGTCTGAGGACCACCTGCGGATGTGAAATGGCAGAGGAGATATTGGGATGGGCCCCGGATGTTGTGGGAACATTGTGCTTCTCTGAGATGTGAGACCCCCTGGAACTTCACGCTGCCTCTGGCTTTAACAGAAGCGGGGCAAATGGTGCTTCGGCTAAGAGCAAAGAGCCAACTTCCCATTCTCCCTGCCCTCCAGCCTGAGCTTAGAAGTTTGGTGTCTAAGATCTCCTCAGTACAGAAAGGTTTCCTCCAGGTTCCTTGCCAAGTGTAACTTGGGCGACTCCTTCCCCAAGAGTGGGCCTTGGGCTTCCCTGGTGGCGCAGTGTTTGAGAGTCCGCCTGCCGATGCAGGGGACACAGGTTCTTGCCCCGGTCTGGGAAGATCCCACATGCCGCAGAGCGGCTGGGCCTGGGAGCCATGGCCACTGAGCCTGCGCATCCGGAGCCTGTGCTTCGCAACGGGAGAGGCCACAACACTGAGAGGCCTGCGTACCGCAAAAAATTAAAAAGTGGGGGAGGGGGCTTTTTTAAGGATATAGGGGTGAGTGCCTCATAAAAACTGGGAGCTGAAAGAGAGACTGGCCTCGAAATAGAACTGGTAAGCCATCAGATCTCAGGCATCCTCTCTTTTACACACACACAAGCATGCGCACACGCACACATAGGCCGTATCTCCTCTCTGTGTCTCTGTGTGGCTCCCCTGATCTCTGCTCTCTCCAGTCATGTGACAGGAAGGAATGACCTCATGGTCCCCCAGTTCAAAGGACCAGCCCAGGAAGCAAGTAGCATCTTAGAACCCATAACCCAAATCCTGGGAGTGACCATCTTAAAAGCCCAGCCCGTGCCAAGTGCCCGATCAGCTATGACCAGGGACAGAGTCACACACATGGCTGCCTGGATCCAGGAGTAGTGCTCAGAAAAGGGTTAGACAGACCCCCTAGAGTATGCTGCATTTTACCCTCCTAAGACATCAGAGACATAAGGCATTCAGTTCAGTAACAGCTTTTTGAGAGAAAGTCCATCCCAATGAAATTGCCTATCATCAGAAACTCCTGGTTCAAAAAAAGATGCAAATGTCAGAAGAAAACGTTATCTGTGTATCTGGAAGAGTGTACACCAAAATGTGAATAAGGTTACCTGTGGGTAGTGTGATAATGGTGGATCATTTTACCTTCGTTTTGCTCACGTCTATGTGTATATATAAATATTTTTTACAACAAAGATTTTATTTTCAGTAAAAAAAAATGCCATTTGAGAAATATTTGGGGATCTCCCTACAATTATAGAGTTTGGGCATTTGTTGCTCTTGCTTGTTGTAGGTTGGAGCCAGAAAAGGCACCCCAAAGATGGACCAAGGAAGGGAGATGCTGAAGAGAGAAATGTCCAGCAAATCCAGCCAGAGCCTTCTGTTTTCTAAACCTGGTGGAAGGAACTAGAAACGTCGTCCCGCTGGGCCTCGCGTGATCCTCCGTGAGTCAGTGTAACTCTTCTGCGTCAAACTACTAAGATGCTTTGTTAGGACATTAAAGGTTGCTACCCTAGTGTGTTGCTTCCTAGACTGGTATTTTGCACAATACTGTATTTTGGAGTGTGTGAGGAGAGGGGTTCTTTTCACAGATATTATGAATGTAAACATACACAGGCATATGAAGAATAAGTTTGAAATTCAGACTCCTAGGCCTGGTAGATGCAATTATGTGTTTGGGTAGTGACAAACCCAAATGTCACACTTCCAAGGAGCTCTGAGAAGCCCGCAGTTGAGAAAACCCAGGGCGTGTACTGGGGCCACAGGACAGAATGGTAACCTCAGGGCTGTTGGGGCCATGGTATAGTGCATTTATATCTGAATTGATTATAATAAATGTGAACAGCAACCAGTTTTATCGCTTCCATAACAGTGAGTCATGTTTATATGGCGCTCTGCGGTGTTCAAAACACTTCTCGTCTAATCCTCTCTCAAGCCCTGGGAGGTAAATAGCATTATGTTCCCCATTTTACAAATGAGGAAGCTGAGGCCCAGAGAGGTTAAATGGCCCGCCTAAAGTCACACAGCTAGTAAATTCAAGAATTGGGTCTGGAACCCAGGTTTCTAACTCCGTCTCACGCTGCCCATTCTGCCGCACCAAGACAGCCCAGTAGGTCAAGTCCCAGGCCATCAGGACAGACCAAGTACCCAGTCATCAAAGAACACACACTGCCCAGGTGGACACACCCCTTTCCCGTGGTGTTTGAAGAGACCCTCATTCTTGCCTTCTCTCCAGCCATTTGCTCTCTCCCTGACTTTCTTGTACAGCCAGAGACCACCAAACAAAACAGGAGGAAGAGCCAGAAGCCATGAATATCATTTATTTTTTATTTTTAAAAAGGCACAATAAAAGTATTTTGATATTTTAAAACCAAATGCATTCTTTATACTGATTAAAACTAGAAGGAAATGGGAAAAATGATTGGCATGATCTTCCACTAAAGGTACTTCTTACACAGTGAGAAGGGGGAGCATCACCTGACCTTAAAAATAATCTTGAAAATCCCAGCAGTTTTCCATAAAGAACATATTACTTATACTGTACCATATCCCCAAAATCCAAAACAGCAATCTCCAGCACCAGAAAAGATCACTTGGTCAGGCAGTAGTTAAGTAGCTGGCTCATGTTTGGAAGCCAAATTGTGTGGGAAAAAAATACTTTGGTTGAATACAAATATTTGAATTTGCATAAGTTAAATGTAATGCCTATGTGGCTCCACTGTATTTGAGGTCTTTCAAAGGACGTGTTAATCTTTATCATATCAACATTGCAACCCACAATGGCAATGTCCTTTCTTCACTCCTTGAACTAGATGGTTCTTTAGGTGTCTCCTCAGCCACACACCGCTTTCTCTGAGAATGCACATTCCCCAACCAGGTTTACCCTACCTACTGCTGCTCTCTTGGCCACACCTGACTGGCTGATCAGTAGATATTCTACCCAAGCCAGACCAATCAGCTTTCTCTTCTAACCCAAGCTGGGCCAATCAGCACCTGTGCCCTTGATATTTGGAAGTGGGACATGGAGTTACCACACAGGTCATTAATGGCCCGGAGCTGAAAGTCTTGATGCAGTTCCCAGCTGGGGTGGCCATTTCTCCCACTGTGTTTGGAGAAACAAAGCCAGTCTTAGAAAGAGATGGCCAGGATAGATAAGCAACAGGTAGAGACAAGAAACCAAGACCCAGGGAATTCCCTGGCAGTCCACCCTGCGCTTTCACTGCCAAGAGCCCGGACTCAATCCCTGGTCAGGGAGCTAGGATCCCATAAGCCACACCGTGTGGCAAAAAAAAAAAAAAAAGAAGAAGAAGAAACCAAGACGACCCCCAGTGAGACAGTGCAGCAGACACTACAAGCCCCTTAGTCATTGCCTCCCTCTACTGTATAAGCAGCACGCGAAATGCCCTCATTTCCCAGCCTCCCTTGCAGCTAGACCTGGCTGTGTTGTTCAGTTCTGGCCAGTGACATGCAGGTGAAGGCCCTGGGCAGGGCTTCCCTTCTGGAATTAAAGGCAAGGCTTTGCTAGGAGAAAGTTTTTCTCTTTGTCCCTTTGCCTTGTCTCCTTTTCCTCTCCTGGAGCTCGGTCTTGGAGCTGGAACAGCCATGTTGGGGATCACCAGGTAACAAGCAAGAGACCAAAGCCCACCTCAAAGGACAGTGGAGTGGAAAGACATGAAAAGCCTGGGTGGGAGCCTAGTGGCATCACTGTGCTCTGCACTGTACCTGAACTGCCTACCTCTGTACATCCTGTTGTAGAAATAAATCAATCCTATCAGTTTCAGCCACTGTAGTCAGATGTACCTGTTTGTGCTGTGGAGCAAATCACTCAAAAGTTAGTGACTTAAAATGGCGACTATTAGTTCTCCTGATTCCAGGCGTCAAGCTGGCCACTTGTACTGGTCTGGTTGGTTTGGCTGGGGCTAGTTTATGGTGGCTTCGTACATGCCTGCCTGGTCATTGCCAGGCAAGCTGGGTTAGGACAGTGGTTCTCAACTGGGGGCATTTTGCCTCCCAGGGGGCATTTGGCAATGTCTGGACACACTTTGGTTGTTAAACTGGGGTGGGGGTGATACTATCATCTTGGGGTAGAAGCCAGGGATGCTGCTAAACATCCTGCAGTGCACAGAACAGCTGCCCACAACCAAGACTTATTTGATCCAATATGTCAATAGTACCGAGAATGAGAAACCCTGGTCTAGAAAGGCCTCATCTGGGACGTCTGATTCTGCCTGGTGTGGTCCCTCATCACCCAGCAGGCCAGACCAGGCCACGTGTGGTGGGTACAGGTTTCCAAGAGCAACAGGAGAGAGAAAGCCCCAAAGCACACTTTTCAAGTCTCCACCTGCCATGTGTTTGCCAACATCTCATCAGACAAAGCAAGCCACATGGCTAGAGTTCATTTGGGAGGGGCTCCAAATTTTTACCATCTACCCACATCCAGGTTTCTGTTATTTAAGCTGAAGGCAGTGCGCGCCCAGAGCGTTAACGGGCGGGGGCGGGGGTGTGGAGTTGGGAGGTCAACTGGGCCTCCTGGTAGCCTCCCTGAGTTCAACCAATCCAGTGAGGAGAAGCCGTGGGCGGGGCGAGCTCCGCTGCCAGAGCGGCGTGAAAAATTTCCCAAGGCAGAGCAAAAACCTTTCCTGAGCGACTGAGCATGCCCGCTGGTGAAAGGTCCAGCCCAGCTTTCACCACATTCCAGACTCCAGAGGGACTTTTCTGAAACCCAGAGAATGGACCATGTCCTCAAACAGCTTAAAAGTCTTCCATGGCTCCCCCATGCCTCCTCAGGAAAAAAAGATCACACTTCAGTGGGTTTTTTATGCTTCATCCTCAACCAATTTCTTCAGCCATGTCTCCCACTACTTTTGCAAGAACTCTTTTGCTCCACGGATGTTGCAAACTTGCAGCTTCTCATACACACCATGTTCTCTGTGCACACAGGTTCACCTACCTGCGATTCTCTGCCCAGGCCCTCTCTACCAGGATAATTGCATCTGGGCTTTCTAGGTCTATGAAGACAGTCATGCTTCATCCCTCTGGCATAGCTCTTGTTTTTTTTTTTTTTTGCATCTTTGTTGGAGTGTAGTTGCTTTACAATGGTGTGTCGGTTTCTGCTTTGTGGCAGGGTGAATCAGTTATGCATGTGCATGTGTTCCCATGTCTCTTCCCTCTTGCGTCTCCCTCCCTCCCGCCCTCCCTGTCCCACCCCTCTAGGTGGTCGCGGGGCGCCGAGCTGATCTCCCTGTGCTGTGCGGCTGCTTCCCACTAGCTATCTATTTTATGTTTGCTGGTGTATATGTGTCCATGGCATAGCTCTTCTTATTCTGTGTTGTGAATATACTCTATGTGCTCACATGTCTTATCTTCACTAGAATGTGAGCTACTTGAGGGCAGGGGTCTTGGCATATTTTACACCTGTATGGAACTCTAAGACCTAGCAGGGTGCCTGGCACAGGGTAGACACTCAATAATTGCTTATTGAATAAATGAATGGATTATGAGCTCCATGAAGGAAAAAAAAAAAAAAAAAGCTGAAGGCATTCCAACTGATGCAGAAAGTTGCCCTGATTCCTGATGACTTTCTGGTTCTTGGTTTCTTTCCTTGGAAAGGCCCATTCTAATGCCTGCCCTTGGGTTCCACTAGGACTTTTTGTATCACTCAAGATTCTCTGGTTGCAACCAACAGAAATCTCCTGTGGCTAACTTAAACAGAAAAGGAGTTTAGGGCTTCCCTGGTGGCACAGTGGTTGAGAGTCTGCCTGCCAATGCAGGGGACACGGGTTCGAGCCCTGGTCTGGGAAGATCCCACATGCCGTGGAGCAACTAGGCCCGTGCGCCACAACTACTGAGCCTGCGCGTCTGGAGCTTGTGCTCCGCAACAAGAGAGGCCGCGATAGTGAGAGGCCCGCGCACCGCGATGAAGAGTGGCCCCCGCTCGCCGCAACTGGAGAAAGCCCACGCACAGAAACGAAGACCCAACACAGCCATGAATAAATGAATGAATGAATGAATGAATAAATAAATAAATAAAATTAAAAAAAAAAAAAAAAAAAAAGAAAAGGAGTTTACTGAAAGGAAATGCGGAAGGTTAGAGAATCAACGGGCAAGCAAAGCTGAGGAGTCTGGACAGGCAGGAGCCATCTTTTCTTCCCCGTAGATGTCCCCTTTTTTGCTTCAGCCGGTTTGAGTTTCTGTTATTTGCAACCAAAATGGCATTTACTAAGATGCTCTGCACAGCCCCAACTGGTAGCTCTGAGAAGCTACCAGCGACCTTTCTTTCCCCTGACGTTGTACCAAGGGACAGCAAGGTACCTGCAGTCCCCCCACCAGAACTCCCAATCTTCTGATCCCCCAAGAAGCTAAGCCAAACAACTTCCTTCCACCCTTGCCAATGGGGGCCCATTTGGATTCGTGACTTTGCAGATAAGGTGCCCTTCTCCAGCAACTTGGCAGAGCCAGCAGTGCCTGCTGTTGTGGAAACCGGGGTCATGAAGTGTCTACGGAAGAAAACAGCTTCCCCTGGATCCGTGTTGCAAAGTGTGTTCCTGGTAAGTGGAGTGGTTTCCAATTTTTTAGCGTCTTAGGAATGAAAGCAATACACTAACGATGAGAGGAAACCCAAAATCTGCTAATGTGTTTATTTTATTTTATTTTTTTTTTTTTTTAAATTTATGGCTGCATTGGGTCTTCGTTGCTGCGCCCGGGCTTTCTCTAGTTGTGTCGAGCAGGGGCTACTGTTTGTTGCGTTGCGCGGGCTTCTCATTCCATGGCCTTCTCTTGTTGCGGAGCACAGGCTCTAGGCATGGAGGCTTCAGTAGTTGTGGCTCGCAGGCTCAAGAACGCAGGCTCAGTAGTTGTGGCGCACGGGCTTAGTTGCTCCGCGGCATGTGGGATCTTCCTGGACCAGGGCTCGAGCCTGTGTCCCCTGCATTGGCAGGCGGATTCTTAACCACTGCACCACCAGGGAAGCCCCTCATTTCCTCTTAATGCTTCCCCCTGTTGAGGACAAACAGGAGGAAAAAAGAAAGGGCAGGGCTTCCTTGGTGGCGCAGTGGTTGAGAGTCCGCCTGCCAGTGCAGGGGACACGGGTTCGTGCTCCAGTCCGGGAGGATCCCACATGCCACCGAGCGGCTGGGCCCGTGAGCCATGGCTGCTGAGCCTGTGCGTCCAGAGCCTGTGCTCCGCAGCGGTAGAGGCCGCAACAGTGAGAGACCCACGTACCGAAAAGAAAAGAAAAAAAAAAAAGGGCAATAGCAAGGTTCCAAATGAGCTGAGAAATGACCTTCTAAAAGGGCTCTCAATCTGGCCTCTGGTAGATGTCTGTCGGGGTTTCTGCCCAGCCTAGACCTTCCTCAGGAGAGAAGACGTTTAGGGCTTACAGTGGGCTGACTGGTGGCCCCAAAGATCTCAGGCTCTAATCCCTGGGACCTGAGAATGTTACCTTACAAGGTAAAGTTTTGCAGATATAAGGATTTTGAGTTGAGACTATCCTCGCCCTAAGTGCCATCTGTAAGTGTACTTATAAGTGAGAGACAGGAGGAGATTATATACAAAGAAGAGGCGGAGGCAGTGACCACAGAGGCAGGACTAGAGTGCTGCACCTACAAGTCAAGGGATGCCAGCAGCTTCCGTGGTTAGAGTCTTTTGAACTCCTTGGCTTTTCAGCTCCTAGGCTGTAAGATTTGAATCTGCAAATGCCCCAAGGAGAAAAGCTGCACCAAATGTCAAGCTTGCGTCTGTGTTTCCCTTCTCTCCAGAACTTGGCCCACATGTCTTGGTGTCTCTCTAACATTCAGATGCCAGTGAACAGATGTTTTCTTACTTTATCCAGGTTTTCTAAAATTTCTTTAGACATCACCTGATCTTATGTTATTATTGAACTACCATCTCAATTACCCCTAGGAAGAAAATTTACAATTTTTAGAGAAAATGGAACCCTGGTACAGTGTTGGTAGGAATGTAAACTGGCACAGCCACTGTGGAAAACAGTATGGAGGGTTCTCAGAAAACTAAAAATAGAACTACCATATGACCTCGAAACTCAACTCCTGGGTATAAATCCGAAAAAAACAAAAACACGTGTTTTCAAAAACATGTATTTGAAAAGATACATGCACCCCAATGTTCAGAGCGTCATTATTTACAATTACCCAGATATGGAAGCAACCTAAGTGTCATCAAGAGATGAATGGATAGGGGCTTCCCTGGTGGCGCAGTGGTTGAGAGTCTGCCTGCCGATGCAGGGGACACGGGTTCGTGCCCCAGTCCAGGAAGATCCCACATGCCGCGGTGCGGCTGGGCCCGTGAGCCATGGCCGCTAAGCCTGCACGTCCGGAGCCTGTGCTCGACAGTGGGAGAGGCCACAACACTGAGAGGCCCACGTACCACAAAAAAAAAAAAACTGAATGACAACTTAAATGATATATGAAATATTTTGCTGACTTACAAGAACATGCAGAATTAAATATGACCCAGGTGAAATGTTAATTTTATTTTAATGTGTATGTTGGGGTGGAGTCTTCAAGGTGCCAGAAGACAAGCATTCACCCATCCTGTTTGGAACTGCAGCACACAGACACCTTCAGTTACCAGTTCTGTTCATTCCACAGAATCATCTTGAGAAAACATACTGTTTTTTATGGACCTGGTATATATCTTAATTAGTTTGAAGAATTTCCCAAATACCTGTTAATATGTAGTTCTCCAATTCCAATCTTGTCACGTCCTGTACCAGTGACACAGCACATACGAGTTTTATTTCTCTTTCTTTCTCTGGGTTGTTCAGAACCCAATGAAAGAACAATGGAATGTCATCAAAGAGATCAGGGTTCTTGACTCAGATTTACCATAAAATAATAGTGTCCTCTTGGGAAAATTATAGTTATTCTAGGCCCCTTTCCTTGTCTTTCCTTTGACAGAGCTGCACTAGGTGACCCCAAGGAACACTGCACTCTTTGCAGTCGTAGCTTAGATGTTACTGGTTTTTCTGAAACAAATGAGGACAATGACACGTGAAACTGTGCAGCATCTGTGTAACTATGTGTTCTTAGAGTTGCCTCCATTTTACAGGTGATAAGATGGCTGAGCACAGAAGTAGATGTCTTGACCAGAGGTTCCAGAGTAGATGGAACTGAACCTCAAGTTTCCTTCTTTCCTGAAGCTCACTTAGCCAAAACATAGGCTTCTGAATATTAAGCTGTAAAGCATATTATCAGTGTGCTTTAAAAGAAGCGGTTCTTCTAGGATTTCCAATTAATAGCAGGAGGTTTTGAAATTCTTCAAAGATCATCTAATTTTGTGAGATTTACAGCTCTATTTTCCTGTCAAGCAAGTTGTATTACTGCCAGATAATCACGTGAGCTTCCGGATGCTTCTCTGAACCTCTTGAAGTTTTCTTCTTGCTATCTGAAATTCATGCCAGATAAGCCTTTTTCTAGAGCGTACGTACAGACTTGTGTGTTTTTATACAGAAAAGCGATGCAGTGAGTCAGGACGGGGGTTAAGCCCTCATTCTCAGAGTGGTATTGAGCTCCTGGTGAAATATAATCATCATTTCCTCAGAATCGAAAAGCAGTTATCTCTAGTTTTCAATCCCATTCACTATTTATACATTTATGTATGATACATGTATTTATTGTACCTACTAGGTGTGTTCTCTTTGGGAAGTACAAAGCTCTTTGAGACATAGGTTGTTCATTTTTTTGTTTTCCCACAAATACTGCGACCTTTTGAGCAGGAAGGTCTATATTTTACTAACATCTAGAACCAGCAGTTAACACGGTGTCTAAGATGTAGTCAATAAATATGAAATGCATAAATGAACAGATTTTTAAGGAAGGGCCAGGACATGAACAAATAGAAATTTTTCATTTTCAGTCACAAAGCAACCAGAGACATAAAACTGATACAGACAACAAGTGCTGTGGTCATTCAAAGAAGGCGTAGAATAGATACAACAAGGATCTCCTCTATGGCACAGGGAACTCTACTCAATATTTTGTAATAACTTATAAGGGAAAAGAATGTGAAAAAAGGAATCACTGTGCTGTACACCTGAAAGTAACACAACATTGTAAATCAACTATACTTAAATTAAAAAACAAACAAACAGTCAACAACAACAACAAAAACCCAAAGAGGTCTTAGAAGTTTTTATGAGATTCCATAAGAGAAGCCAAATGAGGACGGGAGAGATGGCTTTTGAATCAATTCGGAGGAGAAGTTACAGAGAAACTTGTCTTTGACCTGAACTTGAGTTTCCATTAAGATTGCATCGCAGAGATATTACAGATGAAGGTAATCACATAAACTTACTACACTGAGACTTGCAGAGGTTATGAGTGTTGTTCAAGATCCCAAAGCAAACGCACTGTGGAATCAGAATTTTAAGTGAGGCCTAATGAACTAAAAACAAACAAACAAAAAAACAAACCCTTTCTGTGATACCATGTTGCCTTTGAAGTCGTTCTATTGGTGGGTTGGTAGAAACTGGTTCCAGTGTTTCTTGCAGGAATGACTAGTTCTGTCCCCACCGCGGCCCCCCACCCCCGAGTTGATCCTCAAAGTTTCCTTTAGAATGGACTTGCTAAAATGCAGACCTGCAAGTATTCATGACGCCTGTGTCCAATCATTTCTCCTGCCATTGCCTACTTCACTTCTGGATTATATGAACAATTCACTGTCTTCATTTATGCTTTTCCCTCCTCCAAGAATTCCTTTCTCCCTATGGGGTACCTGGGCAACCCACTTCATTTTTCAAACCTCAGTTTACATATTATGTCTTTTGTGCAGTCTTCTTTTGAGTGTTGTGATCACACGCTCCTTTTTGCTACCCTTGCACTTCTGCATGCCTGGTTGCTGCACTCGCTACACTGTATTGTGATTGTATTTTTTACATATATCTGTGTTCTCCTGGGCAACATTCCTTGGGGCCAGGGACTACCTTTTTTCATCTATTGATGTTGCCTTAGCGTGTTACTTGTTGCGAAGTAGTTAGTTATAAAAATGAGATTTGATTAAATTGAAAATTGTTATGCACATATTAGTTATTATCATTTACAGATATAACAGGAAAAAATATTAATGTTGGTGCTGAAAGTTCACTTCTAGTAAATGGTGGTGGTACATGACTTCACTTATATTATTTTCCCCACTATTTTATATCTTTCTACCTAATATCTCTTCTTTATTTCCATCTCTTTCTTTATTACTAAACCAAGAAAAACAGGGATGAGGGTAGGGCTAGGCCATACTTGGCTGGAATAGTAAAGAAATTGTGTGGGGTTTTGGTGAGAAAATCCTGAAGCATACAGGTCTGCATCTTCCCTTTTTTTTTTTTTTTTTTTTTTTTAATTTATTTTATTTTTGGCTGCATTGGGTCTTCATTGCTGTGCACAGGCTTTCTCTGGTTTCAGTAAGCAGGGGCTACTCTTTGTTGCTGTGCACGGGTTTCTCCTTGCGGTGGCTTCTCTTGTTGAGGAGCACGGGCTCTAGGCTCATGGGCTCCAGTAGTTGTGGCTCGTGGGCTCTAGAGCTCAGGGCTCAGCAGTTGCAGCGCACAGGCCCAGTTGCTCTGCGGCACGTGGGATCTTCCCAGATCAGGGCTCGAACCCGCGTCCCCTGCACTGGCAGGTGGATTCTTAACCACTGCGCCACCAGGGAAGTCCCCTTTTTTTTTTTTTTTTTTGCGGTACGCGGCCCTCTCACTGTTGTGGCCTCTTCCGTTGTGGAGCACAAGCTCCGGACGTGCAGGCTCAGCGGCCATGGCTCACGGGCCTAGCCACTACGCGGCATGTGGGATCTTCCCGGACCAGGGCACGAACCCGTGTCCCCTGCATCGGCAGGTGGACTTTCAACCACTGCGCCACCAGGGAAGCCCCTGTTTGAAGTTTTTTGATAAATAAGATTTGATAACACCGTTTTATAGAAACTTAGTTTGGACATTTCTGAACCTCTTTTCTTGTTTCCTTATGGAAGAAAGCTGCTTGTTTAGGGTTAATACTAATTCAATGGGGGTAAGATTTACACAGGACCAACCCTAGCATTCATAGTGTGTGGCACAGGAAACAACTTTGAATGGCCATTTCAAGGAACAATATACTTAAGTGTATACAATGAATAAAATGGATGAACTACACAAATTTATGAGTTGAAAACCATAGAATCATAGAATTTTCTCACTGTAAAGGCTCTTCCTTTTCCAACTGCTTAACTTCAACCTCTGTTAAAGCACTTCAGTAACAGGGAGTTCTTGAGTTTAAAATGCAGTCGGTCCATTTTAGAGTTGAAAGGTTCTACTTGTCAGAATATTCATCCTTTTATCAACCTAAACCTGTCTACTTGGTCTAAAATCTTCAGTGTGGGACAGTCTAAACCCTTTTTCATAGGACAACTCCTAAAATAGTTTAGAGCGACCACCTACTTCTCTCCTGGTCTTGCTTCATGTCATCTATTCCCAGTTCCTTCAATTACTTCTTCTATAACAATATTTTAGATTGCAGACACTTTACTGAATTCATCACTTTCTTCAGTATAATAGCTCATTTGCTGAATGTGATATTTTGATCCTAAAGGGATTTGTTTACTGTTTTCTGAAAAGAATTAAAACATAAAATGTCCAATCAACCAATAATTCTTCACCTAACATGATTCATATACACCAATTGATAAGGAAAAGTTAAAAATTCAAATTACTTCATTCTTAAAGAGTGATCATAGTATGTCCTTATTTATAATGTGCAGGAAATATGAATTTTCTTTCTGTGCATCTGTGACAGTGCCCTCTTGCAGGGTACAGAGGATACTCCATTGATGCTGCCTAATGATGTGTATGTGATATCCTGATATTTACTAAAAAGTTAGACATTCAGGAGGATTTTTTGTTCCCAACAGACATACATATATGAATTTTTATTCTCTATGTTTTGTGTGTTTCTAACTTTTATTATTCATCTATTGGCACTTAAGTGCATTCACCAAACTGCATCATAAACATCAAAGCAGATTACTTCACTTTACCTTTTATGAGATTATTATACTTATCAACCAATATCTGAGCCCTTAATATGGGCAAATCATCCTAGCCTGTTAAGCACAGAGGTACAGAGCATGGAGTTGAAAGGGCACACACCAAGATTTGAACAAATTACTTAATCTCTCTAAGTCTTCATTTTTGTATGTGAAAAATGAGAATAATTACAATGATTGAACTCATAAGGTGGATCGTAGAAAACATCTAGGTGCTACATGTAAAGAGCTTGTTTGACTACCTGACAAAAATATCCATTCTTTATTAACATGATGGTGATGATGATGATGATGAAGCTACCAGCAGGTGTCCTTCTTAGGTCGGTAAGAATGGTGAATAAGCCACAAGATCATGTCTGTGAACATTTGCATTCTAAGGCTACACTGCCTTTGCCTTCCCAACTCCGGCTCCACTCCTCATCTGTCTAAACATCTCCCAAGATAGCTCAGGTCTTCTCCTCTATGAAGCTATTCTGAACTACTCCTCTAGAATGAACTTCAAATACATTGCTTGCACTTCTATTAATTTATATCAAGTACAAACTTCTGCAGTGGAATTGATTACACTTTATTGCAATTTTTGGCTCTATATCAACTTGCAACTCTTTTGAGGAAAGAAACTGGGTCTTATTCCTAGAAACGAAAACAGTGACAAGCAAATAAGTCATAAATGTCTAAATCAGCACATTGAAGTTATTTTTTCTAGAATGTTAGGGAAAACACTTAAGGGAAAGTCAGATTCATTGTTGTTCCCACAGTCCTAAGAATGGACTTTCTCATAACTTGTATAATTCTATATGTAGCAAGTGAAGATTAATCAATGGCAGGTTTTCCTTCATTTATATTTATATAATCTTAAACTAATTGAAGAAAAGCCATCTCATCCTTCTGAGTTAAGTTACAAACATTAAGCATTTTAATATTTAAATAAGAGTGAGACTAGCTTTCTTCACAATTCTGTGTTCTCATATTTTAAAAGGATGTCAAAATTTAAACTTTTTTGTCTATCATCTTCTTCCAGATTCACTTAAAGTGTGGTTCTTAACATAATCCCAAGTTCTGAAACTAATTGAAGGTTAAACATCTAGTGATTTCAACCTCTTTTGGTCAGCCTCAACATTTCCTTCAAAAATAATTCCCATTGACCACAATATCTATACTTTCAGTCTATTTTTCCCTATAAAAACAAGAAAAAGTTCACGGTGACAGTTCCAGATTCATCCATGAGGGGGCAAACATGTCTCATACACACAATGAAGGGAAAACTAGTTACACTGGGGAAAAAATGGACATGGTGTCAATAGCAAGATTTGGCCCATATTAGAAAGAAAACAGTGATCCATATCTGTTTGAAGATAAGATGTTTGTTTAATTGTTACATTTTACTCCTATTTTCAATGCCAGAGGAAGAACACCTGAAGGATGGTGCTCGGTGTAATAGTCAAAAAATGTCTCTTTAGAGAAAAGAAAAGCACTTGAAAACATTGCAAGTTCTGTTAAACTTATTTCTAGTCTAACAACTTTAAAATTAAAAGTTGTCTTGTAAAATGCATTTCTGAAAGACTTTATCAAAAATGCATACCTCCCCTCAGATAATGTCACTGAATTAAGGATCAAGAAATGAGAGACAGGAATTCAGCTGAAAGAAACATGGAGAATTCCTGTGTAACAGAGTGAAATGTGGAGGTTCTAGCTGTGTTTGCCCTTACCATACCATTATCAGTCAAGATTTTCAGTTTTGTGTTCCAACCTGCAGTTAAAATCAAGTGTAGCGCTCAAGGCGTAATTCCTCAGTTCTCTGCTTACCCTGATTAGAGCCCATGGTCTGTCATTAGAATCACTCTTTTGCAGAGACACTGTGAAGTCCCTTGGCCCTCACTCTTAGTCATATTGGCAGTGCAAAATGCCAGCCCTAGTGAAATAGAACTTATGCCAATTCAGCGTCTGGGCCAAACAACTAAACATGGCTGGAGAAAAAAATGAGCAACCTTTCTAAGTTGCCTCATTTAAATTCATAATCATTTTACCCCATGTGAACTCTTAGTACTTACTAGAAAACTGATTGCTGAATCAATTCTCTTTTCTTCTGTCCTAGAGAACAATTTCATAACTCCTCTTTCTTTACGTCTATAGCATGTCTTCCTCTAAATTCTCAGCTGCTTCCTAATTCACTGAGAATACAGGAGGGATCAAAATAGAATATCCATGAACTCCAAACACCAAGTCTACCATCCTACCTGGATCTATCTGAAACCACGTGTGTTGCTTTCCTTCTTCCTTTGGCAGAAGAAATGTTTGTCCTCTGTTCTAAGGCCGAACCCTCTACTCTGCACTGGATCCCTCCCTTCTGGCCGAATCAGGGATTTCTCTTCTACTGTGTCTCCTCTTCCCTGTATCTTCCATTATTTGCTCTCTACCAGATGCTTTCATTAGCATGCAAAGGTCTAATACCTCTCCTCTTAAAGGGAAAAAGTCTTCCTCTCTTCCCATGTCCAATTCTAACCATTGCCCCATTGCTCTGCTCCTCTTTAGAGCAAAACGACTCAAACAACACAGCTCTACTTAACGTTTCATTTCCTTATCTCCCACTTACCTATTTTTGTCCTCTCCACTACACAGAAACTACTCTTCTTAAGGTTATTAGTGATATCTATTATATGTTGCCAAGTCCTAGATTAAGTGATCAGTTCTCATCTTAATCTACCAGTAGGATTAATAATAACTCCCTCTTCCTTCTAACACCTACCACTTGGCTCATGAGACAGTTCGTCTTATCTCCCTGCTCACTTCTTATATCCTTTGCCGAATCCTCTAGAGGATGGAGTGTCTCCTGGCTCAGTCCTTCAACATCATGTATTCTCTGCCTATGCCTACTTATAAAGTGATTTCATCTGTAAATCTAGAGACTTTAAATACCATGATGATTTACCAATTTTCATCTAAAGCCATGATAATCTCTTGCTGCTGAAATTCAGACTAGTATATCCAGTTGTCTACTTCACATGTCCACACATGCCATCACAAATTTAGTATGTCCAAAAACAAATTCTTAATCCTCTAAAGTTCTCTCTTGACCATTGCCTAAAAGACCCTAAGTGATTTTTCGCTAACCTAGCTTTCTAACCTTACCTTCTAACAATTTCCCCTTTGATCATTTCACTACAAACCAACTAACCTCCTAGTCTTTGGAACACATAAAGTATAAGCCCACCCACCTGCATACACCAAGCCTCTCTTTCAGTGTATTCATACGGTTTGCTCCCATACTTCTTTCAAATCTCTGCTCAAATGTTCCCTGACCACCCTATATACTTGCCCTAAACCTTGCATCATTACGCTGCTCCTTCATGGTCCTTCCACTAACATGCTATATTTATGTATTTATGGTGGTCTCCTTCCACTGGAACATAAGATCCATAAAGAAGAGATTTATTTGTTCACTCCTAGAGCCTACTGCTCTAGTGCCTAGAACAGCGGCACATATTAGACACTCCATCAATATCTGCTGAATGGATGAACATCCACTTGCCTGATGACCAAACACAGTTCATTGAAACTTACTTTTTAATCAAATTTCAATTTCCTCTTCTTATAAGCTTAAATTTGATTTGAAAAGTTGAATATTCCTTTTTATTAAAAAATGAATAATTATAGAGACATAATTCTTTATAAATACTATTTAATAATCTATTCATTACAATGCAAAAGTTTTATTCAAAGTATACCTTTCTCCAGAAGGGATTTTTTGGTTTTCTTAGATTCTTTAAAAACTTAAGGTTAAAAAATTTAAAGAGCAATGCCTAAGTACATTGTTTTATTTCATGACTTCTACATGATGATTTATTTTTAAAAGGGTTTATTTGAGAATTACTTACACCACACTATTGAATGTATCATATGCCATTTACCAAGCATCTCACTTAAGTACACATACATTTCTCAATTAAATCTAGGCTTCCAATTATAGAATACTACCTGTATTCTATAGGTCTGGTATTATATGTGAACTCCTTACCAGTAAAAACAAGGTGAATTCTTAGCGATGTCTAAAGAAACAGTTACTGTTCTGTTTGTAGTCATTTCCCTTCTTCCATTTTCCTATTTCTGTTACAGATATTCAATATGAAATATCAATCTTCATATGAATGATCATTTTCTTGTACTCTTGTATCCGTGCTTTCATATTAATGCAGGAAATTTTTAGTCCAGCTATAATTACTTGAACGCAATTCTATTTCTATTACTATAGCTTTGCCATCCCTAGACTACATTTGTGCATATTTTACATGATATAATTTCTGGCCTCATTGAAAGGGTAGATGATTATCATAAAATTTTAAGATTTCTGTAGAGTATGATTAATCAACCTAAGCTGAGCAGCTACCACACACACACACACACACACACACACACACACACACAAAGGTACTATTATTATAGAAATTCTCCTCCTACCCTTTCTCATAAGTCAAAATTATGTAAAACAATATTGATTGTCATGCGTTGAGTGCCCAATTCTTTCCTAGTAAACTAAATTCCCAGCTTTAGGCAGATCCCTATGTAGTGAAGAGGGCAGGAGACCTGGCAGTCAGTGGATGACAGATGCCTGGGCCAAATCACCCTGACAACTCCTCTCCATAATAAATCTGAGAAGCTAATCTCTGCTAAATTGTTAATGGCTGCTAATCAGATACTGGATACATGGTTACCCTTCTTGATAGTATATTTGCATTTAAATGAGTCCTTTCTGGAAGGACTCCTTAAACCAAAGGAGTGGTTCTAATGCTGACAGCTTCAGGCACCCAGGGCCTCTGGCTCAGGTTTTCATATTGTCCTTTGCGGAGACGCATGATATCATGAGGCCATTTGATCTGTAATTCCAGAATATCAGAAAGGAATTACTGCAGACCTCAAAGTCATGATCCGAAGATTGTTTTTTAAAAAAGGGTTCTTCGGGCCTCCCTGGTGGCGCAGTGGTTGAGAGTCCGCCTGCCGATGCAGGGGATGCGGGTTCGTGCCCCGGTCTGGGAGGATCCCATATGCCGCGGAGCGGCTGGGCCCGTGAGCCATGGCCGCTGGGCCTGCGCATCCGGAGCCTGTGCTCCGCAACGGGAGAGGCCACAACAGTGAGAGGCCCGCGTACCGCAAAAAGAAAAAAAAAAAAAAAAAAAAAGGGTTCTTCAATGAAAAGTCATAGATTAAAAAACTGATCTATTTCACCTCACCCTAGCCACTATTCATTAAATTAAAATATCTGGCATACTGGTGTATGTCAAGTTCCAAGCAGATAGATTCAAACCGTACATGTTGACGTAAGACATTTCTCATTTCATTTTTTTTCTTTCTCTTTCCCCTATGTCTCTCGCCATGGTATAGCATCTGAAGCAGTTAATTCCTGCCATTTAATATCTTTAATTTGTGTTTTATCCCAAGCACCATCAACATTGATTGTCTTCTATGAGTAAAAAGCACCTGGCAAGAGTACTTTCATGGATGAAGGAGCCTGAATTATCATGAGAAACTATCTATACCTCCAGTGAGTCTGGCTTCACAGAGTGAAAACTATACAAGGAAGGACAATCCAATATGTTATGTAACTGTCCCAAATCGCCACACTTAATCCCCACTGTCTCAAACAAATTGAAAGAAAAGATTAAACATCTACTTTCACTCTTAAGGACAAGCCTATGTAATAGCCATTGTTCTCCTTATTTCAAAAATGAGACAAAGTCAGGCTGTGAATGGAAGGATCCAATCCCCAGTCTGTTCAACTACAAAACCCCTGACCTTCAGGGTCATCCTTGTCTTCTTCTCATCCTCTGTCAACCTTATATGGACCTTTACCTCCAACACTGATACCTAGCAAATCCTTCCACTACATTATAAATTATTAACCATAAGGTTTAGCATGTTCTCTCTTCCAAGGTATTTAGAACTTTAAAGGAGAAAGAAGCCTGCCCAAGTGGACAAAGCTAACACTTATCACGCATGAGCTCCCAACATTTGCACCAGACAATTTCACATCATCTCCTTATAAACTGACAATAATCTTTGTGAGGTTGAGATCCTCACCTTCTTTTTACTGTGGATCCTTTGACAATATGGAGTAGCCCATTTAAATAGTCTTAAAATAACACTTTTAAATTCATAAAATATAATACATAGAATCTCAAAAGAAACTAGTTACTATGTTTTAAATGCAGTCATTAGAATATTTTAAAAAGCAAATTTGTGATATAGAAACGAATGGGTATTTAAACTCATTAAATAGCAAGCTATAACAGAGACTCTACTAACTACTATACTTAAAAATAGTGATGTTGGGGTGATGGGTTAACAATTCTGATACATGTGTACTGAAATTGAACAATTAAATAAATAGATGGTGGATGGTGGTAGCCACATTTCTCAATATTGAAGTATGAATTTACAGATAAACGAGGAGAAAGCTAAACTAATCTCAGCATTAATGGATTATAGTTGCAGACATCAGTATACACTCAGCTCAATATAGATATAGATAGTTATATATAGAAATGTTTACTGATATGTGTATATACATGGGTTACTATACGTATCTATTTCTTTGTTCTCTCAGTTAAGAGAGCCTAATCAAATAATACCCCATTAGCAACAGCACATCTAGAGCCCAGCTCTTGGTTTCTGTTACTACTCTCCAACAGAAGGAATCAGGGCTCCTCAGAGAAATGACTGATTCTAGGACTGGGGCAGGAAATACACAAAATGAGCCTGGAGCACCTTGTGGTACCAGAAAGTCAGGAAGTGTTAAACACACACACACACATGCATGCTAAACACATATACACACAGATACACAGACACACACAAACTCACACACCCCAAAGGGAGTATGTCAAAGGAGCACAGGCGCCAAAAGCAAAAGCTCCCAATGGCCAGAGCTGGAACAATTCAAACAACAAAATAAAGTAGTATTGGATTATAACCCAAAGGATAAAATAGATATCCACGAGTCTATACTGATATAAATAAATATCAATAATTGAATAAATTAATATTTGGGGGGAAATAGACAACTCTGTGTGGAAGAATTCCAAATATTTTATGTACATACTCTGTCCTCAAGGAGGTGGATCATAACTCTCCACTCTTTGGGTTTGTGCTTCACATAGTGACTTCCTTCCAACAAGTGTAGTGTGGAAGGGGTGGAGGAGTGACTTTCCAGTGGGGAAATCTGAGACACGACCTCAGCCAGGTTATCAAGGTCAACATCAACAGTCAAATCACGTGGATAGCATGGACCCTTGATAAGATGTTATAAAAAAGGCACTTTATCTGGTTGTCCTCCCAATAAACCATAATCCCAGCCTTACCATGAGAAAAGCATTGAACAGTTTACATTAGTGAGGTATGCTACAAAACACTTGATCACTGCTCCTCAAAACCGTCAAGGTTGGGGCTTCCCTGGTGGCACAGTGGTTGAGAGTCCACCTGCCAATGCAGGGGACACGGGTTCGAGCACTGACCTGGGAAGATCCCACATGCCAGGGAGCAACTAAACCCATGAGCCACAACTACTGAGCCCATGTGCTGCAACTACGGAGGCCCAGGCGCCTACAGCCCGTGCTCCACAACGAGAGAGGCCACTTCAATCAGAGGCCGGCGCACTGCAACAAAGAGTAACCCCCGCTCTCTACAACTAGAGAAAGCCCGCGCGCAGCAACGAACACCCAACACAGCCATAAATAAATAAATAAATAAATAAATAAATAAATAAATAAATAAATAAATAAAAAGTGTCAAGGTTATCAAAAACAAGAAAAGCCTGAGAAACTACCACAGCCCAGAGGAGCCTAAGAGGGCTTGATAACTAAATGTAATGTGGTGTCCTGGATGGAAGCCTGAAATGGAATTAAGGACACTAGGCAAAAGCCAAGGAAATCTGAATAAAGTACAGACTCTGGTTAATATTATTTTATTAATATTGGCTCATTAATTGTAAAAAAAGGTACCACACTAGTGTATGGTGTCAATAATAGAGGAAATTGGGAATGAGATATATAAGAACTCTGTATTATCCCCTTAATTTTTCTGTATATCTAAAACCATTCTAAAATAGATATAGTCTATTAGATAAAACAAAAAAGGTAATGATGATTTGATTGTGACATCAGAGTAGTGATACTTTGAGATATCTATAAAACTGCCTTAGGAAATTGTCTGTGATATCTGCTGGGGATATAGGCACAGGTACTCCTAATATTATTGTGGTTTGTTGTCTGCATTTAGATTTAAAGGATATGCTAACTACTAAATTGCAGTTAGAGGTTAGTGAAATTAAAGATGTAATATTCCCATCCAGATTCCACATACACTTTGATACATATTAAGAATCCCCTGCTCTTTGGTGAGGTCTAATTTTATGAAAGTGAAACACAGAGAGATGAATTAGGTTGTTCCAGCTTTTAAAAAGCCCACATTCTAGGGTCAAGAATTCTTACTGAGCCTTGTTGAAACTGTTTGCTACACTACCTCCTAATTTTGGAACTGCTAAACAGAGAGTTGGGAAGGCTTCCTAGAGTAAAAGTACTGCCTTGGCCCTGTGCAATTATACTGTTTAGGTTGCTGGACAAATCCAAGGATAAAACTGGCCTGGACCTAGTGATGGGCAATTCCAAAAGCAAGCTGAATGTGAGAAGTTCACTCAGAGAACCCTAGTGTCAAAGAGCCTCTCTACTTGGGAATGGCTCAACACTGGGAAAATAAACCCTGGTTCAGCTGTAAAGAGAGCACATCCTTGGCCTTTTTTCCCCCTTAAATCCGGAAACTGATGATCTGGTCAGCTTAGGAGAGGGAGGGAGGGAAGGAGGGAGGGAGGAAGATGAGAGAGAGAGAGAAACCTGTTAATAGCTGGTGCCAATTTAAAGAGAGAAGGAAAGGGCTTATTATATACGTATATGCTAATATGATTCTTAAAGCCAATTCTGATCAATCCTTCGGGAAAGAAAGAGATGCAGCCATCTGTTAATGTGGCTTCAGCTTCTTTGTCTTCAAATGTTACAGCTGTCACCAGACCAGCCATTCCACTTGGGGCGAGGCCAGGGGGTTAGAGGGGGAACATCTGTCCACTAAGGACCCCACTAAACAGCAACAAAATCTTGGGGCGACCCCTCTCTCTTTCCTCGAATGCTTTCGCTAGCCGGTCCTACTTCCCCACTCCTTTGGGAGTTTCCTGTTCCATTACGTAAGCAAGAGGGCGAGAGGTCCCAGCTTTCCTAATTGTGAGTGGTTTGGCTGGGTGTGTACGTGCGAGTAACTGTGTGTGTGGGGGGGGGAAGTGGAGCTCGCTACAAGGGGCTTAGAAAAACTAGTCGCCAATTTAAAATATTTTCGGAGTGTTTGAATATCTTAAGAGCTAATCCCACTCTCAAATTCAGCGAAATGAACAATACAGATAAGGAAGATGAAGAGGGTGGAAAACCCACACAGCGGAATGGAGCCGTCCATGCCGCGGGAGTGACAGGGGAGCGCTCAGAGGAAAGGCGCTCTGCAGGGAAAGTCACTCTGGCTCTTCTCTCTCGGTCCACCAGCCGGCGACGCTTCTTCTGTAAAAGCATTCCTAGAAAATAACCCTACAACCGGGAAGGGTAGCGATCGTTGAGCGCAGTTTGCAGGAGCCGGTGCCGGGAGAGGCCCCTCTCCCCCCGCGGCTGGCGCGGAATGTGGCGATCCGGCCAGGGGCGGGGGATGACTTCCGGCGGCCGGAGCTCGGCGCCGGGAGCAGGTGCTGCAGCTGGCAGGTGGGGTGGGGGCCGGCCGAGCTGACCACACACAGACGCGGCGCGGCGGCGCGGCGGCCCCCGGGCAGCCGGCGCCGGGGACATGCGCTGATTCGATCCCTCCGGAGAAGGTAAGCAGCCCGGCTATTATTAGCCTCGGCCACACTGCGCGGTGCTTTCTGCTTGGTTAGTAATGGGGTTTGTAATACAGAGGGAAGAAGGGGAATATCCCTGCCGCCTTCTGCAATGGGAAAAGGAGCAACAACTGAAATTGAAATGTTAATCAGCCAAGTGCTTGAGATTATTGGAGGAGCGGTGTTACTGGGCAAACAAAGAAGGCGGTCAGCCTCTGTAATCTTAAGATAATCAACCATTGCTGTGCTACACTCGCTTAGATATTGAAGAAGATTCCGAATGTAAAATAATTTGAGTTGCACTTTTACGTTGCTACCTTCAACCTTCGCTTGGTTAATTTGTGGTTTGCGAGCAGCAGGTTCTTGTCAGCAGCCTGGAGAAGTAATCGGAAATGTTCCTTCTCCTTTTGCGTTCCTCAGCCTCCTCCCTTTCCAGTTATCAGAATGGGTCTGCACATTTCAACGTCAAACATCCACTTCAATACTGAACCTTTAGAAAGAATCTCAAATTAGAGGAGAAATTTACCTCCTGGAGTTCAGCTTGGGTTGAGCAGCACTTGTCCCCACTTCTCCCTTCATTTACCATCTTCTCTTGTCAATCATTTCATTGATCCCCCCCCCGCCGGGGATGCTGTGCTCATTAACAAACCAGCTCTTGTCAGCTCCTGTCCACCACCTGTGTTCCGTGACTGATTTTTCAAGGACCCAGAAAGGGCATTGCCTTATACCACGTTTGGACTGTTATCTGTGTCCTTCCCCAAAATGCATGGCATGAAAAATCCTTTAAGCCCAGTACCAATATGGTTTCCGATAACTCCCTTCATTGTAGTCACTGCAGCTACCAGATGGGTTTCAAGGACAGCAGAATCTATTGGGGTGTGAGAAAGAGGGCTCTACCTACATATTTTGTGCATAAGAATAGGTGGAAGTAGAAATGCAAATGTCAGTCTATCCCGTTTTTCTTGAAGGTTTTTTAGTCCAGCTAGGTTGTGAGACAGCTAGCTGGGTAGGGTATGGGGCAAGTCCTCCTGCAAAAGCAAGCAGTGTGTTTGTCCTAGGATTCCCCCAATAACCTCAAAAGAGTTTCCAGAGAGACTTTTCCCCCAGGCAGTCAGAAAGCCAGGGGAGGTGGCCAAGGTAAACCTCAGGTTATGTGGGCATCCTCAAGTTAGTCTCCCCTTTTAGGGGTTCTGACCTAGGATTTCCCCACAAACGCTTTGCTCCTGAGCTCAAGTGCCCATTCTTGTTGCTCACCTAGGGATGTACAATTGAATGATATTCTGTGAAATGGTGAAGATTGCTATGGTGGGGATTGCAAATGTGCCACTTCACCAACAGAGAACAGTTGTAATAAGCCAGACTGTGTGGTGTCTGTGTGCCAATATTCCATTTAAAAAGAGGCTTGTTATCTTTAAATCTGAAATTAAAGAGACGGTTTGACTCAAAAGGCCATGGATTTTATTTTAACAAATTAAAATAGGAGATCAATAAAAAAGAGGGCCAGGGTTTATAGCTAGCCTTCTTACTTTTTTTTTGTTTGTTTGTTTGTTTTTTTTGCGGTATGCGGGCCTCTCCCTGTTGTGGCCTCTCCCGTTGCGGAGCACAGGCTCCGGACGCGCAGGCTCAGCGGCCATGGCTCACGGGCCCAGTCGCTCCGCAGCATGTGGGATTTCCCCGGACTGGGGCACGAACCCGTGTCCCCTGCATCGGCAGACGGACTCTCAACCACTACGCCACCAGGGAAGCCCCTTACCTTCTTTTTAAAATATTGCTTTAGAACAAGATACTGGTTCTGAAGAATCATGTTACTTCTATTATATATCGTTATTGTTTTTCTGATTACAAATTCTCTATTTATAGATACACTTTGGAAAGACTTGAGTTGGTTTCTTTGTCTCTATCTTCAGTATATGAGGCAGAAGGAGTGGAGGCGGGTGGGCAAATCCCACTCCAAATGGCCCACTCAGAGAACTGTTCCCCGGACCATGCAAAGCTCTGGACCGAAATTGTTTTGGCTGGTTGTTATTATTATCTTTAAATTTGGTTTGGGTTTGAAAGATTAAATTTTCAATATTCTAAAATTTTGACTCAGGCACACCAAGTAGAAGAGAGAACAAAGAACAAGAATAGCAAAACTGGGCCTCCCTGGTGGCGCGGTGGTTGAGAGTCCGCCTGCCGATGCAGGGGATACGGGTTCGTGCCCCGGTCTGGGAGGATCCCATATGCCGCGGAGCGGCTGGGCCCGTGAGCCACGGCCGCTGGGCCTGCGCATCCGGAGCCTGTGCTCCGCAACGGGAGAGGCCACAACAGTGAGAGGCCCGCATACCGCAAAAAGAAAAAAAAAAAAAAAAAAAAAAAAAAAAAAAAAGAATAGCAAAACTATTTTCCACCTTTCTTACCTAATTGTAAAATATTTAATTATATGAATAATTATTCTGAATAATAAGTGAAAACATATTAAAATAATAATTCATTTTTAAGAAAGTAGCCCAAGGTTTATGAAATACAGGTTAGTGCAATTGATCTTAAGTACAGTAAAAATTTCTGTAATTTTAAAAGGTGTTTTTATGTTGAGTATTAGTACATGAAAATATGCTAATGATGGTTAGAAATTGAAATGTCTGTTACTTGGTTTCTGAAGAAACTGAATTCTTTGGCAAGAAATGGGTCAGGATTAGGGGACTGGAGCCGCCAAAGCCGGCATCATACCTGCCAGTGATTTTATAGGTGAGATGAATGCATTAAGTTATGGATTAGGGTTGGAGAAGCCTTCTGGGGAAGAAAGAAAACAAGATAGAAAATAGAATTTGTTATTTGAGTGCAACTAAGATAATTAAATTTAAGTTGTTTCTGAGTTTGGACTTTGTTATATTTCAACAATTTCTGAGGAAAGTTTCTAAATTCAAAGCCCTAGGTAGAAATAGTTGTATGATTTCCTATCCGAAACTGATTTATGACTCTATTTCCTTTGTTAAAAACGTTTCCCAGAGAAAGGCAAAATTAATTGCCCGGTGTTAAGGAGGAGGAGTAATACCAAATAGAAGGATGTACGCTATTAGTTGCTAAATGCACTGTGGGAACTTTTTTGTAGATTTGACAAGATAGAATTGAAATCAATCTGTTGCTTTCCAATCACGTAAAAAAAAAACATTTAGTCTGGTGGGTGGTCAGTGTTATCAGTAATTTAAGACTTGAGTACCGATTTAGGATTCAAAGTTGCTTCTCCTTACAAAAGGCATTTTCTGGTGCTGCATTACTGCCATTAGCTACAATTGAAATAGACTTATCCTGAGATTTTGAAAAACAGAAAGAGAAATAGTAGGATTAATAAGGCTTTGCCTCCACTGAGAATGGGTAGAAAAAGTGCTATTTTGAAAGTTATCAATGGCCTCTTAATTGCCAGATTTCTGCGCTGTTTCAACCTGCTCTTTATGTCTTTATTTTTAAGTTCTCTTCTAAGTTCTTTTTTAAAAATTTTACTGCTTAGTGTTTTATTCACTAAAATAGCATTTTTAATTGAAGTAGAGTTGATGTGTAATATTATATAAGTTACAGGTGTAAAATATAGTGACTCACAATGTTTAAAGGTTATACTCCATTTATAGTTATTCTAAAATATTGGCTATATTTTCTGTGCTATGCAATATATCCTTATAGCTCATTTTATAATAATAGTTTGTACCTCCTAATCTCCTATCCCTGTATTGTTCTTTTTTTTAAATTAAATACTTGTGTTCAAAAGTATTGTTAATAAGTAATATATAAAGAGATATCTCTTTATCTAGTTTCTCACTAATCCCCTTAAATTACCTCATGACCAGCCTAAAACAAGTGCTGTTTATTTCTAGTTTGTGCCTCATGATATCACGACTATATGTCTTCATTTGTTCCTTTCACTCACCCTGCTACACGTTGCAACCTTGCTCACAGCATACACTGCCTCTTCCATGAACCCTTCCCCATACCCACCTTCCTTCTCATTTCAGATGTGTTTCTCCCTTGTCTAAATTCCTATGGCACTTCCTATTTTGGTCTATCCTTTAGTCTGAACATGATTTGCTGTTGTAAAATAACCCTAGAGAGCAGAGTCTTTGACTAACGACTTTTTATTACCTGCAACTCATAATACAGTGCCTAGCTATGTATATGCAAAGTAGATGTTCAGCAGTTTGATGTTAGTGAAGAAATTAGCTATTATTTTCCAGGGGTGTATATCCACCTACTCTGATATCCAAGTTAGGCTCTAAATAATGTGTGCAAGTACATTTTAGTTTAAAATCCCTATATAATAATATAGTGAAAGTACATTCAAACAGTTATATTCAACAAAAGTTATTGTGAGCTTACATGCCCTTAAGTGGATATTGGCTCATCCGTATCAAAAAGCATAGTAAGCATTACAAAAGAAAACTTCAAAGAAGACATTGTACCAGCTTTCAGTATGCTTTCATTCTACTGAAAACAAGTAAGCAGGGGAAGATGTCTTGCATAAGTAAGTACTAGTCTTAAAGCGCTCTGCTAGGTACTTTCATCTATGGTGTATAATTTCATCCTGCTACTATATGCTAATTTTACGCTGAGACTCAGAGATCTTACCTAAATGGCAGAGATTCTTTCCACATTCACATGCTGTTCTTTGAAGTGTTAACGAGTGAAGGAAAACTATAAAACATAATCAGGGTAGTTTAAAATGGTTTTGTGATCAGGCTTTCCAGTGCTTTTTAAACTTTTGGGTCTTAACATCCCCTTTAATAATTCAATAAAGGCTATGCATCCACCCCCCAAGTACATACACAACACACATACACAGAATTTTGCCTGTAATTGCAGGTGTTTGCGGACCTAATAAAGCCCTCCTTTGCAAATGCTTTAAGGACATCTACGCTGGGCTCAGTTGTTCTTTTTGCTTGTTCTATGCTTAACATTTATTTTTGTACCTATTAAAATTAAACAAATTATTATCTGTTATAGTTGAGGTATAAACCTAAGCAGCTTCGTACTTTACAACTTTTCTTTTTGCATTTTTGTATTCTGTCCTCTCTCACACAAACACACACATTTATATAAATGAGATCAAATAATACTTTTCTGTGAAGAGAATGCTTAGAATTTATTCTTAACGATTTTTCTATATATCACACGTCAGTGTTAGCTATAGTCATCATGTTGTACATTATGTCCATAGTATGTATTTATCTTACAATTGGAAGCTTGTACCTTTGACCGTCTTCCTCCAACTTCCCCTCCCCTGACCCTCTGTCTCCTGTAACCACAGGTCTGATCTCTTTTTCTATGATTGTTTTCTTTTTTTTTAGGTTCCACACATAAGTGAGATCATATAGTGTTTGCCTTTCTTTCTCTGACTTATTTAACTTAGCATAAAGCCTTCAAGGTCCATTTCTGTTGTCTCAAATGGTAGCATTTCTTTGTTTTCTTACAGATGAATAATATTTCAGTGTGTGTGTGTGTGTGTGTGTATACCTATAATATGTATATACCTATAAATATATAAAACAACCTCTTTACCCATTTGTCCATCAGTGGGCACTTAGATTGTTTCCATGTCTTGGCTATTATAAATAATGCTGCTATGAACATGGGGGTGCAGATATCTTTTTGAGTTAGTGTTTTCATTTTCTTTGGATATATTCCTAGAAGTGGAGTTGCTAGATATATGTAGTTCTAGTGTTAATTTTTGAGGCTCCTCCATACTGTTTTCCATACTGGCTTTACCAATCTACAATCCCACCAACAGCACAAGGGTTCCCTTTTCTCCACATCCTCACGAGCATTTGTTATCTCTTGACATTTTTGAGGATGACTGTTCTAACAGGTGTGAAGTAATATCTCAATGTGGTTTTAATGTGCATTTCCCTAATGACTAGTGGTATTGAGCATCTTTTCATGTACCTGTTGGCTTTTCGTGTGTCTTCTTTGGAGGAATGTCTATTCGGGTCCTTTGCTCATTTTTTTAATTGGGTAATTTTTTTTTTTTTTGCTATTGATTTGTATGAATTTTTAATTTATTTTGGATATTAACCATTATCAGATATATGGTTTACAAATACGTTTTTCCCATTCTATAGGTTGTCTTTTCAATCAGTTTGTTGATTTGTTTTTGTTTTTGCTTGCTGTGCAGAAGCTTTTTAGTTTGATGTAGTTCCATTTGTTTATTTTTTATTTTGTCGTTTGTGTTTTCAGTGTCATATCCAAAAAGTCATTACCAAACCCATGTAATGAGCTTTATTCCTATGTTTTCTTCTGGCAGTTGCATAATTTCAGGTCTACATTTGAGTCTTTAATCCAATTCAAGTTAGTTTTGTGAGTGGTATAAGATATTGGTCCAATTTCATTCTTTTACATGTGAATATCCAATTATCCCAGGGTTCCCTCGTATGTAACTTCTCTCTTTTCTCTTGCTGGTCTTAAAATTCTTTCTTTGTTTTTGACTTTTGGTGATTTAATTGCAATGTGTCTCAGAGTAGCCCTATTTGAGTTCAACCTGTTTGGGCTTGTTTGGGCTTCATGGATATGGATGTCCATTTCTCATCCTAGGTTTGGGAAGGTTTCATCCATTATTGCTTTAAATATACTTTTTTTCCCTTTCTCTCTCTCTTTTCTTTTTCTGGAATTCCCATAACATGAACATTGTTTACTTTGTTGTGTCCCATAATTTCCATAGGCTTTCTTCACTCTTTTTATTCTTTTCCTTTTTGTTCCTTTCACTGGGTAATTTCTAAAGTTCTATCCTCCAGTTTGCTGATTCTTTCTTCTGCATGGTCAAATCTACCTTTGAAACTTTTTATTGAATTCTTCAGTTCAGTTATTGTATTTTTAAAATCTAGTGCCCCTGTTTTTTTGATGTTGCTATTTCCTTGTCAAACTTCTTGTCTTGTTCATGCATTGTTTTCCTAATTTCACTTAGCTGTCTGTGCTTTCTTGTAGTTCACTAAACTTCCTTAGGAGGATTATTCTGAATTCTTTGACAGTTCATAGATACTCTTTTTTTTTTTTTTTTTTTTTTTTTTTTTTTTTGCGGTGTGTGGGCCTCTCACTGTTGTGGCCTCTCCCGTTGCGGAGCACAGGCTCTGGACGTGCAGGCTCAGCGGCCATGGCTCACGGGTCCAGCCCACTCTGTGGCATGTGGGATCCTCCCGGACCAGGGCACGAACCCGCGTCCCCTGCATCGGCAAGCAGACTCTCAACCACTGCGCCACCAGGGAAGCCCAGATCTTTATTTTTTTAAGGTCAGTTATTGGAGTTTTATTGGTTTCCTTTGGTGGTGTCATATTTGCCTAATTTTTGTGATCCTTGATTCCTTACTTTGGTATCTGCATATCTGAGTAATTGGGCTCTTCCTCCAGACTTTACTGGGTATTATATTCAGTAGTAGTAGTAGATGGGGCTATGAAGTAGTTTCCTGGCAGAGAATCAGAGCTTGTATAGGACCTGGCTCTGGACAGGACCCAGAGCCTGTATAGTTCATTGTTTGGGAACCCAAATCAGGCCAGAGTGTGCACTTAATTCCCTGGTCAGGTGAGGGCACTGGTTTTGCCCTGCAGATGGGGGAGGCCACAGGCTGTGCTGTGTGTTCAAGTGCCACTGTATCTAGGGCTGTTTAATGGGCTGTACAGCTTCCCATGTTCTCTGGTTAGGTTCCCCAGCTGGACATGCTGAAGGCTGTATTCAGTGATGAGTAGGGCTATGAATTAGATTTCCTGCCTGGGTGCAGCAGGAGAAGCAGCTCTAAAGCCAGTAAAGCTCTTTGTTGTCTTAACTCAAGCTGATCCACACTCCACGTTCTGTGGCTGAACAAGGCCACTGGCTTTGCTTTGCAGACTATCAGCTCTGCCTACCCTTCTCTAGGCTTGAGCACTGCTGGGCCGCACAGTTTCTAGGAGTTGTCACCAATCCTTCTAGTCAGATGGGCCAGGAAGACACTCTCCACAGCAGATGGGATGGGGCTAGTCCCAGTTCCTTTGCCTGGGTGGGATGAGGAGGGGCCGCTCTAGGCTACTCTTAATTTCTCAAACAGGCTCCCCAGTTGGGAGGAGCTGGGAGCTCCTCTCAGCCTTGGATATGAATTAATCTCCCTGCCTGTGCATGGTACCGGATCCCTCCACACCTGATACTGGCTCTGCTTTGTACCAGAGCCAGTGATGAGCTCTGGCTGCCTGCCTCTTGGCTGGAGCACGACTGGGCCAAATAGCTTCCAGGATTTATTGCCAGCCCTTTTGGTCAGATGGCCAGAAGACACTGTCCACAGTGGGTGGGCTGTGACTCTGCTCTTTCCCTGGCTATGGGCAAACCAGGTTCAAGGGCCAGATGCGTATCAGGTGGATCTGTAGCCTGAATTCCCTGGTTGTAGTGCCCCGCCAACCTGGCTCTGTAGATAAGCAAAGATGCCCGTTGTGATCCCCACTTGGGCACTGCAGGTATGAATTCCATCGGTCACAATCCACGTGCTGGCTGCTGCATGCCCCTTCCCCCTTCGTCACAGCCCGACTTGTAGTGGTCAAGCCCTGCAGACTCCCCTGCAGCCCCAGTGGAGCAGGTTAGAGCAGCGGCTCCCACAAAGCAGCCCCGATGCTAGTGGTGGAGCTTGCCGTCCCCCAGTTCTCTTCTCCTACTGGAGGAGCCAGAGGTTCACGGGAGGCCTCACCCATGGTGCTCCACTGGCCTGGGGGAGGGGCAGCGTGGTCAACGTGTAGCTCCTTCTCTCACCCTTCGAATGCAGTCTGTCTTGGTCTCTGTGGTGCACGGGGGTGCTTCAGCCTCACCTCCACGTTCTAGGATTCTCTCAAATAGTGTCCTGTTTCCAAATAATTGTTAGTTGTTCCTCCTGGGGTGGGGGGACGCGGAGCCAGGAATGACCTTGGTGATGTCACCCCACTCTGGGCTTACCTTGACAATATGTGTGTTCTTTATAGCCCAGACATTTCTGGTACTTGAAATGAGGTTCTCCTTTTATTGTTCTCCCTGCTTTAGGACCTAAAATGGGAGCTCTTCCTTAGCACTGGCACAAAGGCTGCTGAGATGACTAGGAAGCAAGTGCCAAGGAGGATAGTGAATCAAAGAACCTTGATTCATGGAAAAGGAATCCCAGAAGGAGCTCTAAACGTTACACATTCCAAAGGATTTATTCAGGGTTTTCCAATCAAAATCATTTTTACAAAAAAGAAACAGTTCTCAGACTTCGAGTAGTATACTGCCAAGTACGTGGAAGAACATTGCCAGCAGTTGAGTGGTGTGGTCTGCTTTGAAATATATTCAGTTTTCTTAGGATGGACATATGTCTACTTCAAAGTTACTATTTCTTTCTAGTAATGCTGTCTACAGTAATATATTTGCTTTTTCCAAGTTCAGAAAACAATGACATCCCTCCCAGGTTCTAAAACAATTACCAGCATAAAAATACATTAAAATTTTTCGCTGATACTTAAGGAAACCAGTACTAGCTAGCATTCCTACTGATGCTAGCATTCAAAGAGAGGCGTGACAAAACCATTAATCTGGAAGAAACCGGGTTGGAAAGATGGAGAGCAAGAACTCAAGAGGACTACTTAAGCTGTTGCTTTCTTTACATGTCCCCAAATATGATAATAACCGTATAAGCTCCTAAAATAAGTGCAATTTTATGCAAACTTCATAGTATGCCTAGTAGGAGGTAAATTTTTACTTTATTTTATAGTATATTTTTATTTTTTATTTTGGTAAAATGTCCCATAATGTAAAATTTACCATTTTAACCATTTTTAAGTGTATCATTTATTGGTATTAAGTACATTCACAATGTTGAGCAACCATGACCATTATCCATTTTAAGACCTTTCTTATTATCCCCAACAGAAACTGTACTCACTAAACAATAACCCCTTATTTCTCCCCTCCCCTTAGCCTCTGGTTAACTCTATTCTGTTTTCTGGGTTTATAATTTGCCTATTCTAACTACCTCATATAAGTGGAATCATACAATAGTTGTCCTTTTCTGTCTGGCTTCTTTCACTTAACATAGTGTTTTCAAAGTGTATCCATGTTATAGCATGTAGCAGCATTTCATTCCTTTTTAAAGCCATACAATGTATAGTGATTTTTAGTTGCAAAACACTTTTAGTACATTGTGTTTCTATTATATTAATGATATCTAGCATATATCACTACCATATTACCTTTAGTAGATGCCCAGTAATGTGTACTATGAGTGAGCCATAATTTCATTCAGTCAAAACCCATTGATAAACATTTATTAAGTTCCAAACAGTTTTATGATTTCAAGAAATGTGGTAATGGACATAGAGGTTCATGTCTTTATGTGCTGGAGCTTTTACTTTTGACGGAAGAATTCTTGGAGTGGCATGGAATGGTATTGTTAGGTCAGAGATTATGCAGAAACATTTATCATTTGAATACATACATTTACTATAAAAACCATCAACTTCTTCAACAGATAATATTCCTGTAATTTATGTAACCATTTATGACCATCTTAAAAATGAATGCAAATAATATAAGGGAATCCACTTCATGTGATTTGAGCAAGGAAACATTCTCACTTTTTTCATTTCTAGTTCATGGAAGAAAATTCCTATACCCAAGTATTGAAATATTTCAAGTCTCTGGATCACACATTTCATCATTTCAAAAATATTACGGAGTACATCACGGATGTCAGTCAAGTCTTGTAACAACAGTGTAGAAAACTAGTAACATTTATAGCTAGTTTTTTTTTAAGCTTCAGCAATGGATCATTTCTATCCAGCCTAATCTGAAATTTTAATTAGATTAATTTTTAAAATAAAAAAGATTAATTTTTAATCTAAAACTATTTTTAGTTCACATTTATGTACCTGCATTATGGTAAATCTTTTATCTTGTTGTTTTTTTTTCTTAGTTTCTCTTTAGAGTATCTTTTAAAATTTATTTTTAAACAGAATAATTAAAGCCCAAAGATGAGAATGTCTCATTTAAGCTAAACTAAAGAATGTTGGAATAGCTGAAGTATGAACACAATTGGCACAACTTTTCACTACCCTCCATAGAAGAAGACTGTTTTGATTTGCATGGTCCAAGAAAGGAGAAACAGATAACTTGCTGGGGATTGCATCCTGCTTTACTTAAATTAGACATTAACAGGCTAAAAGGGCAAGGATGAAGCAACATGTTTATAACATAGTTTTGCAAAGCTACTTAAAGGTGAAGGGTTGCAAGAACACAGACAGACACACCCTCGACATTTCACAACAATATTTTAAGGTATGCCTTTTCTTTGGTTGATAGGGATGGAGGGGCCTATTAATAAACATTTCTCCTATTTACTTTTGTCTTTATTGCTGTCTCATCAAACCCTCATTTAAAAACAGACATAAAACAAATAAGCATTCTGACTTTTGCCGAATAAGCACCAACAAGCTCACATCTTAAACAACGGACTGCAATGGCGATGAGACTGAGGATGCTTGGTCATTGCAACAGTGGCAGCAACACGACCTGCTTTGTTCCCTCTGTTGTGCACTGCGGAGTCTGAGTATAGAGAGAAGCCAGTGATACCTTTAGGCCATTCCTTACACTCCTCTCCATGCTCTTTCACACTCAGGTTCTCTGGTCATCTCAGGGTAGTGAAACACCACCAGGATGCTAATACCCTCTATCCACTCACACAACTTAATGCTTCTGACACTTGCAGAAATAATGTCGAATCTGAATTGGTGGTACCCAATAGAGTCACTAAGAATAATCCGTCAGACTCACCAAATCCAAATTCAGATTTAAAGGCCATCAAATTTCAAAGATAACGAAGATTTTAAGATTTCAATATTTGTTATATATGGTCATATGTAAAAATTTAGAAAAGTAAAATTACATGTTTAGCTTTTTAATTATAAGCTATATTCACTGGAGAATTAATGCATTTTTAAAAGAATTCATTCTGAAAAGATTACATTAGCACTTTTTTTAAACCACTACCCTCAAAAATAAATTGTGACAAATCATTGTTCACCCAAGTTTATCTATCTGTCATCTCAAGGAAGTGAGTTGTTCTTGGGGAGATTGCTTTCATCTAATTTGTGCTTTTCTGCAGTGGATCAAGCTGAAATGAAATGGGGCTGACATTCTTAACTATTATTTCGGGCCCACATTTACCAGAATTACCTAATGATCAGTACCGAAGAGTTTTATAATAAATAAATATGTATGTACTGAGAGTCTCCACTGATAAAAGTTAGTTGAGACATGGCTGGTGATCCCATAGAAGAGATATCTAGCTTATATTTCTTACATCATCTCCATAGGAGAAAGCAATCCAGGATTGCAAAGCAAGGCATGAGACAGTAGCATTTGGTGTATTCTATAAACGTTTAGATTTCTCGGGAGCTCATTGGTATTATATATTGTGGTGAGCACTCAAATGTAAACTGTTACTTTAAAATAGTAAAATATCAAGACCGTAAAAATTCCTGCAACTTAAATGGTCAGTTTGGTATTTGGCTTTATTATAGGCATTTGCAAGATATTTATTAAACAACGAAATGAACCAATACCAGTTAATTTTGAAAACTGCCTTCCTAATACAAAAGAATTGGTATTCTACACAAGTTCCTTGTGACTATTTTTGTAGGTGTGGTGGGAATGAATTATGGATGGCACTACCCTTTCTCCTGTTTCTTGTCTGAGGTTTTGGTAAGGTGCAAATTAGAGGTGATGGACCTTAAAGTTTGAGCAGTTCAAGACACTCAACCAGTAAGTCAGAAAGAGAAAGACAAATACCATATGCTAACACATATATATGGAATCTGAGAAAAAAAAAATGTCATGAAGAACTTAGGGGTAAGACGGGAATAAAGACACAGACCTACTAGAGAATGGCCTTGAGGATATGGAGAGGGAGAAGGGTAAGCTGTGACAAAGTGAGAGAGTGGCATGGACATATATACCAAACGTAAAATAGAAGCTAGTGGGAAGCAGCCGCATAGCACAGGGAGATCAGCTCAGTGCTTTGTGACCACCTAGAGGCATCGGAAAAGGAGGGTGGCAGGGAGGGAGATGCAAGAGGGAAGAGATATGGGAACATATGTATAACTGATTCATTTTGTTATAAACCAGAAACTAACACACCATTGTAAAGCAATTGTATTCCAACAAAGATGAAAAAAAAAAAAAAAACAGTGAGTAGAATTCAAATAAGTACTAGTAGATATAAAAATAATAAAAAATAAATTTTGGCAATAAGATAAATAAATAAATAAACACACTCAACCAAGCACAGTCCATTTTCCCAGGACAAGAAAACATATGACATTACTCTTCTTTTTTCAACCACAATGGATTTGAACTTTTAGAAAATTGAAAATGCAAGATACAGATTTTATTGTTTTTAAGTAATTTATTTATTTATTTATTTCTGGTGGTGTTGGTTCTTCGTTGCTGTGCATGGGCTTTGTCTAGTTGTGGGGAGCTGGGGCTACTCTTCATTGCGGCGCGGGCTTCACATTGCGGTGGCTTCTCTTGTTGCAGAGCACGGGCTCTAGGGCACACCGGCTGCAGTAGTTGCGACGCACGGTCTCAGTAGTTGTGGCTTGCGGGCTCTAGAGCACAGGGTCAGTAGTTGTGGCGCATGGGCTTAGTTGCTTTGCGGCATGTGGGATCTTCCCAGACCAGGGTTCGAACCCATGTCTCCTGCATTGGCAGGTAGATTCTTAACCGCTGCGCCACCAGGGAAGCCCAAGATACAGATTTTCATAAGAAAATATTAGTCAACAGTTCTCTTATCTCTATGTCTTTTTCTATCTCATTGATTGTGAAGAATACACTCATAGAGAAAGCAAAATCTACATCAGTTGAAAATTTTTTCCACCTGCATGCATGTTATAGTGGATGTGTAACATCTCCACAGGGTTTGTGAAATCACTATTTCACCACAAAAATTAAATATGACCCTAAAATGATCTGACACTAATTAGTCCATTGAATAAGGGGAGGAGGATTGGCATCTTGGTCATTGTTTAGAAGAAAAAAAAATCATTAACCTGTTAGGCAAAATACTTGTCTTTAAAATATCCCTTAATAAATATAATAGAAAATGAAATAAAATGGCAGTACAGTGTTATGAAAGGAAAGCAATTGGGTTGATCTCAAAGTGAGTATAAAAATCAATGTTTTTTGTTTAGTTTGTTAATAATTTTATTCTTAGAGCTCTCAGGCAGCTAGCTTTTGGTCATTTTTAAGATCAATCGAAAAGTCTAAACATTATTTTTAAGGTATGCAGCTCACAAGGCCCTCCTCTCCTCCTTTCTCTCTTTCTTTTAATCTTTTAGTTTATTTTGGGGAGTTTTGGCTACCATTTATGTTCTAATCATGTTTTTCAGGAAGTGAATTTGAACTTTGAACCTCACCTAGTTTGAATCCTACCTCTATTGTTTTCTATCTCTATGACTTAGGGTAAGTTATTTAACCACTGTGAATTGTTTCTGGATATTTAAAACAGGAAAATCACAGGGTTGTTGCGAAGATTAAAGAAGATAACATAAAAGGGAACTTACTGCAGTGTTTGAGACATAGTAAGGGTTAGTAAACATTTCCAGTTTTTATCTTTCTAATTCTCGTGAGCAGTTTACAATGAGATCTCATTACCACAGATTTTCCCTAAAATTATGAACCTTTTCCCACCCCTCTCCATTTTAAAGCAAACCTTGAAATGACTGAACCTCATAGGAAGATGTCTCAATGCAGGTAATCCCAGTAGCAGGAGAGGTTGAAGCTACCACAATGCAAAGTTGTCAGGCTCTGATCTGGCAGTAGCTGTGGGAATTAGTCTTAGCTTCTATTTTTAACTCTGCAAGGAGTTGATTGGATGACCCGGGAGAACTCACGTGGCATCTTATTTTCTTTCTGAATTTCTTTCCGCATCTTATTTTCTTTCTGAATTGTACCATTTGTCTAATCACTCTTTTCACTGACTCATTATCAGAAATGATATCAAGGTTGTTGAATAAGGGTGTTGATTTCAGAAGTAATGTTATAGAAAATGGGAATTGTTCCCTTTCTTAAAAGCAATAGTTGAGAATTTTATTTTATTTTTTCTGATACAGTATTGAAGTTCCTGGGAGAGGGCAACTTTAATTTATGAAGAGTTGTTAACATTCACTTCCTCTAACAAAAGCCTTTAAAGGTAATACTACTAATTATCTGCCTTGTACCCCAGTCTTTGTTTTTAAATATGTAACTGTTGAAGTTTTTTAATGTTAATCAGTATCATTAAGTTGTCCAGAAAGGAAAATTAATCTGTTACTCCATTGTACGTCATATACAAAGGAATCTTCTTGGTATATGATATCTTTCTATTTGACTGAATCTCAATGAATTTAGAGAGTACATGTAAGAATTTTAATATTCAGAGTCTTGTTCATAAACGTGCACTACTGAGTAGATTCAATCACTAGCGACAACTTTAAACTGAAATCAGAAATAGAGCCTCAGTTAACGTGAAAACTTTAGTACCAGGAACACCTGCCTGTGGAAACTGCACTGTTAGCACACAGATGAGCTTTAGTATGAGAACAGTTTTGGGGCCTCCCTGGTGGCGCAGTGGTTGAGAGTCCGCCTGCCAATGCAGGGGACGCGGGTTCGTGCCCCTGTCCGGGAGGATCCCACATGCTGCGGAGCGGCTGGGCCCGTGAGCCATGGCCACTGAGCCTGCGCGTCCAGAGCCTGTGCTCCGCAACGGGAGAGGCCACAACAGTGAGAGGCCCGCGTAATGCAAAAAAAAAACAACAATATTGTTGGGCTTGAAAAGCACATAATTTTACATTTTTTTCTTATTTGGCTTTTTATCATTATGTGGACCATTTAGGTCTAAGGAAACAAGTACAAAAACTGCCTAAAGCCTTCCATTTAATATGTAAGCCATAGTTGTCCACAAGAGAGAATTTTGTGGTGATCAACAACTCTAGCCAAATCGGCAATAATTTATTTCAGTTGGTAGAGTCTAATCATGTGTACCTAACTATGTTCTTTTAAGTAAAAAGTGTAAAACATTTTTAGTAGCAAGTTTGTCCTGAATTTCCAAGTCAATATTTTTAATCCCTGTTTGAATACTGAATTCATTAGCTATTCACCAAAGGCTTGAGGCATAGATTTTGGGCATAGTCTGCCTCTAAGAAGAGATGTAGCAAACAGTCTAAATTCCTGTTTGAAATATACATGTGCATACACATATATTATACAAAAATTTATATACAGACATTTCCCGAATTACAGTGGTTCGACTTAGCGATTTTTCAACTTTACCATGGTGTGAAAGTGATACTCGTTTAGTAGAAACTATAGTTTGAATTTTTTCATTTTTTCAAAGTCTACTTTGAATTTAGAGTAGAAACTATACTTTTCCCAGACTACTGATATGCAGCATGATGTTCTCTTGTGATGCTGGGCGGCAGCAGCAAGCCACTCCTCCCACTCAGCGACTCGATCACAACTGACACACTTAACAACCGTTCTGGTTTTCACCTTCAGTACAGTATTCAATAAAACAAATGAGATATTCAACAGATTATTATAAAATAGGCTTTGTGTTAGATGATTTTGCCCAACTTTAGGCTAATGTGAGTGTTCTGAGCACATTTAAGGTAGACTAGGCTAAACTATGACGGTTGGTAGATGGGGTGTACTATAAGCATTTACAATTTATGATATTTTCAGTTGATGATGGGTTTATCAGGATGCAATGCCATAGTAAGTTAAGGAAGATGTGTGTTTTATGTGTATTATATATATTAATTATATTATCCAATTATGTGTATAAATATATATATGCATATATGTGCATGTATATATGTCTGCTTTCATGAACATTTGCCTTCTATTTCACATATTTGATTATATTTTTTATTTTTTTATTTGGTTATATTTCAAATAAAGAGACAAGTTCTTCGAGAAGCATTTGAAGAATCTTTGTTTCCAGAGTCAAGTTTTGCAAAGAAAACTTATTTTTTCACTAGCTGTTTATTTTTCAATAGTTAAAAAAATATTTTAAAATTTCAAAGTGATTCTTTAATATATGAATACGAATATGTATTTACCTCAGGTGCTATATATGTTATTTATACATATGTGTATTTATATATATTTAAATGTTTTTAAACCTGATCTTACTGGGTTATGTCTACTATCCAATTATGTGAGAATAGTGATATTGTTGCCTTTCAGCTTGGAACATGCTTCTGTTTCATTTGATTATATTTTATCCATTAAGTGCTCTGGCCTTCCATTAGCTCTTTTGCTTTGAGGAATACATTTTATAGTGCATTAGAAATATTCTTCTCTTTTTCATGCCATAATTTTCCAGTGTCTCGCAAAATCGTAATTTGGAATGTTCTGACTTGAATAGTGTTTCAGAATAGAGACTTGTCCCTTTTGGAATCATCAGATCTGTTGGTTAGGTACAGTATTTCTTATTTTTTCTGTTGGGGAAAGGGAGGAAGGAAACTGCACTATGGAATGTTCCAGTTTTTTTTTTTTTTTTCTTACGCTTATACCAAAAAAATGCACTCTTCTAGTAAAACTAGAAACATGAGAGTGGCAGTTACATAGTTCCAAATTAGGACAACCTAATATACTGTAATTTTTTCAAGTAAGAGAATAACCCAGGTAGTATACTATTAACTAGATTTTTAAAAATAGCCATTTGTTGATGAATAATTCTATTCTTTTTCCATTCTTAGTTTCATAACATTTTTACACAAAGGTTTATATTAACAAATGCCATCAGTTGTATTGTTGGTTTCCTCCTGCTTTCTGATTAGTTCTATAATTTAAAAATGCTTAAAGTCCAGACTTCTCAACTAGAAAACGTAAGCACAGTAAAAGCAGTGTTTTTAAAATTAATTCTGGAATATATTTCTCTTGATGGTAAAGACATATAAGATTACAGATGTGTATGTTTGGATGCTTTATAAATAAAAGTAATATGATTAATAATAATAATCATGTATTAATTTATACTACCAGAAATTCCCTCTAAATACTTTCTAGGACACAAACATTTATGACATTTCTATATTGTTCTCATTTTATTATTTTAATGAAATATTATACAGGTAGTATTTCATAAAAACATTGCATCAATTGTAATACAAGTTTAGGAATTTTAATTTGTATGTAAATATACTAACTTCTGTTGAAATTGCTTAGGGTCAAAATTAATTTGAAGGTTATTACTGTTATTATTCTGGTTTTTATTAGCTGCTGTCTCAAATTAATTATAAAGACAAAAATATCCCTGGCTTCGAGTTTCTGCACTATTAATGACATACCGAGATGTCTCTTGGGTATCAGTAAATGATATATTTTAGAGCATAACTTACTAAATGACTTGCCAGTTGGCAGACCACCTTTGACAATAAAATATATTTGATAGTCTACCTTTGCAAATTCATTGTACCACACAGATGTGATCTTGGTAATTGACATATGACTATTAAGCTTCAATCATTCTCCATAATATTCCTATTACCAATTATTAACAGAATAAAGGGGAGATAACAATTCTATAGTATTTATTCAGATTTTTATTTAAAGTCAAGTATAATCTATATTTCTATAGTGCTTTTTTAATCTAACACCTCACTTAAGTAGAAGGAAGTGTTCTAGAGGTTTGTTATTAGCTTTTAAATGAAGTAATCTTTAACTGTCTTTTATTTAAAAATACTAAAAAAAAGTTTCATGGTCTTTAATTAAATATAAATATTGGAATTGTCTATGAAACTTTTGAAATGGTCAATCACATAAAAACATAGGGATATCCTTTAAAGCAGGGGTCCCCAACCCCCTGGCTGTGTTAGGAACTGGGCCTCACAGCAGGAGGTGGGCGGCGGGCGGGCGAGCGAAGTTTCATCTGCTGCTCCCCATGGCTCGCCATCGCTCCCATTACAGCCTGAACCAACTATCCTCCCCCGCCCACCCTGTTGGTGGAAAAATTGTCTTCCGGGAAACCGGTCCCTAGCTCCAAAACAGTTGGGGATCACTGCTTTAAAGCATATGAATTTCTAATATATTTATTTAGGTTATATATGCTGAACTTTTTTTTACATAATAGCTCATAGGTAACCTTCACTATTAAGTATTTTATGGTGCTTAGAATCGGAAACAATACAGAAACTAACAAATTAAAATTGTTTTTTGTAAAATGTCAAGTGAGAAGAGAAGAATGTTAAATAATAAATACAACATATTCACAACTTGGTTTTGAATATCACGCACATAGAGCAAAAAGACCCAAAGAAAATTTAAAAATTATTTATCAATGGTTAACTCAAGAAATAAGAGAGTCAGGGTGACCTTTACTTCCTCCCGTTCTCATTCTGTAGTTCCAAATTCATTGCACTATGTATGTGTTACTTTTAGAACTGTTTAAGAAGAAATGTGCCAGTTTGGATAATTTTTTTTTAACATCTAAACATTGCCGAGTATTGTTAAAATGTTCAGTTTTTATGTAGCTTTCTGGAAGATCTAGCTGGCCATAAAAAACTGAATATATTAGCGGAGGGGGAGTTTTCCCTCATCTTGAAATAATAATGATAAATAATATTTTTAAAGCATTAAATAATTTTCAAAGCACTTTTATGTACATTTTCTCCTCAGACCATCCTAACTCTCTAGAGTCGGTAGAAAAAGGATTATACTCATTTTGCCCAGGGTGGGGGTTGGAGGGTGGGAATTGAAATTCATGAAGTTTAGCAAATTGCCCATTTAAGCCGTACACAGTTATTAAGTGGCAGGGCCAGAATTCTAACCTGTTTCATGCCATGGCCAATCTAGTGCTTTCCTCTATGCTCTAGGAACTGGACATATTTAAGACGTAAGCACAAAAATGGAAATAGGTCTGAATCTTGCTCTAGTTGCAAATTTGCCTATAGACCTCACTGGAGCCTGAACCAGGAAAATCTATATGAATTTCTTTCTTCAACCCAAAGAAATGGCCATGTTAAATAATTCCTAGGTTTAATTTAAAAAAATCTTTACTGTCTGTTTTTTCACCATATTCCAGTTTGTGTATCTTGTGTCTATCAACTTCTCCAAAGAACCATGCTTCCTCCCTAAAGGATTGCATTGCTTAATAAACAAACATTGACAATTCTGATGCTAACCTGAATTAAATAATATACCAATCATTTATGAGATCCGCCTTAGTATTTTTACACTCCTGAAATATCATCTCTATAACCTGCTTTTTAAAATAGTCTGACACCTACCGAGTACTCTTTCACTTCCTACAAGAAATCAAGAAAAAGAAAGCATTTGTGTTTTTAATTTTAGTGAAGGGTTCTTGATTTAAGAATTAGTCATTTAGTATCATTTGAATTTCAAGTGTGCCTCAAGTACTTGAGGTTCTTTCTATATGACTTCTCCAGAGTTTCCACATATATATCATCATTAATTTCATCTTTCACTTGGGATTAGCACAAGAAAAGTTTTATTTACTACTATTTCTTAGTTTTCTTCATTTCGAATATTCAGTGCCTTGTCAAAAGTAATATTATAGTCTTATACTGTTCATTGATAACAGATAATAACAAGAAATTGTGATTCTGGTTTTCAGTTAAAAAAACAAAAGAGAAACTAAAGAAATAATTACTATAACAATGTTTTTCTCCATTTAGCTAATCAGATGTTCACATCAGTGAGTGTTAGATTTTGAGACTATGAATCCCAATACTAAATGTTTTATATATTCAGAGAAGTGAAAAATAATAATTATTATGCTTCCTCTGTGCTAAATACTATTTTAAAACCAGTGGGGGGCTTCCCTGGTGGCGCAGTGGTTGAGAGTCCGCCTGCCGATGCAGGGGACACGGGTTCGTGCCCCGATCCCGGAAGATCCCACATGCCGCGGAGCGGCTGGGCCCGCGAGCCATGGCCGCGGAGCCTGTGTGTCCGGAGCCTGTGCTCCGCAACGGGAGAGGCCACAGCAGTGAGAGGCCCGCGTACAGCAAAAAAAAAAAAAAAAAAAAAAAACAGTGGGAATCCCCCCTCACAACAATCCTAAGAGGTAGGTACTGTTTGAACCTATTTTACAGCCAGACAAACTGAGGCACAGAATGATTAAATTATTCATGGTCACACAGCTAGTAAGGCACAGATACAGTATTTAAAATCAAGTCTGTTTTTGTGAGAGTCCACATTCCCAAGCCCTGTGATGAAAGCGTGTGATCCCTACTATTTGCTATATACCCATTTCCTTGCTTTGTGGAAAGAAAGGGAGTGAGGGAAGAGGAGGGAAAGGGAGGGAGGGAAATAGGAAAAGCAGGCGGAATGGAGGGAGGCAGGAGAATTGTGAAAATTCTGCCAGCTTGTTGATACTGTGTGTTATTTCTTATAATAAGGTTGAAATTAAGGACTTGCAGAGATTAACATAGAATAAATAATTTTAAATTTCCTTAAGGGAAGTCTCTGGTAATATTATCAGATGGTGACAGCAAGTGAATTTCTGTTTAATTCTATTCCTAATTAAAATGCTACAGCAGGCTCATATTTGGAACAAACACAGTTCTGGTAATTCTCATAGTAATAATTCTACATTTTCTTAAATTTGTTATCATTTTTTTCACCCTCAACACTCTCAGCTTATTTAATTTTAGTACCTACTCTTTTTCAAAAGTCCATACATTTTAGTTAGGCTTAAATCATAGGAAAATTGAAGAAAGTTTAGAGCTTGTAACAGAAGGAAACCACCCCCTTCCCACCCCGAGCCCAGCTCTGTCCATTTCTATCAGAGCTACTCCACCAAGAATGGAGGAATTATTCTAATTGGTCAGATTTAGGACACATTCTATTACATAGGGTGACTGTATTTGTTTAGAGGTACACAGCAACAGTTTCACATTTCTTCTTGTCCGTTGCCTGGTCCTGTGAAAGCAGGTAAGTGGAGTGAAGATCCTCAAAGCCTAGACCTCAGTCTCTTGTTTCTGTTCCATTCCGTTCCACCAGGGTGAGCTTAATCCAGCAGAAGAGTGAGCTCTTCTGTGTTTCGCCGGATGGTTCCATGCAGATGAGTCAAGTTCCATTTTGAGCCTGGAAAATCTTGCATGCTCTCTCATCAACTTCTTCCTTTTCTGAGTGTGTCCTCAGAAAATGGTAACATGCCCCCAGTAAGCCTTTACCACAGCTCTGACTCAGGGTTATTAGGAAGTAATTCCAAACCTCAGACATGTTCTGTATTTTAATCAACAGATAATTTGTACTTATAGTTAACATTTTCTCTGGATTATTCACGTGTTCTTATGCAGTTGGAACCTATTTCTGTCTTCATGTGCTTAAAGCTAGGATGAGTATGGATTTTAATCAAGATAATTTAGAAATTTTATGAAGTGTTTCTTATGTGGCAGGCACTGTTCTAGGTACTGGTGATAGAGTGTTAAACAGAGTGGTTACGATCCACACTCTAAGCAAGGGTACTTAACATGAAAATTCCAATAGGAAAGATGTACAGAAATCATACGCAAAAAACAAGAGTCAGTTTAATATGCATGGTTGGCATCTTGGGGATAGAAGAAATCTAACACAAGGAGTTTTACAAGACTGATGATATTATAGTCACTTCAGTTGAACTTTGTTTTATTTAAAACAAGCAACTTTTTTTCAAACCAAGTAAAAAAATGGACAGTAATTGTGCGACTTTATAGCTCCTTATTTAGTAAAGAGAGGGTGCTTTGACTTGTGATATGAGGCAATTTCAGTATTTTGATAAACTAACCTTCAGCATTTTAGAAATTAAGCTTTTTCATTGATGGAAATTCTAATATTTGCCCATCAGTTTTTATTTCATGCCTCCGAAACAAGATTAAATTTTCCAATTTTAAGTGGAAAACTGGCATATTATCTGTTGACACTACAGTTCCAAGTTTTATCCTAAGAAAAGGTGGGTGAGAGGAATCCCCAGCTCAAAATCCTATCCAATTTTGAATTCTGAAAGTCTTTTTTTTGATTGATTAGTAGATGTTGGTATCACATTATTTGCAATGGCAGAGGACATTGTCAAGTTGTTATTAGCATTCATTGCAGCACCGGCTTCTGAGAATGTAGTAGTTTTTTTGTTTTTTGTGGGTTTTTTGCGGTACGCGAGCCTCTCACTGTTGTGGCCTCTCCCGTTGCGGAGCACAGGCTCCGGACGCGCAGGCCCAGCGGCCATGGCTCACGGGCCCAGCCACTCGGCGGCACGTGGGATCCTCCCGTACCGGGGCACGAACCCGCGTCCCCTGCATCGACAGGCGGACTCTCAACCACTGTGCCACCAGGGAAGCCCTGTAGTAGTTTCTTTTAAACCACGTTTTCTCCTCTTGATCCATGACTCCAACTCTAAAAATATCTTGACTCATTCCTACATCATACATTCAAGAAATAATTACTGATCGCATATACTATTCCACATACCAGGCTGGTCACTAGGGAGTCAAAATGACTAAGGCACAGGCTTGGCTGTCAAGGAGACCCCAATGTAGTGAACCTTTGCTTCTTTCTCTTCAAGTGGCATTGATCCTGTGTAATCAGAAGTAATAGGGAATTAAGTAGCATTCATATTGTAATTCAATGTAGATTGAGCCAGATGATTTTCCCAAATCAGGTTTAATCAGAGATAGGGCAAGAGTGTTCTTAGGGATTTTTCCTTGATGAGCATTGTTAACTATCCTTGAGATGCAATAATAGAAGTCAGTGAGTAATTTATCAATTTGGTTTCCTGTGGGAACCAAGATGAAGGACGTTTTCTCCTTTAGTGATTGACTTTCTACAGAGATAGCAAAGGCGCTTCAACTTTCCCAGACAAGCAATCACCAGTAAACAGCAGTGATGGTAGATGTGGGTTATTTACTACCATGGGGTTGAGAATATTAGTGAGCTGCATTTTGACCACTTGTCAAACATTTTGACATCTTGGAACAGAAAGTGTTATTTAAATATAAAAAGCATTTTCTGATGAATTGCTGTTAGTCATCCCTATGAGGAAATGACCTAGTAAGTAATAGATGGGGAATAAGATTGATTTCTGCTAAAGAGTCCTTAAAGTAGCTACATGTTTCAATTTGTGGGGTTTTTTCAACCATTTGTGAGTTACCACAGTAAAAACCCCCTATAAAAAGCTCTCTGAATTTACTTTCCAGCATTCTTTCCTGGGCTTTCTCTATCTTTCCCCCTCTCCCTCTCTCTCAGATCAGAAGGAGAGCAAGGGGTCTCAAGCTTTAGTGAGAATCAGAAGGCTTGTCAAAACAATGATTTCCGGAGCCTCAGCTGGGAATTTGCATTTCTAACAAGTTTCTAGGAGAAACTTCTGCTGCTGTTACATATTTGATGAACCACTGCTCAAGTAAACGGAATGGGAATTTAGGAAGTAGAAAGATGGAGAGCTATGAAAAGCTGAAGTCAGCTTCTGATCTTCTTCACCAAGCTGCCCACGCTCTTGGGAAGATAATCACTACTGCCCCAGGGAAGCGTATTGAAAGTCACACCAATTAGAATGGGCATCATCAGAAAATCTACAAGCAACAAATGCTGGAGAGGGTGTGGAGAAAAGGGAATCCTCTTGCACTGTTGGTGGGAATGTAAATTGATACAACCACTATGGAGAACAGTATGGAGGTTCCTTAAAAAACTAAAAATAGAACTACCATATGACCCAGCAATCCCACTACTGCTGGCACATACCCAGAGAAAACCATAATTCAAAAAGACACATGCACCCCAATGTTCACTGCAGCACTGTTTACAATAGCCAGGTCATGGAAGCAACCTAAATGCCCACTGACAGACGAATGGGTAAAAAAGACGTAGTACATATATAAAATGGAATGAACTTGGGTCATTTGTAGAGATGTGGATGGACCTAGAGACTGTCATACAGAGTGAAGTAAGTCAGAAAGAGAAAAACAAATATCGTAAATTAACACATATATGTAGAATCTAGAAAAATGGTACAGATGAACCGGTTTGCAAGGCAGAAATAGAGACATAGATGTAGAGAAAAAACGTATGGACACCACGGGGGGAAAGCGGGGCAAGGGTGGTGGTGGTGGGATGAATTGGGAGATTGGGATTGACATGTATACACTAATATGTAGAAAATAGATAACTAATAAGAACTTGCTGTATAAATAATTTAATTTAATTAAAAAAATAAAAATTGGCCTTCCTCTGAGTAAGTGATTGGCCGAGGGCATCATGTAGAATACTCTTGACTGTCCTACTCTTAAGCCCAGGTTTGCCGTGAATGAGCCATTTAATCTCTCTTTACCCCAGTCTTTCTCAGATTCAAAATAGTAATGGTAATTTCCCTTCCCTCTTGTTAAAAAACAAGACAAAACAAAAACTATGCAAATCCTGATGGTGCTTTTCCTTTGTGGAAAATTCTTTGGATTTATCCATCTATTACTCTGATGTAGTAAAGAAGAAATTTAGCAAAATTTCTCTCTGTCCATAAAGATTTTAGACTTTTAAGCTTAACTCTTTAGCAAAAACTACCAAATGCCTAGTCTCCACTGCCTGGGGCTAGACATTTCCTTGATTCTGTCTAAGAGGTGGGGAGCCACACGGGAACAAGTACTTAAAGAGACTCTAAAAAGCCCTATCTTTTCTGCACCCCCTTCGCCACCACCGGCTCTCCAGTTTATCCACTGCTCTTCTCACTCTTGCCACACCAGGAACACCAGCCTCTTAGTTTGTACTTTCAACACTCAACGTTCTCCCATCCAAAGGCCCTTGCATTTACGATTTCATCTTCTGGAAATGTTCTAGAAAAGTAATCCATACACATATAAATAGAATATGATACTAGAGGTTATGATAATAGATAGGATATGACTACCTTCAAGTCTCTGGTCAGATGTCACCACATCAGTGAGACCTTGATCATCCTATAAAAAACAGCTGTTGTGCATCCCCATGCAGGTGCACACATTAACCTACACATGCTCCATGCCATCTCTGATATCGTTTTCTCCATATGTTTGTTCCCGTCTGCCAAACAATATATCAATATTTTGGTATTGGTTTATTTTCGGTCTCTTCCCTAGGTAGAATGCAAATTCTGTGCAGGTAGAGTCATGATTTTTTTCACTGCAGAACCTACAACAATCATTGGCACATAAGAGTCACTCAGTAAATATTTCTAGAGTAAAAAAAAGAAAGGTGATATATCCTGACCTTAGATTATCCACTGCAAATTTTGGTATCTTTTGCATTACTTGCTCAAATGATCTTATACTCCAGTCATACGTACCTATTGGCAGTTCTTTAGGACCACCATTGCTCTGTATGCCCTCGTGTCTTTTTTAAAATTTTATTTTATTTTTTAACATCTTTATTGGAGTATAATTGCTTTACAATGGTGTGTTAGTTTCTGCTTTATAACAAAGTGAATCAGCTATACATATACATATATCCCCATATCTCTTCCCTCTTGCGTCTCCCTCCCACCCTCCTTATCCCACCCCTCTAGGTGGTCACAGGACATATATACACTCACTACCAAATGTGAAATAGATAGCTAGTGGGAAGCAGCCGCATAGCACAGGGAGATCAGCTCTGTGGTTTGTGCCCTCTTGCTTTTTAAATCTTGCTGTAGCCTCTGCCTAGGATGTTCATTTCTGAAACTTTTTTGTTGTCTTTCACACTTCTACATTTCCTTCAAAACACAAATCAGGTGTCCTGTTCTTCAAAAATATTTCATGATAAACTTGTTCTTTCTCTGTGTCTTCCTTCCCACCCTGGCACCCTGTCCTGGCACTTATCTACTCATTATGTTATACTATTCTGTCCAGTTGAAACTCCTCCCAGCTTTACCAGAGACCACTTGAAAGCAGGGACTGCTTCTGACATCAAAAGCACAATGCGCCAATGCCTGGCATATGACAGCTACTCATAAATGATCAATAAATGAACAACAATCCACCTTATTCTTTTTCTTATCATAAGAAGCTACTCTTCCTTGCTTTAAACTTCTAAAATTGCCCCGAGGGATATAATAGTAATGAGTGTTCCTGAAAATCAAGAGAATGGGCACTTATGATAAGTAGCTTGAAGGTCAGCCAAGTGAAAAGTGGAATAGCTCTCAAACAAGGAAGAGGAGTGAGGCATTCAAGCTCCTTTAGGAGTAGCAAGTAGCAGTGATGCTGGTGTTCACACTGCCATGGAGAAAACCACTGCCATGTGAAGCTCCTAACACGAGTAAGTATGTAGTATCTCTGAGGTGTGTGATAGTATGTGAGAGTAGATCGTGACAGAACTCTTCAGCAACCTTGTTTCTGGATTTTACCTCATCCAGCATCACTTGGTGTATGCTGAGGTAATGCACAAATTTTACTAGGTAATTAGTCTAGGAATTATTCCTCTAGGGTAGAAAGATGCGACCTTACTCCAGTCGTGTTGCTATAACAAAATACCACCAACTGGGTAGATTATAACAACAGCAATTATTGCTCACAGTCCTGGAGGCTGGGAAGTCCAAGACTAGCGTGTTTGCCTTCTGGTCAGGACCTTCCTCCTGGTTCATAAGCTGACACAACCTCCCTGTGTCCTCACGTGGTAGGAAGGGCAGGGGATCTCTCTGGAGCCTCTTATAAGGCATTAATTTCATTCATGATGGCTCCACTGTTACGACTCAAGCACTTCCCAAAGGTCCACCTACTAATACTATCACATTGGGCATTAGGGTTTCAACATAGGAATTTCAACATAGGAATTCAATGTACAAAACATTCAGACCATAGCAGATACTTGGGAGTCGAAGCTTGTTCTAAACTTTATAGCTGGGAAGACTCTGTGAAGCTAGTATGTGTGGCTGAGTCATGCATGTTTGAAGATGATAAAAGACCCATCCCAGCAGAAAAATCCTACACACAACTGAGAAACCACTGGGCATTGTGAATGAGTGTATGCCTTGGCAGAAAGATGTTCCAGCTGTTCCTCCTCACATCTGTGAGTGAATTATGCATGATATTGCAAGAGGACTTTTTAAATATGAGCAATTTGGAGCAAAAATGACAGAAAAGAGAAGTGCAAAGAAACAAGGTGAGTGAGTATTGAAAGGCAGAAGTGGTATATCGGTAGGCCTGGAAATCAACTGTCAGTAATTTAAATTGATTAAATGTAGCATAGAAAATGTACAAGAAAAGGTTGAGTGGATCAAATTAACAGGCAAAAGAAACAATTTTCTCAACAGTAACATTTTTGCTGTATCAAAGTGAAAGCAATCCTTAAGAGATTGAGAAAATGAGTATATTTTCTCATTCCTTTGTCATGTGACAAAGGAATAAAATAATTCCTTTGTCACATGACTAGATCTAAGGTGAAAATTAGAACTTTATCTCAATATAAGGAGGCAGTCATTCTTAGGAAATAACATTTAAATTGAACAAGAAAAAGGAGATCAGAGGCATGAACCAAGAGATAAGACCTTGTCTCACTTATTCGTAGACTATGGGGCCCAACTGTGGAACAATAATCAGTATCGAGGCTGCAGAGAACAAAGTTTTATTTGGGGTCTTGATAATTGCAATCCTGGAGACACAGATTCAGGTAAAACCCAGAGATGCTCTGTGGAAGAGAAAGAGTCAGGGACTTATAAAGATAAAAGGTACAAGGTTGTTAAAGCTGTCTGTCAGGGATTATGATTGACTGTGACGCAGGAAAGGAAATATTTGTCCTTAAGGGATTCTCTGTCACAAGTTATTTTAGGGTAAGAGTCCGGTAAGTATCTTGAGTTTCTGGAACGTGGACAGATGCTCTGGATGCCTGTGTCAAAGCAATAGGTAGTCAAAGTTCAGATTCCATCTCGGCTGAGATGTGCCTAAGTCACACTTCCTCAGTGGCTTCCTCAGAGGCTCCATGTGAGAGAGCTCTCCCTACCAGTAATGACTCCATTTCTATTTTCCTTTCACACAACTTACCTTCACTCCTCAGATGTGTTGGGAACTGATAAGCATATTCTCACCGTAGTACTTGTTGTCGCTCACTTGCATTAAAGTGGACCATAGCCAACATGAATAACTGATTATTGAGTTTTGTTGTATTTTTCTCAAATTCAGAGTTATTTATTTTAAAGCATCAGTAAGCAAACTATGGCCTAAAGGTGAAATCTCTTCTTGAGCTAAGAATGGTTATTACATTTTGAAAAGGTTGTCAGAAAAGAAAAAGAAAAAAGGAAAAAAAGAAAGAATATGTGTTACAGACCTATGTAGCTCATAAAGACAAAAATATTTATTACCTGGAGGGCTTAAATTTAAGGGGATATTGATGTTCACATTCATTATATATATATATATATATATATGAATATAATAAATATATTATGAATAACAACTGAATATAATAAATGTATATAATGAATGCGAAGGTTTATATATACACAGTTAAGTATAAGAGAACAATTTTGTCTTACACATTGTAGGATTTCACGCCCTAAAGGGTGGATTTCTCGATAAGAGAAAGAGAAGATATATATTTACCAGTTCATAGTTTATTGAGGACAAGAAGGAAGAGGACTGAGGCAAGTTCACTTCATTTTTGCAATGACAACATTACAGAGGAAAATGAAGTAAAAAATGTGAAACAGAAGCCTGATTGTGGAAGATGCATGAAGGGAATGAATAAGGCAATGAAAGGGGATAAACTACTTTGAGAGCTCTGATGCCAGGAGGAAAGTGGCAAGTAGTCACGTATGTCCCTGCAGGTATTTGTAGGTTGTCTTCCACTCTGAGATTTCTCTGCTGCTGCCCCTCCCCTAAACAAGTGTCAGAGAGGATTGGAGCTCTGTCTTCACAGCGCTTGCTGACTTTTCAAGAGAAACATTGTACAGATCGACCCACAGACATACTGAAGTAGATATCCACAGCTCTGCTGGATGTGTAGTATTTAGCTTCTTCAGTCTGTGTGTGAAACACTTCTAACCTGTTTCCCCTACTCCAGTGCCCACAGGGCCACCAGTTTTCAACCTGTTTTCTCTGTCCTGTTAAACACACCTCTTTTTCTAGCAGCTGAATAGGAAGGAGGACCCCCGTTTCAGTTGTTGTCTTCCTCGAAACTGTTCATTCTAAACGAATTCTCACATTTCCCTTCAGAATCTATCTACCATCTCCCTCTATGTCCAAACTCCTCCTGATAGACAAATTTATTGAGCGCTTAAATGTATACCAATTACCGTTTGTCAGTGGCATTTAACCCTCACAAATATTATCCACATTACACAGTTAAATACTGAGACTTAGAGAAAGTTAGAAACTTGCCCAAAGTTGCAGACTTAACAAGTGACATGTCTAGGATTCAGGCACAAAAGATTTGAGCCCAGAGGCCATGCTCTTAACCATGAAGTTAAACCCCCTAGGAAGAAGTTAACACCTGTTCAAGGGAAATGGAGGGTCCATACTAGCTCCCTTATTTATACCAGCCGCCAGAGGGGAAAGTTTAACAGAAAAGTGCTCCCATTTAATTTTTCTATTTCTTTAACCTCTGAATTAAACAATAACACATCCTCCTTAAATGTAATCTCTCTTTGATTCAAGCTTTCTGATTATTTCAGAAACTTCAGTGAATAGTTTATATCTTCATAATTTTTTTCTTTAATTTCAGAACTTTGTGAGAAGGATAATGCTATTTTCTTTTAAGTGATTAGATAATTTTGTAATTTTCTATGCTAAAAAGTATACTTACAGTATATATAAAATTTGATGTATTTAACGTGTACTTTTGTTAAAGCATTGTAAAATAACAACTGAATTGTACTCAAATAAATACATCGTTTTCCTCAACATTGACTTAATGTGCACTATAGTTCATATTTTTTTCTGATTAGTTCAGAATTATCAAATTAGAGAATTATCATTTTGAGACTGGTTTTTACTAACTCTAACTTCCATGTTCCTAATGAATAAACTAAGCTTTATTTATCCTTAATATTTTCTGACCTCTTCACTTCAATTGAAATCTGGATTGTTTTAAATGATTCCCCTACCATCTCCACCACAAATTTACCTTTCTCTTTCTCTAGTATAAGAAGAGCCAGACTGCTTCTTACATTTATGCCACTTTCTGATTATTATTGTATGATCTCTGCATTCCCCTAATTTTAACTTACTGTTAGGAAGTAAAGTTGGCCCTCTCTCTATGCAAACCACTCCTGTATCCTCCAGAACCAGTGCCCACTTCAACTTTCCTGAACGAGGTCAACTACAGTTCACCAAGCTTACCATTTTTTAATTTTAATTAATTAATTAAAATAAATTAATTTTATTGAAGTATAGTTGATTTACAGTGTGTTAGTTTTAGGTGTACAGCAAAGTGATTCAGTTATACATATACATATATCTATTCTTTTTCAGATTCTTTGCTCATATAGGTTCTCATAGACCAAGCTTACCAATTTTATAGTTTCATTGCCTGTCTGCATCTATGCCATGACCTCATTTCTCATTCACGTCTCAAAATTAAACTTTCAGAACTCTACTGCAACAACGATCAGTGGTCTAATGAACTTGTATAAGATGACCAGAAGTTGAAGTATTGTAAGCATTAGTAATATAAAAGTCCAACTAGTGTCTGTTCTGCAAATGAATATATGTTTCATACTAAAAGTTTCACCATGGTAGTGTGAGTCTTTCCAAAATTTATTACATTCCTATTATATGCCAAGCACTGACTTACTCTTTGATTTCATTTTTCCCCCAATTTTGTTTTCCAAACACAGAATGACAACTTGGTGAAAAAAACCCTGCGGCATATACCAAATACCAAGATGTGCATCCTCTGCCCATCCTCATTTCTGTATTCCCACTCATCCCATCGTAATTAGATTCTGCCACTTTTCTCCTGAGCCCTATAATAGTCTCATGTCTACTCACTTCCCATCTCTTCCCCGTCTTTTAATCTCAAATACAGTTCATACATACAGAACGTCACCTGAATGATGTTCATAACTGATGGCTGCTTGCTTTCTTAAGAATGCTTAAAAGATGCAGTGTTGGAAGAGAAAGCTGTCACCACCTGCTGACTTGTGCCCAAAGTCTCCGAGGCTGAAACTTCTGCTTTCATAAATGGGGAGGCCCAGCACAGAAGTGAAATGAAGAAGTGCCATAAAAGAACTTATGAGCCTTTTAAAGACTTCCCAGGAGATATACACACACACATACATGTACACAAGATGTTCAGTGTGACTTCAGAGAAATTCTCAGAGACCTCATATGTCTCGAACACTGGGTAAGACCTCTGCTTCCAGACGTTCTAAAATTTACTTTTGAATAATGCAACCCAGAGAGCAGTGTACTTGGACCAAATTACTTATATCCCTTATAGTATTATTTCTGGCAAATTACCCCATCTGCTTTTGGCTTGCATAACAGACAATTGCAAGAATTTCTTTTCTATCTATTGGTAGAGGTCCTCTTCCGTGACATCCTTTATACAAAGACTATATAAATGCACATAATGTCTTACATATTATTTCATAGGTTTAAGAGATACTTGGTGTCCAATGTAGAATAACATGGACTATGGGCTAACAATGTTCTCTAAAGAATAAAGTAGTTCTTTGTAAACTAGACTGTTTATATATTTCATACACCCTCTGTTTCCCAGTTATTCTCTCTTATCACTTAATAAATTCTTTTGATGTCTTTTCTATATCATTTGTACTAAAGTGAAACAAAGCGAGATGTTTTTGATTGCTCCATACCTGGACAAAAGTGTTAGAATGGAAGCCTAGAGGCTGCTATGGTGGTAGCAGTCATAATGAAAATGAGAGAACCCCTAAATGGATGTGGTTTTCCTGCTTCAATTACCTGGAGATTGTTTTCCAGTGCTGACACCAGGATGTTCTGAATTTTGCTTTAGTGAAAGGAATGAGTGTTTCCTCTACAGTTTTAATTATAATTTTGTTTCCTCTAAAATTGCTATGTAATTTCATTGACCATTGAGTTAATACAAAGTGAACTCCTTGGCCTGGCCCTCCAGGCACTCCAACTGTTCTAACCTATCCCTGCTGCTCCATCACCTCCCCTTCTCCTACACATGGGCCTGTGCTGCCATCAAACTGCACAAACCTCTCTTCTCTCAAGTGCTGGGGACTTTTCTAATCTCTGTCACTTTTCATTCTGCTGATTATGTCAGGAATTGGATTTTCTTAGATGTGATGCATATTAAATCTACTTTACATGTATAACATGTTTATATAGTTAATAAATTTGACAAAAAATTATTAAGTGATACCTAATGATGACTACGTTACAAAATCATATATATATATGCCTTTTCATATATATCCATGTCTTTCAACATTAACCTCACCCTCTACATTCTCGTAATACTTAAAATATGCTTGCCTTATGTTTTCCAGGCCATTGCATGTGGTGCTCTCTTTGCCTGGAGTTCTCTCCTTCCTCCGTTCTTCTACTTGCCACCACTTCCCCATGTAATGACCCGATTTGGAGAAGACTTGTTTCTGCCCCTCTTATGGGTTCCCTTAGTACCCTATTCTAAGTTCTATTAATTCAGACTGCATTGTAACTCCCTGTTCATTGTCTTCATCATTGTGTCCCCAATGCATATACAGCACCTAAGGTTTGGAAAGTACTCAAATAAATGAAAGTTGGTGACATTGAAATACATGTATAACTGGTTTAGAAGAGTTAAATGATCATTGTTATTGAAAGTCATAAAGATACTTATGCCTTTGACCCAGTAATCCAGGAGTCAAAAATTCACATGCTTTCAGGGTCAAGCAAGTAATCTAAATGTGCCATGTTGGCCTGGGGGGGAAGGCAATAGGAATACAGGTTACTGTACTTGCCTCACCTAAACACATTCAGATTTACACTTTTATAAATACTGTCGATACAAGCCAAACAACCATAACCCCTGTCTCATTCAAAGAAACAATTCTGTAGAGGAAAAAAATATTAATAATAATGTTATTTGTGAATCTATCTGTAATAAGGAAAAAATGAAGACAAATGGCTAGTAATAGGAATCTGATTAAATTAAATATAGATTGTATCCATTAAATATCATATATTCTTTAACATTAAAATAATCCCCCAATTGTAATATATGAAAAATGCTTTCGTTATTGGAAATAGTGAAGGAATAACACAAAACCCTGTGTTTGCTGTAATTGCAACCATGTAAAAATGTACATCCTTGTTTAAAAAAAAGGATTAATCAAAATGAAGATAACTATGTTAGGGTGCTCAAAATAGAAATGATTTTTGTAAAGTGCAGCATTTAATAATGCCGTCATTTTTCCAATCCCAGTCTCTGGAGAAAACTTTGGCAATATCTCTTGGAGACTTAGAAGATGATACCTAGCAAGCAGAACCAGGTTACTTTGGGTAAAAGCTGAAGAATATGAATTGTGGGCTGAGCTACAAATAACATTGTCATAGCAACCTCCAAAGATTTCATAGAAAAGGCATGACTTGGATTTCTCTTTTTTTTTTTTAAGGAAAATGACTAACAAGATCCCTTTTGAAACAGTTCTGATACAGTGAGGGATAAGATACAATAAGTTTGATAAAGAGTTTTGTTGAGAACTTGGGATAAACTGGCATAACCTTGAGATCAGAAGTGAGACTCCCTAGTGTAGCCTTAGCACATTATTTTGTGTGTGTGTATTGATTAGTTTTCAGTGCCGTAACACGTATGTGATGCCAATTTGCCTTCCATGCAGATAATATTTATTTAATAATAAAATATTAAGAACAATATAATAACTCTATAATGATAATAATGGTTATTATAAGTAAAAAAGTTCAATTCTCCTTGTTAAGAGACATTTCATATATTTCTCTGATTCTTTATAATGAAGGCTTGATTATCTGTTCTCAGGGTTCTTCTGTGATACTATATATAACCTCCTGGAAACAGGACTGTGGAAATACTGATAGTATCAACGGAAATCATTGTAACTTCTTCCTTGGAAAGGGCGTATTCCATCAGTCTCATTGCCTCATTTGTTAAGCTGAATCGCCATCCTCAGTGAGAGATCATTTCAGTGTCCAAACTTCCTGCAAGGATTTATGTATTAAGCCCATTCTGTTTGAGTTTAGACCAGGAGTGTCCCTTAGGTTATTTTATGAACCCAGGTTTCCTGTAGTTTGCAAAAGCTGGCCCAGCCCACTGGCAGAAAATCTGCTTCTGATAGCATAGTCCTGTGGTAACAACTTTGGTATCTTGCACAGATAAGCAGCCTTGATGTAGGTCCATGTGGTTAAGGAGGAAGACATTGTCAGTAATTACCTTTACGGGGGATATTCTAGTTAGCAATTTTTTTCCAGTTCGAGGTAAACATGTCAGTCTGGGCTTATCATAAATAGCAATATATCCAAAGTATCATTCTCAGACTACACACACATTTTTGACTCTAGCTTTCTGTGTAACGTTAGAAAAACAAACAAACAAAAAAGCGTAGTCAGATCACCTGTGACCTCAAAATAAGGAGCTGTGTGGCAGCATCAGGAGGCATAATGAGTGAAGCCAGAATTCACAAGCAGCGGGCGGAGTGCGAAACCCCTGCGGTTCAGGCCTGATCACTGAAACTGGCACCTGATCGCCCTTACAAGTGATACCTGTTCGCTCAGTTCTTGAAACAATCAAATATGTACCGTAAATATCATGGTTCTGCTAACACCTTTTGTATGTTTTCTGAAGCCACTGGTAGAACTAACCTTTCTAACCATCTGCTGAGAACAGAAGTCACGTTATAAGTCAAGTGGAACTTTGAGTTCTATTTCCATTTCTAAACATTTGACCACAAAATTAAACCTCAGATTCTTAAAGAAGAATTCAGTCTTCTGGGTAAGTGGGATCTGTCCACTCGTTCATTCAACATTTACTGAGCTGCTGCTTCATGTAGAATGTACAAGTGGGTTAAAAGATGTTTGAGGAGATTACTGTCTCGTTAGCCATCCAACTAATCATCACTCATGCTGAAGTTTTGAATCAGAAAAAAAAAAGAGTTGAACCAATATTTGTTAAATTTTGCACACAAATAGCCCTAGGGAGCACAGAAGGGAAGAGTTTTTCCATTGAAAAAATGTATGACTTTTCTGAATAAATTAATATGTATCTTAATCATGTATGTTTCAAATGAGGAAAAGATTAATTTAATAGAATCATTCTGTAAAACCCCTACTGCTTTGAATCCTATGAAAACTTGTTGCTAATTTGAGGCTTTCAAATTTAAAGTCATAAGATAAGTTGAGCAATCGATAACCTTGAAATTTAGGAAAGTGACTGACAAGGACTAGCCAGAACGTTTTTTGCAGTAATTTGATATATAACTCTGCCCTAATCACTCTTAAAAATCAGCTAGACAGTAAAAAGTTCTCTACCTTCAAACCTCTTGATGAAGTTTTGCAGATTAATCTGAATGGGTTTAAAATTTGATGAAAGGATGGAGAGCATCTAAATTTAGTTTTTCTGGATAGCCACGTGCAAAAGAATGAGACTAGACTACTATCTTATACCATACATAGATATCAACTCAAAATGGATTAGAGACTCCAATGTAAGATCTGAAACAATAAAACTCCTAGAAGAAAACATAGGCAGTATTCGCTTTGACTTTGGTTTTAGCAATATCTTTCTGCATAGGCCTCCTCAGGCAAGGAGACAAAAGCATAACTAAACAAATGGGGCTATTATCAAACTAAAAAGCTTCTGTACAACAAAGGAAACATCAACAAAATGAAAACCTACCAAATGGGAGAAGATATTTGCAAATCATGTATCTAATATCCAAAATAGATAAAGAATTCATGCAACTCAACAACAAAAAAGCTAACAATCCAATTAAAAAATGAGCAGAGAAACTGAATAGATATTTTTCCAAAGAAGGTATATAGATGGGCAACAAGCATGTGAAAAATGTTCAACATCACTAATTATCAGGAAATGTAAATCAAAACCACAGGGAGATATCACTTCACACCCATTAGAATGGCTATTATCAAAAAGACAAGAAATAAGTGCTGGAGAGGAAGTGAAGAAAAGGGAACCCTTGTGCACTTTTGGTGGGAATGTAAATTAGTGCAGCCACTATGGTAAATCACATGGGGATTCCTCAAAAAATTAAGAATAGAACTATCATGTGATGTAGCTATTCCACTTGTGGGTGTTTATCCAAGGAATACAAAAACACTAATCTGAAAAGATATATGCACCCCTGTGTTCATCACAGCATTATTTAGAATAGACAAGATATGGAGACAACCTAAGTGTCCACTGATGGATGAATGGATAAAGAAGATACACACACACTTACAATGGAATAATAGCCATAAAAAGATGAAATCTTGGCATTTGGGACAACATGGATGGACCATGTGGGTATTACGTTAAGTGAAATAAACCAGATGGAGAAAGACCAATACCATATGATTTAACTCATATGTGGCATATAAAAACAAGCAAAACAAAATGAATGAAGAAACCAAACTGAAACAAGTAGATACAGAGAACAGAGTAGTGGTTAGCAGAGGAGAAGGGGGTGGAGTGAGGGCAAGATGGGTAAAGGGGGTCAACAATACGATGACAGTTGACAACCTTTTGGTGGTGAGCACACTGTAGTTTATATAAATGTCAAAATATAATATTATACACATGAACCTTATGTGTTATAAACCCATGAAAATATAAATAAATAAAAATTTAATAAATAAATTTACTTTCATTAACTTATGAAACAGTAACATACTTTGCCCAATTTACTTAGCTTCAGAATTTTCATTTGTACAGTTTGAACCAGAAGAAGTACCTTTATTGGTTTATTTTTTTTTCTAAAATTCTAAGACTAAATTGTTATTACAATGTCTTCAAAAATTATTAATAGAATGCTTTCATAATTATCTCACGTGAATATTTAGGTAAATAGCTATGTAATAGCTGAATTTTCTCAAACTGTTAAAATATTATTTCTAAAGGTATATTTCAGGTTAAGAAGGATTAAGCTGCAGAGATATAACGTTTAATGATATTTCTCAAGTGATAAGAACTTACTATCAGAAGCAGGTAATATATTAGTACCCTCATTATGAAGTTCAGATTCTCCAGCAGAAAATGCTCAGGGCATATGTGAGTGATGATAATTTTTTTTCTATGCCTATATTCCTATAGCATTTCTTATCATGATGTCATTGTGTAACTGCATTTAAAGTGGGCTGTTAGGGACTTCCCTGGTGGCGCAGTGGTTAAGAATCCGCCTGTCAATGCAGGGGACACAGGTTCGAGCCCTGGTCCGGGAGGATCCCACATGCCGTGGAGCAACTAAGCCCATGCGCCACAACTACTGATGCCCACGTGCCTAGAGCCCGTGCTCTGCAACAAGAGAAGGCACCGCAATGAGAAGCCCGCGCACCGCAACGAAGAGTAGCCCCCACTCCGTGCAACTAGAGAAAGTCCACGTGCAGCAACGAAGATCCAACACAGCCAAAAATAAATAAATTTTAAAAAAAGATGAGTCTTTAATCAATCAATCAATCAATAAATAAAGTGTGCTCTTAAGCATTTGCCAATTAAAGAAACTCAACATGAAGACCCAAAGACCCCATCTGAGTTTGCTAAGTGATGCAGTGTTAATAAAACTGTGGCTCATTGGAATCTAGTGTGTTACAGGATTTTTTGCACACTTAGCTCTTCAACTGATTTGGTTTGGATTCTAGTCAAATTACTTGGTACCTTGGTTAAGTGGGCTTGTGAAAAATACTGATGTATACAACCAGTTCCTATGGAGCTAATAGCTATGTGTTTGCTAAGTATTTTGTGAGAAGAAAAGATCAGAGAGCAAAGAAAGCTGGATTTCCTTAAAAGCACTGAACTAACTGTAACATGTATGTAAAGACTGGGTAATTACTGGGCAGAAAGAGGCCTGCCAGTAAAAGCCAACTATATGCAGCTCCCTTCTTTTGCTGAAAATCTGTCCTAGTTTCATGTTAAATTATATATTAAAAGAATACTACATTTTTCTATAATGATGTTTTTATAATATAGAGGGTATGTTTCTGACCAAAGACTCTACATCCACAATATATGATAAAAGCAAAGGTATAATGATAAAATATCATACTGAACTCATTTAAGTAGTGAAGTATATTCTAAACCTCATAATGGACAAATATAGTCACTGTGAGGTGGTTCTATAAGTCTCTAATATATTTTAAAAAGGTATATATCATATTCAAACGAATTTCTACTATATCTTAAATTATAACTATATAAAATGAACACATTAACTTTAATGACCACTTATTTACACTAATATAAGTCTGTTCCCCAACAAGAAAGATGTACATATGTATATGGGTGTTTGTATGAGTTAGGTAACTGGCATCTTTTAAAAAAACTGTTCAAGAAAGTTTGAAGTAATGAATTTTCATGTAGCATGAGGAGGTAATCAAAATCATTCTCCCATATTTCCTTAATTCTAAGGTACCGTATGTTGTATATGTCCTTAAGTTAGGGAAACTTTTTTTGGAAATAAAAAGCAAGTACACCAAATGTGCACATTAGAAGGAAAATTCTGGTTTTATAAATTTTATAATGAAAAAAGAAAATGGAATACATATTTTTATTTACCTTAGAATGAAATTTGAATTTAAGCTTAATTTCTACAGTAACCTTTAGAAATTTTTATTATGCAGTCTTTCTTGATGATAATTTGTAATTTGCTATGACTGATTTAGAATTTCCAAATTTCCATCCATTTTTAGAGTTCAAAATTTTGGCTAAAACCATCAATTATTTGAAATCCTCTCTCAATCTAGACTGTGCCTGAGGCCAGTACCTGAGCTGATCCTCTAGAGAGCTTCATGGAGAGTATAATAAGGGGAGCCCTTGTTGAGTAATTTATACTTGATTAACATCCTCACGAATTGCTCCCAACTTTATTCATGATTCTGAACACTTGAGATAATTGAAGTACCAAAAGAATGAGTATAAAGCTACTAGGACGAGTGGATACTTGAGCCTGCTCAGAGTCTCTTTGAGGCAGAGACTCATTTTGTGCATAAGTGTAAAGAAATATATTTTTGGAAAAATAATTCTAGTTCCAGTTAGAAGATAGTGAACTCAGAGATTTCATTTATCACTGCTCAAAGTGTTTAGAGCCATTGAAAACATTTCCCCCTAGACATTGACATGATGGACTTATTTTAATCAGCAATTACAAAAGTTGACCAAGTGCCAGGCATCAGTGAGTAGATTATTGGGCAAAAATCCGTTTTTTCCCCTTGTACACAACCTGGATGCATCCTGTCCAAGGACAGACTTAAACAGGCAAGGGAAAGTTGATTGCAAACGATTGCAGTTGGAGAGAGAGATTGGACTAAACTCTGCTGAAACAAAAGGTGGGACAGTTTATCAATTCTGGAGTGAGCTAGTGGACTGGTACTGGAGGACATTAGGAGGAGACTGGTTAATGTGATTAGGCCATCTGTGTTTGCTAATCAGCACTTATTGAAGTTAGACTCTTGCCCTCCCACAGAGAATGCGGTGCTATCTTTCTTGATGATTACATTTCGAAAAATGGCTCCCATGTCCGTGAGAAAGACATTCCTGGGTTGTAAATCTGGCAAGATTACTAGAAGAAGATTTACGTGTCAAAGGGGTGAAAAAAGAATTTGCATGTTTTTTAGAGTAAATGTTCTCAATAAGGGGAGGTCAAGGGCCTATAAGTCAGGAAGAAACCTGTCTAAAGTTTTATTAAGCTGAAAGGAATGTTAAGGCTGTCTTGGTCAATCTAAACCTTGAACACAGGTACAGATGTTTGCCAACTCTAGAGAAAAGCCTACAAGTACGACCAGCTCCTTTACCTTTAATTTCCCATCCTCCCTAATCTGATTTAGGTCTTTCACTTGTGTTGTCACAGGCTTACCAATATCACAGAATTTATCGGGTCAAATTGCAATTTTTTGTCTGTTTACTACTCTTGACACTAGACTGTAAGGTACCTGAGAACAGGGATCCTGTTTACATTTGTAACCATAGGACCTACTGTAATTCCCCTTACCTCAATTAATGCCTGCTAAAATAAACTGAATTCTATAAAATTAACAGAAAAGTAGCTGAGATAGGAAATAAGAATGTGGGAATTACAAAAAAATTAAGAGCCTTTAGTTTAGTAAAATGAAGATGGTAAGGGAATATGATCAGAAGCCATATATTCCTAGAAGGTATGAAATTTTCTAGTAAATCCTAGAAAACTAGAAGTTGGCCACACCCAGTGGAGATAGGAAAGAGGGCTCACATTTAATGTACGCTATATGGTAGACACTATGTTAGCATATCAAATTGAATCGTTTATCTGTGAAGAAAGCACTGCAAACCCTATTTTGTAAGTAAGAAAACTGATTCCTGGAGTGGCCATATACCACCTACAGAACAGTGAACCAAGATTGAAACACTCACCTTTATGGCCCCAAGTCATAAAGCTATTAAACTTGGCTGCCTTAAACATAAATTATAATAGTTTAAGTTTAGGAGAGAAAAATGATCAATACTTTTAACTTTGCATATGAGATGATATCCCTAAGAAGGGATCACCCTCAAAATATAAATAGAATCAATAAGTATCAGATGTAGCTTTAAATACTAGAGACAAGCAAGGGTGTAAAGAAAACGGGTGATGTTTGGGGGCACCTTCCAAAACTTTTGAAGGTGGTGTCACCACAAGGAGACTCTGTCTCTTGGTGGCACCATCAGCTCTGCTTCTGGATTGGATGGATATTGAGATGACATTAGAAGTGCTCTTCTCTTAGATATAGGACATTCTCTGATTCTTTAGTAATGAAATACCTTTGATTCTTTGCTTTATCACCAAAAAAGATTGTTTAAAGGAACAACCTTTTTGTTTTTCCAGATGCACACTGGGAATGCTATTTACCAACTCTCACTACATGCTAGAGATATGATGGTAGTCCCCTTATATATCCCAGTATACCGTACAGAAAATATTAAGGCTACTGGCATCAGTCCCATATGGTTAAATAAGCTATTTAAAGGAGGATATTCCTGAACTGGAGAGGGATGTCTGGGACAAGAGCAAGCAGGATGGAGAGGATTTAATCAACAATTTAGTCTTATCTGGAAGCCTGATAAAATTCAAATACCCATGTCTCGCTTACATGGGACTTATTTTTCAACATAATATGGCTTGACAATTTTTCTTAAGAATTTGGGATGAGAAGGAAAAACAATAATTTAATCTAGTCAATAAAAGGAATATTGATGTTGCTCTTATTTCTTTGAAATCCTTTGCTAAATTTCTTGACGTCACCTGACTGACTTTTACCCTTTTCTAGAAACAAAGCATAACAGGAGGAAGTAAGAGCTAGTGCTTTTTAGTGTACTCTTGGCATTCTTCCAACTCTTCTGGAAAACATCATTCTATCACTTATATTCCTGTAGAACTGTAAGTTGAAATGAAGAACCCTCTTACCCAGCCTCTTACACAAAAGTATCACGATATTCTTTAAAAGACCCTATCCAAACACACATTTTAAATAATTATTAGTTCACCATCATGACCCAACAAGACTGCAAGGTTGCTTAGCAACAGAATCAGGCACTCTTAACAGGAACATGCATGGGAACAATGGTGAAAAGTGATGGAGATCTTACAAAGGCAAATTCTTTGAATTAAATCTTTGTGAAAGGACATCATAGGGAAAATGAGTTTTTTAACCTAAGAATTGTTTCCTGAGATTGATACATTATTTCATAGCTAAACATCAACCACTTTCCATAGGATAGATAGAACAATGGAACTTTTAGTCTTTACATAATTTAGGGCACTTACAAAACATTATTTATCAGTGTTAGCTTGAAAATGAATAATATTTCTGTGTCGTCCCATTATCTTTAAAACTGTATAGATATATAAAGAAAGGAAGTTACTTACAAAAATAAATACTGCAAATGTATTTGATTAACGATGTTCTATTTTTATGTCATACATAAGTAGACTATAAAAATTGTATTCTTTTAAATTTGAACAGGATATAAGTGTATATATATATATATATATGTATACATACATACACACAAACATGCATTATCTATCTAATTCCCATTTCCAGTGGAAAAAAAAAGAAAAGAAAAGAAAAGAAAAAGCCTGCAAAGCATTGTCTCTTTGGGACTCCTAGATTGACTAATTTTTGGCTGAATGGGCTGATTTTATACAACAATACCTGTAAAGGCACTAACTTCCTTCTATTAGTAAATGGAAGAAAATCCAGTACATTTGGGCTCTGTTGATGCAATATGTAAACACCCAGCAAGTTCAAAGAGTAAGCTCAACATCCTGGCAGAAGACCTCAACTTTGACCCTAGTCCCACCTCTGGCTTGGACAATTCACTTAACCACCATAGACCTCATATTCCTCATCTCTAAAAGGAGGCCTCCAAGATTATTTTCAGCTCTAAAATTCCTAAAGTTCATGTCCATCAACTCTTAAGTAGCATCATTCTTTTTTCTCACAGAATTGTTTGTTTTACTGCATTGGTTATTTGACTACTGTCTTTATGTAAATACTAGAAGTAGCAGGCTTGTTCACCAATACATTCAAGTATCAGGCAGAAAAATTTCAATACTGGGTTTTTGTTTGTTTCTTTCTTTCTTCATGGCTGATTGCATGTTGCAGAGGTGATTTTTAGTTTCTGGAAGTTAAAAACATGCAGGTGTAGATATAATATGCTGCAGGCATTTATATCACCAGCCATAATGTTTTAAAACAACTGGCTTTTTTGCATAGTCTTTAGAAGACGGTTAGATGAGCACTTCTGTTTTCCTTTCCTTGAGAAGTTTTATAACAACACCGAAAGGTCATCTTTAAAATGTCAGACGATATTAACAACAAAATCTTGGAAGACAGCCAGTCCACCAAGGAAACAAACCCAAAGGACTCTTTACAGATGCAAATCTTAAATAAGCAACAGAACCTGAGAGTGGGGTGAGGGCAGGGGAGAGAAATACTTTGTAGCAAAGAAATACATTCAAGAGATGCCTCATGGCCTTGAACTGTTGGAAAGGAGTAGCAGTAAACAAACCTGGCCCCCAGCCATTGCTAAAGGGCACATTCATTAGGAAGTTGGAAGCAAGAAGTCTAAGATCATGAGTCAGAGAAGCAGAATCATGAGCCACACCCACACTGGGTTCTATATGCTATTGTCAAAACCAAGAGAAGTTGATGTAAATATTTTAATTGCAAGGAATTGAAGAAGTGGTTTTTAATCTCACTAGTTGATGCCAGGCCAGGTTTTTGATTATACAACTGAGGATGTAGCTCTATAGTCCTGACAGCTGAGTAGTAGAGAAGATGCAGTTTTCCTCCCACAAAAATACCACTTCTCCTACTAACAATTCTAAAGGGAGAGAAAGCCTTTAACAGAGAACACATTAAAGGAGAGTCACAGTTATTTAAAACCAGAAACTTAAATATTGATGGAAGAAGCAAGTAGGTTTAGGAAGAGAGCAAGCTACAGAAACTGATAAAAGCTTTGCACTTTTAGTTGAAATTTTTAAAATTATAAACAAAAATGGAGAATTCTCTGCAATTTGTATTTTATCCAGTATTCAACTAAGTGGCCTATTATGTTAGTAGGATGAAAAGTATCTTGCTGGCAAATGTGGAAACTAATACTGAAACAAAAATAGAAGGCAGAGACATTTTTGTAGCAAAGGATTTCACCAGCTTTGTCAAGGTTGACACAAGAATCATATTATAGTTATACTTAATATAAATGTTAGATTATGTAATACATAAATGTATATTCAGTAGAAATAGTCAATAAATTGTACATAATGTACTACAGTAGTAAATGTTAGGTTCTTTTCAATGAATACTTTATAGTGTTTTTGCGATCTTTATAAAGAGCCTAGTTTTTACATAAATACTATTTCAAATTTGGGGAATGAGAAGTTTAAAATAAGATGAACCAGATTTCTACAATCCATTTTCTGATGCTCAAAGTGGGCAGACTACAAAATGGAGCATGGCTGAGGCCATGTGGTAATCTGTGTGTTCCTTGCACTGTTTGAATTATATTATACATCCGTAATATGCAGGGGCACAAATCACTCATAGGTTCTGCTTTTTAGGCAAACTTTTACACACGAATAACAACTAATTAGAATAGACCTTAGCAAAACCGTGATGTTTGCTTGTTTCATCAAGCTCCACTTTCTGAGTTTCCCCTGTGAGTCTATTTATTGCTCTGTCTTCTCTATTCCCTGATACCCTCTGCAGAACACTTATGCCCTCAAGTTCTCTTCCCTCTTGCACATCATCAAAACTTGCTTTTGGATCATTCAGGCTGAGGTAAAAATGACTACGATCTTAAAGCACAACCAGTATTGGAATTTTAATGGGAAAAAAAGATTTAAGCTAAAGGGATGAGATTCCGAGATAAAGGGATGAGAGTTGAGTGCCAACCATCAGTTAGTAGATGAGAAGACATTTTTAGGCATCAAAACTTTTCTGCATCTCTAGTCATAATACTAATTCTGCAAGCTATATAGTTGGAGAGATGCAACCATACGAAAGGCTCAAGATATCAGAAAATAGAAACCAAAACTACTTCCTCTTAGTTCATGAATAGGGTGTAGGTTTACTAAAGAGGACATTAAAATTACTCCCTGTTTCCTGAACCCAATCCAACCAGCAAGGGAAAGGAGTTGAATAATGTGGCATTTGAGTTGGTTAATGGCAGGGAGAATTCAGAGTGGAATTACAGATGTAAAATGGATATGAGGATGTTATTTGTGTGTATGTGTCCGTTGTGTATGTGTATAGAAGCCACCTCTGTCATCTGGGAAAAGACATTTAAATCTTCCAGAGTTATAAATTCACTGAGAAGAAACGATAAACTTCAGCATCATTTTGTTGCTCAATTGGGTCCTATTTGAGGGATGAATCAATAACAATGATTTCCTTGAACGGTCTCTCAAGGCTATTGTTTTTTGTTTGTTTTTTTTTTTTGTGGTACGCGGGCCTCTCACTGTTGTGGCCTCTCCCGTTGCGGAGCACAGGCTCCGGACGCGCAGGCTCAGCGGCCATGGCTCACGGGCCCAGCCGCTCCGCGGCATGTGGGATCTTCCCGGACCGGGGCACGAACCCGCGTCCCCTGCATCGGCAGGCGGACTGTCAACCACTGTGCCACCAGGGAAGCCCAAGGCTATTGTTTTTTTATGGCCCTGGTATGCAAGGGGGTTGTTCTGAAAGGACACAAACAGGTAATTCTCTCTTTCAAGGATTTTGGTCGTAGTAGTTGAGCAAAAACTACAGTATGATAGAAAGCAGTTCGTTTTCTTTGTCTCATATACAGAGTTAAAATTAAAAAGTGAAAAGACCCTACGTTTTATCATTTTATATTCAACACTTATCTACATAAGTGTTAAAACAAATTGATCTTACTACCCATTATGATTATTAAGGTACCAAAAAAAATTCACTTTGAAAACGATTCCTGAATATGGATACATTTTGTATTCAGAATCACATGGAAAAAGAAGCCTCTTAATTTACATGGGCCAGTGTCCCATAGTTATTGATCATTATTCATGGGAAATAAATTAATTTTCTAACATTCCATCATTTGCTATTTTTTTTAACAAAAGAGGGATTTTATTGTTCAGCACAGGGAAATATAGCCATCATTTTATAATAATTAAATGTAGTATAATCTATAAAAATATTGAATCACTATGTTGTACACCTGAAACTAATATAATATCGTAAATCATTTATACATCAATAAAAAGAGGTATTTTAGTTTTCTTATCAGCTGTTCTGTTCTTTGTTAAGAAGTGAGGAAAAAAACACTTACTGATTCTAAGGAAGTCAGATCCTTGATTTACCTGATGATTATGAATATGAAAAAAGTGTTCTCTACAGAACAGTAGCTCTTAATCAAAAAAAGGCTGGCTCTAACATATTCTACAAAGAAGAGTGTGCCAAGATATAGCAATCCTTTTTGATTCTTTTGAAGTTTAAACAAATAGTGTACTCCGCATGAATTTTATCTTTCAACTAAATCATTCTACTGTGGAATTTATGATGCTATACTACTAGTTTACGAAGCAAGTGTAGTAGGCTTCACATATCTCCATATCTTATACTGATGGCATTTAAATTCTAATACCAAACTGTTATTGTTTCATAAACTAGGAGAAAATTACACTTATAACAAGCAGGAGAAGCTGGCAGAAACAACAGATTTTCCATTCTTTGCTTTCTATTGTTTGTAAGCCTAGTTACCCTAGTTGACCAGTTAATGACAACACATAATGAAATTTTCCTGGCTGCTAATTAATTAGCTCTAATTTCACTAGTTTTGTTACTGCTAAGGCTTCCACTAATTCTATGTGTGAATGTCTTCTTACCCTACTCCTCCTACTTTCCTCTTTGAACTTCCTCATATGTAGAGAACCCATTTGATTGACTTAAGCATCAGAAGATACTTATAATCAGAGAAAAAGCAAAAAAGAATGACTATAATGCCAATTAGTATAACTATTAATTAGAAATTATGTCTTGAGGATGTACAGACAGAAGAGGAGTAGAAATGATAATAGTTTAGTTTTAGGAAAGCTGTGGTACACAAATAGAACCCCAAATCACACCACAGAGAATTTTGCAGGAATTTAATATATCTGATATACACTCAATTTGTGCCCATGAATGGTGAGCAACTAGAAGTAAAGGAGAATCACATAGTTACATTTCTGGACAAATCAGGTTATCAGAATGATGTAATAATGGCAGTTTACCTCAATCACTTCTTAGGCTTTCTTATTTACTATGCTAAATGTTAAATGAGATTTCTGAGTAAAAGCATTACAATGACTTCAGCATTGTGGGACATGAAACACAGTGAGAACTCAGAGCAAGGAAGGAAATAAGGCAGGTAAGAAGGAAAAAGAATTGAAAGAGCTGAAAGATGTATTACTTGGCTGTCAGGTGTTAGGAGAGTTTATTTGTGCTTTTTCTTAATCTTCATAATGCTCTTGTCAGAATGGTAGTAACATACCCATTTTTTTTTTTAGATGAGCGACCTTTAACTGTAGGTTGCACTTGATTGTCTGCCAGGTTTTCAAGTCTGTGTTGGGGACAGTAATGTCAGAAATTTCAATCCCAGTCAAATCAAGACCTGGTAGAAACACCATTATGGAAGTGCATAGTTTTGACCCAAATTTGACCCCATTAAAATGTTGTTCTTTCTTCTCCAGGATGATAGTCTGTATTTCAAGAAGAATTCTAATTCTTGCCCCATAACAATTTCTCTGAGTTCTTTGTGCCAACTAAAGCCTTTGATTGATTTTCATATTAGCAAAGCCCTGGAATTATATGCAAAATGCTATGAATAGTTAGCAAATAGCAAAAGGATGCAGAGCCGTTATCAGATTGTCAAAACTCAATCAGATTATCTAAGAGTTTACATTAAATGAGGTAATGAATGCCCTTTCTGGATCCAAACATTATAATATTTTTAATCCTTACCGTGGTCCCTGAAATGTCTATTATCTCTAATTATCAGTAAGGGAACTGAGGCGTCGTAAAGTCTAAGTAAGTGAGAGGTCTGGAATTCAAATCCAGGTCAGTTTCAGTCTTGAACACCACTAATTCTATAGCCTACACTGCATTCTATACTCTCACTGTAGATAATCAATAAATGTTCATTTATTTCCTTTACCCCAGTTGGGGACAAAGAACATGGGTGTGTGAAGGAAAGTACAGGTTAGTTTTAATGTAAATGATATAATAATAATGCTGGTCAGCAGTTACGGAATATTCATATTGTTCTAGGAGTTGAGCATTAAGTACTTTACAGGCATTCGTTTATTTAAAATCTCATATATATAATACCTACCTTAGGAAGTAGGTAATATAAATGTGCCAAGGTGATTGAAATAACGTGGTCACTTACAGGCAATGAAACTGGGAAGGAGTTTTCTGGGCTGATGGTTGAATTTTGGCCAAGACATTAAGGGGAGAAGGGATGAGCACTGGTGGGGAGACTGAAAACTTATTCATCATAGGGAGAAAGCACTGGTGGAAGGATTGTGCTGCTTGCTTAAGAACTGTTACCCTCATAACCCAAAAACTGGGGTTTTGCTGAAAGCTGAAGGCAGATTTCTTGCAGTGTGAAAAAGAACTTACTGATATCTCTTCATGTTTGAACATGACTGTTTTGCAGATTTGTTGAAATGACTCAAGTTCTCTTTCAGATCTGGACTAAATGTCTGTATCATAGCATTAGGGCCCATGAAGCAGCATTTGCAAGCCCATACTCACCTCCCCCCTTTTTAGTGTTTTGCACTCTGGGAAAGCAAACAACAGCAACAACAATATCTTATTTCCTTTTATCTATAGTTATTATTAATCTTGTCAAGAAACCCATTTGATATATTTATGCTAAACTATAAATGAGATTTTTCCAGTTTTATTGAGATTGAATTGATATATAATATTGTATCTGTCCAAGGTGTACAATGTGATGATTGATATATATATATATATAGTGTGAAATGACTACCACAATAAGTTTAGTTAACCTTAATTCACATAATTACAAATTTTATTTTTGTGATGAGAACTTTCAAGATCTACTCTCTTAGCAACTTTCAAACATAAAATACGGTATTGTTAACTGTAGCGACCAAGCTGTACATGACATCACGATTACTCACTTATCTTATAACTAGAAGTTTTTATCTTTTGATCATCTTCACTCATTTTCCTCACCTCCAACCCCCAGCTCTGGCAACCATCATTCCATTCTTTCTATCATGAGTTCAGTATTTTAGATTTCACATATGAGATCCTAAAGTATTTCTCTTTCTCTGTCTGACATTTCATTTAGCATAATGCCCCCCAAATCCACCCATGTGGTCACAAATAGCCAGATTTCCTTCTTTATCACGGCTGAATAATAGTAGGTTGTATGCACCCCATTTTCTTCATCCATTCATCCACAAAAATCACTGAGGTTGTTTCCATGTCTTGGCTACTGTATTGGGTTGGCCACAAAGTTCATACAGTTAATGAATACACTGTTCAGTAAAACTTGGTGAAAATGAAAAATGCGTCTTTCATTTTTACTTAAAGTAAATCTTTGACAAAGCCAGCTAGGCATCCCTTTGAGTAATGACTTATATCTCATTGAAATATTTTAAACATATGAACAGTAATAGCTTAAATGACAAATGTTACTAATATTGACACAATTGATCAAGGAGAATATGTTAGAATATGTTAAAATGCAGATGGACAGTGAAAGAACAAATATAACTTTTAACTAAATATTGTCTTGATATTTAGACCATTGGTTAAGAACATGATAACAGGTTTCATCCATTTCAAGAAAGCAGAATATTTGCAGATCACTTAACATTTACTAGGTATGTTCTCAGTCTGGAAGGATATATTTCATTTACATGTGTCATTTAATTTAACCACATCCCTCTGTAATAGATAGTGTTATCCCTATTTGCAGATAGGAAACAGGTTCAGAAAGATTAAGAATGTTACCTAATTCTAGTAAGTAGCCAAGCCTAAATTGATCTAATTCCAGGGCAAAGCTCTTTCTGACACATCAGTGTGGGTCTTTATCTCTTTGAGAATTGTTGAACATTAAAAGCCTTCTTCCAGGTAAATGCATAAAGAAACAACATGAGCAATGGTATAACCATATAAGTCTCACTAAATAATTGGTGTGTTTGGCCTTGCTTTTGCTGATAGATCTTTTGCAAAATTGCTTTTCTCTGAGATAGTGGACTTTAAATATTTTCTTTGAAGACTTTCCTAAATTATACCTATCAGAAAGCTACTTTGCTTTAAGGCTAAAGAAAAATGAAAGCTTACTTAACTACACTTAGGTGCCAGGGTCATACTATGAACTCTACACCTGCCAGGATTCACGCTAAGATAGGGTGGCTCTGCAAACTGTCCATAGTACTGTGATTTCTTTCTGATATTTTGAAGTAGAAATAATTTAATAACTATTCACAAAAGAGAAAAACACTGTTTCTTCGTCCTCAATATCATACTGCTGTAGGCTAATTCTTTTTCTCTTCTGTTGCCCCTTAGTATAGAGAGTGTGTTTTGGGGACCCTCCTTCACGATCTTCTCCATTCCAAGAGCATCTTACATAAATCCAGGACTTCTCAAGCAGCCAGTTTTGCCAGATGGTCTTAGGGTTGGTTGTACCCATATATGTATAATCCTGAACTTCTCAAGTAAGGTCCTTATAGAGCATAATGGCTAAGAGAATTGGTGCTGATACCAGACCTGCGTTCAAATCCTGCCTATGCCCCTAACTAGCTGTGTAACCTTGGAGAAGTAACTTAATCCTTAAAGGGATTAGATTTCTCACCCGGAAAATGGTATAATAAATGCATCTACCCCATATGGTTAGTGTGTAAATTAATGTAACTTGAGATGGTGCATGTTAAGCATTAGCACAGTGCCTGTCTCTTGTTAGTAATACCTGCTTTTATTATTAATTATTCTCTTTATATTCCCAGTTTCAGCTAGGTGCCTAACATATAATAGTTGTTCAGCAAATATTTACTGGATTGAACTAGCTCTGAAATTTAAGCATTGGGTCAACAGCAAAGTAGTCACCCCATCAATATTTCTCCCACAGAAAGGGAGAATAGATGGAAGCCAGCCATCATACTTTCTTTTCTTATTCTAAACTTCCCATCCAGGCCCAGCAATAAAATAATCTTCCTGAACCCGAACAATTTCGAGAATTTTTCAAATCACACTATTTGAAAATAGTTGGGTTTCCCTAATCTAATATGTCCCAGGGCCTCAAGGTCACCAAGCTTATATTAATGAAGTCTAGTTAAGATAAATGATTACACTTAGTAAACCAACTGCTTATGAGCTCATTGGGCTTTTTAAAATTTACTATCTGCACTTCATAGAGACACAAGTGTTTTGCTTTTGTAGGACACTCAGCAGTCAAAGTAGTCTTTCAAAAAGCACAAATCAGATGCTATTATCGCACTGCTTCTGACCTCTAAAGGCTGTCTATTGTAAAGAGATTAAATTTTCAGCTACTTAGCCAGGCTCACAGGGACCATGGGCTCTGGTCACTTACTACATCTTTCCCTGACCTTCATGGCGTTCGAGGCACAGTTGTCTTTTTCAGTCCCTCAGATGCAACAAGCTCTACTTCTTGCTCTCCCGGCTTTAGATTGGCTAATCCTTCTACCCAGACCAATTTCCCTCTGATCATTAAGGTCTCGGTTCAAACGCCACCACTACTATCTTGACCAAAGAGACCTGCCTCCTCACTGCCTCTCCGTCCCATTGTCCAGTCGTATTTCTGTCTCTGTACAAAATTTATTTACATGTTTACTCTGTCTTCCTCCACCACTGGACATTTGCTTAAGAGCAAGGACTTTGTAATTTTTTTGCTCACCGCTGAATCTTCCAAGGCTTGCAGCAGACACTGGCACATAGAAGGTGTGTAGGAAATGTGTGTCTAATAAATGAATAAATATGTGAATGAAAAAAAACTGAAACACTAACACAAGAATATTCTCCTTTCAAAAGAATAATGAAAAATAATTTCATTCAATAAGAGTCCTTCTTAGTTACTGATACATGACTTAGTAGTTCCCAATCAATTTAAAATGTTCCATTATTTTCTGATACTTCACAAGTCATTAATTAAATGTTGCTCACATTTAAGGCCAATCTGTGAGACATTATGAACTTGTCTACTCTAAAGTTCCAGCATTAACTCAGGCGGGGCTTCACCAAGTACTGATCCTGTGACCTTGGCCTCTCATTGCCTCAGTTTTCTCATTTGTAACATGGGTATAATAATAGGCTTATTTCATAGGCCTATGAGGAAACCCTCATATATGTGTGTGTGTGTGTGTGTGTGTGTGTGTGTCTATATATATGTATTTAAACGGTGTCTTAGGATAGTGTCTGGCACGTGATAAGCGTCACAGAGTGTTGACTGCTGCTACTAGAACCGTTATCATGAGAACTACCTGTTGAGAATAATCCTTCATATACTGGTTTATTCCACTGGAGATAAAGGAAACTAATAGAATGTTAGAAATCAGATGAAACACAGAAAGCCAATAAAATATACCAAGACAGAAGATGATGAGAGTGTAAAAGCATAGAAGAAAAAAGTGGTTTTTGTGTTTCTTATTCTTCTTCTTTTTTAAAGAAGGAAAGAGCCTAGAAATAGGACAAAAACTATTCATTGGCTATACTGACATGGGGATCGCTGGTGACCTTCATAAGTAAAATTTCAGGACAGTGGGCAGTGAGATTACGGTGAGAGACGTCAGATGGATGGAAATTATAGAGTAAATGGGACGTGAGGAAATGGAAACAATATATGAAGATAACAATTTTGAAAAGTTCAGACATGAATTGGCTAAAGAAGATATGCAGGGATTAGGGGAGGAGGGAGGCTTTCATGTTACACGTATAGTTTTTAAAATTTTAAGGTGGAGTTACTAGTCTAGAATGAGGTTGAACTTTGGCAAGAATCCTTCCTAAGGAGTAGATGGGCTGTAGAAGATGCAGGGCTGTGAAGTACTTGAGAAGATGAGGGAGAATGAAATGCTCTCTGTAGTGCACACGGCCCTTTAACTTTCACTCCTGTAGTAAAAGGGAATACAAAGGTCAACGCAAATGCTAATGAATTAATGGATTTGGCAGTGGACTATTTACTGACTTCTGTGTTCTTAATGAGCTATGAAGCACCTCACCAGCTCAGAGTGAAGGAAGTAGAGAGGATGGAGGTTAAGTAAAGCTTCTAAGAAAATAGTCCTTAAGGAGAAATAGAAAGAGCTTACTGTAAGTCAGAGCAATATTTCCAGTCTTGAAAATCCATTTGAAGCTGGTGATTATTAATTTATTGGAATACCAATTTGCCCTGCCACATGATTTTTCTCCAGCTACCTGGATATAAGTTACACAGAGGCAGAAGAGAGTGAGAGATAACAATGGAGGGAAAATACAATTAGTATTTTTTTTTGACCTTTTTCCACTTCCCTGCTCCAACTCTGGGGAGCCTTCATGGACATGGCTGCCCTCCCAGCCTCCAGCAGCACTCTGTTATCAAAGAATTCAAAGAAATGGAACATAGGTTTCCAACTTATTAATTTAGCAAAATCAAAAATTATATATAATGTCTTCCGTTTGCAAAGATTTTTGCAATATAATTTGGTTCCATCTTTTGACAAGTAATTTGGCAATGTCTAGCAAGATAAAAATGTTAATAGCTTTTTACACATTAATTCTAATTCTGGAAGCTTATGCCAATAAATAATTTATAATCCAGAAAATTATTATATAAAGATGCTCATTGTCATGTCATTTGTAATAACAAAAAATTGGAAACACCTTTAATTGTTAACAGTAGGAAAACAGTTTAGGAAATATCCACTTAGTAGAAAGTTACACAGTTACTCTATTATAATTACAAGATGATGGAGCAAAATAGAATAATGCTTAATAAAGAAAGAATGAAGAAAGTTGACCTACAATTGTGTCTTCCTTATGACAGTAATTATGTAAACATATAAATATTTATTAAAACTTAAAACCAAAATAAAGTTTTAAAAGCTCTGTACCAGTAATGGGGATTTTATGTGTGTTTCAAAATATTTTTTAACGTAACTCTTATAATTTTGTTTTTTCTACTCCTTTTCTTAAGAATTTCTGATTATTACCTCATTTTTCATTCCATAGTTTCAAATAAAGTCAGCAATTTTATCATCAGAGAAGATTAGACTTATTTGACAGTTCATAATTCCAAGTTATTTGGTGTAAAAAGACCATATACACTTGTAGGTGCTTTCAAAATAATATTTCGAGAATTTTTTTTTTTGCTTAGTCTTTCCTAGTATGGAGATTCAGCAAACTACCTAAAATTGCTAGCCATTCTTTTTACATTTTTCTCATTTTATTCATTTATCTTGCCCTTCACAGAAATGATAACAAATGAGTCTGCAGTTGCATCTGCCAATTTCTTAAATCCTCTATATCCACATTATGAAATCATACTTATATGAATGCTTCCAGTATTTTCAGAGCTCTTTAGTTATTATACTTTAGCATTCTGTATGAAGTATCTTATGTAAGTGTAAAATTTAGACTCAACTTCTGGAAGTTTTTGATTTCTTAGTTCAAAAGTGAGAGATCCTTAGTTCAGCCATATGATTAACAATTACTTGTATAGTAAGAAGCTCCTAAATTATTGTTTTATGGATACCTGGCAGTTTTCTTGCCATTTCTCAGAGGTTCTCTATTAAACACATTCTCTCTCTTTCTCTCTCTCTCTCTCTATCTCTATCTCTCTCTCTCACACACACATTGTGATTAAAAGCACAGACTTTGGCATTATGAAGTCTAAGGTTCAATTTCCAGTTTTGTAGTTTCTGGGCCACTTCACTTTAGGCAAGTAACCTAATGTCTCTGAACCTTGTTATTTTCATCTGTAAAATGGAGATTACAATTATATCAGACAATCATCAGAACATCCGTAATGATTTTAGAGTTTCAGAGTCAGGTACAAGCAGGCACTCAGTAAATGGCTAGTGCTTTTATTACTTTATTATTATTTAGGTCTTGGTTTTCCTTGAGTCTGTGAGTCCCCATAATGAAATGTAATTTCCAGTAGATTGAGTAATACCTATTTTCACCAAAAATTTTAACTGAGTTCATTACTTTCTATGCAACCCAGATTAGTTTTCTGCCTTTTTTTCTGTGCCGTCTGTAGGTGTTCAATAGATTTATTTAATAAATGTATGAATGCATGAACGCGTAGAGGAATTTTTAAATGCTTCTTTTTGCGAAGGTAGAACAAATGTGCCACAGTAGAACAGATAAGAAAATAGTCCATGGAAAAAATGGCAAAGTCACATATGTGCCCAGGGCCAGCCTAAGGAGAATTGCTTTTTTTTTTAAGGAAAAATGTGTTGAATAGCTTATTTTAATTATTTTTAAAAGTTAAGTACAGGGACTTCCCTGGCGGTCCAGTGGTTAAGACTTCACCTTCCAATGCAGGGGGTGTGGGTTCAATCCCTAGTCGGGGAGCTATGGTCCCACATGCCTCACAGCCAAGAAACCAAAACATAAAACAGAAGCAGTATTGTAACAAATTCAATAAAGACTTTAAAAAGTGGTCCACATCCAAAAAAAAAAAGTTAAGTACAAAAATTTGCTGATGATTTACATATTTAGCACCACTAAAATAATGTGAGATTAGCTGTACTAAAACAGAATGTTGAGCTACATTCACTTTAAGTGACATTATATAGTCTAAATTTATGGAAAACTTCTGAAATGTCTGATAAAAAGTAAGATGGTGAGTGACCTTTGAGCAGAAAAAGACAGAAAGAGAAATGGCCTTTTTTACATTCTATTGTGCCTCTAAGTAAAATGCTTGGTAATCTAGCTACAAAGCAATATGTCATTTGGCTTTAGGCACCTACTGTGATTTACCTTGTGAGGATCAGATTTTGCCATGGAGAGGATTTGTAAAAGTATCACACATTCCAGTACCATTGGCAACCACAGCTACCAAAAACTCCAATTTAAATTGATGAACCTAATGTCAGATGATAGTATCATTTCCTTGTGGGTGTCTTGGGAAAAGATGGGTAGGAAATGTATAAAAGTGAATACTTTATTGACTGAAATAACAATTCATCACTTTGAAAACATAAAATACATTAAAGTTGTTATAGCATCATGCATTAATATTTCACTGTACTTTAGACATCGCCTACAATCAATGTTTTCTGCCCTTTGAAACAGAATCTTGCTTGTGGTATGCATTAATCATATAAAAGATTAAACACTGAAAAGGAATTCAGCCTTTAAAGACAATTTGCTTTGATTTATTCAGTGGGTTCTTCCAAAAAGTTAATACAAGAATTATTGCTTGTTGAACTGGAGTTACAAATTCTTTCAGAGTTACTTAGTATTTTCTGTAATATCAGTATCAAGGAAGGTAAAGCAAATTGACATATTCATTAGGAAATACAGGCACATAATCATAAAACAAGAAAACACAGCGTTTTTATAGACTTTATTTTTTAGAAGTGTTTTAATTTCACAGAAAACTGGAGAAGATAGTATGAAGTGTTTCCATATACACTAGACCCATTTCCCTCTATGATGATCCACTTACATTAGTATGTTACATTGTTACAATCAGTTAACAAATATTGATACATTATCATTTACTATAGTCCATACATTAGTCCAGTTCCTTAGTTTTTACCTCATGTCCTTTTTCTATTCCAGGATTTCATCCAAAACATCACATTACATTTAGTTGCCATGTTTCCTTAGGCTCCTCTTGGGTTTGATAGCTTCTCAGATTTTCCTTGGATGACCTTGACAATTTTGAGTAGTTAGGGTTTTGTAGGATGCCCACTACTAGAATTTGTTTGATGCATTTTTCATGATAATATTGGGATTATGTGTTTTGGGGAGGAAGACCACAGAGTAGAAGGGTTATTTTGTCAGATCACATCAAGTGTACAAAGTATGAATATGCATTATGAATGCTGAGGTGGACTTTGATCACCAGGCTGAGGTAGTGTTTTTCAGGTTTCTCCATCGTAAGATGACTGTTTTCCCTTTTTCATACTGTACTTTTTTGGAAGGAAGTCAATATGCTCAGCCCACAACTAAGGAATAAGGAGTTATGCTTAAGATGGAGTACTACATAAACTATTTGGAATTCCTTTGCACTGGAGATTTATCTATTCTCCTGCATTTATGTATCCAATTATTTATTTATATCAGAAGAACTCATGGATTTTTATTTTACACTTTGGGTTATAATCTAATTCTACTTTAGTTACTTTGTTCCTCAAATTGCTCTAGTCCTGACCCTTGTGAACTCTTTTCAGTTGGCTCTTGTGCCACTCTGAGGTATCCCCATCCTGTATTTTTTTTTTTTGAACTTCCTTACTTTCTGACACTATGAGATGGTCTTGTATATAAATCTTGTATATTTACTGCCCTAGTCCTAGAATCAGCTATTTCTTCAAAGATAACTAGGTCTTTTTAGTGGAGAACAGTATTAGACAGCAGGATCTGGGTGTGGGGTGTGCTAATTGCTGCTCGGATGTCATTGCTTCTAGATCTTCTCAGATGACAGAGCAAAGAGATAATATGTGTGCACATTACCCATGTATACGCACATATCTATAAGTATCTCTCTACATAACCATGTGTATTAAGGTAATATGAAGCAATATTAAGCTAAACATGAATGTATATTGATGTTTCCAACTTTAATCTGTTACCACATAGATCATCTTAGCCTCATCTCTTGCTTATCTTTAAATTTCAACTCCAGCAAAACACTTGGCTTTTAGAAGTATGAAAATCAAATTGTAGCAACTTTGGGAAGCCACATCATCTAGTAGAATAATTCTTAAAGGGCAAGGTGTATATCATCAAATTTTAATTTACAGTCAGCAGTACTTTTTAACATCAAAAGGCCTCCAGACCTCTGCTTCCAAGAAGATGAAATAGCCCATTTCTCCCAGGTTCTCCCACTTAAAACTAAAGCCCTGAACATAACAACAAACAAACATAGGAAGATGCTGAAAGGTGGAAATGAGAAGGCAGACTTAACTAGGGACTTCGGGACTTGAGGAATAACATGGTGATGAGTCCCCTGTGTTTCCTGTTGCTTCCCATACATCCTGGAGAGGGTATTACAGGCACCCCCAATCAATAACCACCAACAGAACAACAGACAAAAAAGCTTCAGAAAAAAACACAAAACCCTGTTCCCCCTAGCCAAAGTATGAGGAAAGGGGTTGCTAAAGACAGAAGACCATTTGGGCAATAATATACACACTACTCGAGCCAAGTGCCAGTGGAATATACACACTACTCGAGCCAAGTGCCAGTGGAATATTGCACCCATCCCCTATGTCCTGTCGTTTCAGTTGGGCCAAGGTAGGATTTGATCTTCCACACCACCCCACTCCTGCCCTCCAGAAGAGCCAGCGCTCTGATTCCCCACCAGGGTTGTTTCAGTGTGGTCCAGTGGTGAGCTGAGCCTCCACCCCTTTCCATTAGCAAACAGACTTTAAAAGGTGGTGCCTGGGCTTCCCTGGTGGCGCAGTGGTTGAGAATCTGCATGCCAAAGCAGAGGACACAGGTTCGAGCCCTGGTCTGGGAAGATCCCACATGCCGTGGAGCAGCTGGGCCCGTGAGCCACAGCTACTGAGCCTGCGCTTCGCAACAAGAGAGGCCGCAACAGTGAGAGGCCCGCACACCACGATGAAGAGTGGCACCCGCTCGCCGCAACTAGAGAAAGCCCTTGCACAGAAATGAAGACCCAACACAGCCAAATAAATAAATAAATTTACTTATTTAAAAAAAAAAAAAAAAGTGGTGCCTGACAGGCTTGTTAACACTGGGCTGCCCTCACACAGTCGTGGGGTCCAATGGTGGGACTTAGCGTCCATCTCTCCCGGACATCAATAAGAATAGGATGTTACAGGTTGGCGGGAGTAGGCACCCCACTAACCCCCGACACATGGTGTCAGTGAGACCCACTGGGGTGCTGAATCCCCAGAACCACCCTGAGGCAACAAGACAGAACGAGACGGCACGAGCAGGGCGAGTCGTCAGTTCTCTTCCTCTTACCCTGGCGTCAGTGGGGCCAGCAGGGAGCTGACCCTCTACCCACACCCGGCATCAACAAGAAGGAATGAAGTGGGAGGAAGGACAGCAAACACTTCACTTCTCCCCTCCCCTGTGTCAAGAAATCTACTGGGGAGATGAACTTCCACTCCTACTAAAAGGCAACACAATGATATTAATGCTCCCACTTTTGGGGGGAAGGGGTCAGAAGGGCCAGTAGGATAGCTGAACTTCTACTTGACCTGTCTGCAGTGAGACAATGTAAGTGCCCACTTTTGCTGGGGTATTGTCAGTAGGGCCCAATGGAAATCTGTACGTAACCCCCCAGTCCTCATACTACGCCTCAAATAGGATGACTTCCTTCTAAAAAGTAATAATAAAACTAAATGAGTTACAGAGTCATATAATAACTCACAATGTTTAGAATACAATGGAAAAATACTCATGACACCAAGAACCAGGAAATCACAGAATAAATGAGAAAAGACAATAAACATACACCAACACTGAGATAAAACATCCATTGAAATGATCAGACAAGGATTTTAAATAAGCTGTCACATAAATGCTTCAATTAGCAATTATGTGTTCCTTGACAGAAATGGGAAAAATAGAAATGTAAACAAAGAACTAGAAGCTATAACAATAAAAACAAATGAGAACAGTAGAACTGAAAAATACAACAATCAAAAAACATTGCTCAAGAATAGAGTGGAGGGCTTCCCTGGTGGCGCTGTGGTTGAGAGTCTGCCTGCGGATGCAGGGGACACGGGTTCGTGCCCCGGTCCGGGAGGATCCCACATGCCGCGGAGCGGCTGGGCTTGTGAGCCATGGCTGCTGAGCCTGCGTGTCCGGAGCCTGTGCTCCGCAATGGGAGAGGCCACAACAGTGAGAGGCCCGCGTACCGCAAAAAAAAAAAAAAAAAAAGAATAGAGTGGAGATTACAAAGCATAGAATCATGAACTTAGAAGAGATCAATACAATGTACCAAATGTACAGAGAAAAATAGACTGAGGGGTAAAGATGGGAGAAAGAACAGGATCTCAAGAACCTGTGAACAGTAACAAAAGCACTAACATTCATATCATCAAAGTTCCAGAATGAAAAAAGAGAGCAAGTAAGACTGAGAAAGTATTCAAAGAAATCATGGCTAAAAAGTTCCCAATTTTTTAGAAGACATAAACACAAATTCAAGAATCTGAACAAACCCAAAGAGGAAAAACGCAAAGATATCCTTGCCAAGACGTGTCATAACTAAACTTCTGAAAAGTAGAGACAAAAAAAATCTCGAAAGTGGACAGGAAGAAACGATGCATTGCTTATTGAGAAACACCAATTCCAATGACAGCATATTTCTTGTCTAAAACTCTGGAGTCAGAAGCATTGACATAACATTTTTCAAGTGCTAAAAGAAAAGAACTCTCAGCCACAAATTCACACTTTTTATCTCCACTTTCTTGTTTGACTTACGTTAATGGAGTACTAACTCATCTTTCTATATCCCGGACTGCCATCACCCTTCTCCAAAAATCTAGTCACAGTATTTCCAGAGTGATCGTTCTGAAAATGAAACAAATGTTTCTTATAAAAATACCTGATTGTGTTATGAAACTTTTCTCTCTTCTAAGTTACCAGTTAAAATCCTTCAATGGATTCCCATCTTTCTTGGAGTAAAATCTCACATCCCAACTCTCTTTGTCCTTTTGGGCTGCTGTAAGATTATACTGCAGGTTGGGTGGCTCATAAACAGCAGGAATTTTTTTCTCACAGTTCTGGAGGCTGCAAGTTCAAGAATAGGGTGCCAGTATGGTCAGATGAGGGCCCTCTTCTGAGTCACAGACTTCTCATTGTAACCTCACATGGCAGAAGAGCTTAGGGAGCTCTGTGGGGTCTCTTTTATAAGAGCACTAATACCTTTATCATTTCCCAAAGGCCCCACCTACTACTACTATCACCTCCGGAAATTAAGATTTCAACGTATAAATTTGGAGGGGAACACAAAGACTAGACCATAGCACTTAGTATACATACATGGACCATTCATGGTCTGGCTTCTACCACCCTCTCCATTGTCTTCTTTTCTTACACTCCAGTGAGCATTTCTTTTTTTTTTTTTTTTTTTTGTGGTACGCGGGCTTCTCACTGCTGTGGCCTCTCCCGTTGTGGAGCACAGGCTCCGGACGTGCAGGCTCAGTGGCCATGGCTCACGGGCCCAGCCGCTCCGCGGCATGTGGGATCTTCCTGGACCGGGGCACGAACCCGTGTCCCCAGCATCGGCAGGCGGACTCTCAACCACCGCGCCACCAGGGAGGCCCCAGTGACATTTCTTATACTGATTATGAATGGAACTCCTTTCTGGACTGATCCTTAACCATTCATTTTCTGGCAAACATGAATTTATCTTCTCTTTTCCTCAAAAATTCACCCTTCCTTCATGTTACATATCCATTTCAATTGCCTTCTACAGGAAGCCCTACTGATATCCCCCATATACTACTGTCCACAGAATGAATTAAGGTCTTACCGTGTGTTTCTATATCACTCTGTAATAATTTTTACAGTAACTATGGATTTTCTTATTTGAGTGTCACAATACATTGACTTCTAGGTGGCACGATAATGATTTTAGTAACAGTAACACTGGTGCCTAGTTTAACCCATGGCATACTTTAGGTGTTCAATAAATGCTTGTTGAATGAGTTAATGAATGAATGAATGGATGGTCAGTTTGAAATCTTAATCATGTTACTTTTCAAAAATCTGTTAAAAAGATACCCACAGTTTTCCAGAAGATTAGGGACTTAGGATCTTCAACTTGATTTAATAGAGGAAATTTTTACTCATACATCATGCTTAAATACCTCAAAGTAAAACCATTAACCCAGGAATTTAAGGTTACCCATTTGGACTTGCAAGCCAATAATTAATATCTCCTGCCCCGACTGTATTAGATGGTTTCACTGCTCCACTCATATCTCCCCAGCACTCATCATTCCAGTATATGCTGATAGACTCATGCTACCACCTGCAATTATCCACCTTAGGGCAGGCCAGAAATGTACAGGAGTTAATGTATCTGGGTGTAGCTTTCAACCAAGGACAGAGGGGACTGGAAGATAAGTACTTCAAGTTTCTCACCAATTCTTGGGATAACTCTGAGACATGTTCTATAGAGTTTCACAGAACTCCCCTGAAGTACTGGCAGCAGTTCCCTGCAGGAGTAATTTATTCAGTAATGCACCTCTGTTGGTTTCCTTCCATGCCTCCATTCTCAATTCCCACTCCACTTCTGAGTTTTCTGGAAGCACCTCCCACATGAACAGTTTGCATTCAAATTATTGCCTCAGGTTCTGCTTCTAGGGGAATTCAATTTATAGCCTCCTAACAATCCAGTGCTCCTTACAGAGCCATCACTGGTACAAGTACCAAGGCATGGCACATTATGTATCACCCCTCCTAAATCCTAATATTTTTAAACAGATAGGAAAGAGCATGACCTTGAAGAGAAAAATCATTTATATGAGAATGGCCAATGGATAAAGGGAAGGAGAGACAGTGCCATTTGTTTTCCATTAATGATAGTGTGAAATTTATGGGCAGATGGTCTAACAGGTGTGACTATAATTTGAGGAGCCTGCTCCCTTGGTTACAGAAGACTGCTATTGTTATTATTATGGAAGCACAACCTCATGACTTTATTGCTTCACTTGATGTAGCCTTTTCCTTTACCCTTAAATCTTTCTACATCACTGAATTGCAGCCAATAGATTTATTTTCTCCCTATGGCTCCATCACAAAAAAAAGACACACATGTGCACACACACAGAGTTTTGTGTATGCCAGTGCTAGAAAAGACAAGCTCATGGTGCATGTATGCAATGGATATTGTACATTACAGGTCTCTGTGAAATAGTCTTCTGCAGGTTCCTATGTTTATTTTATGACTAATTAACTTTAGTAAAGTTAATTTCCTGAAGATCTTGATGAAGACTGAAGAAAGGAAGTAAATTTTAAAGAAAAAGACTTAGAAACTTGCCCTTTTTGCCCTTTCTTTGTGTCTTAATGAACAAAGGATAACTGGGACTTTTTTGAAGTCTTTGCTTGAGTTGAAGACACAAAATGCAACCTGTACTCTTATCATAATATGTTCAGTTTATGAGTACACAAACTTATAAACTGTGAATTTCCCTAAAGTTATTATACCATTTAGAAGATGTTTGCTGGGATGTTTACTTAAAACCAAACAATTGAGGTCTATATGTCCAAATAATTTCCTTCTCTCTTGCTGTCTCCATTTCAGTTTCCTGAGTTTCTGGGAAGGCCTGGTTTCCCCAAAGGAACGATTTCTGGTAGAAGTCTGAAGGTCTGACCCAAGAAAAATAATCCAGTATAGCCAATGAATTGAGGACAAGAAGTTTTCCAATCAGGTAGGAACATTTAATCTCATACATTGCAATCACCTTAAGTAAGGTGTGCTGATAGCTGGATATGATTTAACTTCTTGGAAAAAGATGCATATATAACCTACCCCACAAGGAAGCTGTTCTCAATTCCCTTAGTGGTTGTGGTGTTTATCAGAGAGTGCCTTGGGGGAAGATGAATACAATAACAGTATGATGCTTTTTTTTTCATTTTTAGCTCATTGTTGCCAAGTACCCTTGGTGACCTTGGTGCCTGTGGTTTAATCCCAGGAGGTTAGACATGTGGAACAGCACATTAACCCTTTTTAGTATTTTCTCCCAATACAAATCATTTTTATAGGTTGTCTCCATGGTCTTCTAGTTGCTTATCAAACTTAAGCATCAAGTCTTCTAAGTGAGCAATAGCCCCTGTCAGTGTGAGGAAATCAGCTTGGTTCTTATTGGGGCACATCTTCTTGGTCTTGGCACAAAGTGAGTTCACGTAGGGAGTTAGAAGGAGGAGAATGGGGCATGCGAAAGGGGAGTTCTGTGTTCTCATTTACCTATGCATGTTGAAACTCCACTAACAGTTTTATTTTCATTAGCAATTTGTGATAAAAACTTAGGGTAGGGCTTCCCTGGTGGCGCAGTGGTTGAGAGTCTGCCTGCCGATGCAGGGGACACGGGTTCGTGCCCCCGTCTGGGAAGATCCCACATACCGCGGAGCGGTTGGGCCCATGAGCCATGGCCGCTGAGCCTGCGCGTCCAGAGCCTGTGCTCCGCAACGGGAGAGGCCACAACAGTGAGAGGCCCGTGTACCGCAAAAAACCCAAAACTTACGGTAAAGGGAATAACGAAGCTGTCCCACTATATGGCACGACAAAAGATAGTAGTGACATCAAAATCAGGGCCTATCCATCTCATTTGCAGTTATATACTCAGTGTTTAGCATAGCATTTGATCCCTCATCAGTATTCAATAAGAAGATGCGTGTTGAATGACTTAAGGATGAATTAATGAATGAAAAAAGTTAATATGGTAGAAAATGTGTTTTATCCTTGTATTTTCGTGTGTTGACTTCTGTATTTCAAGACCCAGCACTGTAACTGACACATAGAATATAAGCAGTAAAATTTGTTGAAAGAATGAATGAGTCCCCACAATTCTAAGAAGAATTTTAAGACCAACACAGACCCCATATCTGCCAAGGTCTATGACAGAAGTATCCAGAGAAGAAAGCCTGATCTCAGCTAGTGGTAGAGCTGACAGAATTTATCTAGTTTTAATAATTTACAGCTCATCCCATTACATTTAGGCATAGTACCTACATGAGCCATACAATTAAATGTTGACTGAAAAAAAATGCACAACCTAAAAGTTGAGAATTATGTTTTATTTGGAGGACATACTGAGGACTTAAGTCAGGAGACAGCCTCTCAGATAGCTCTGAGGGACTGTTCTGAAGAGGTAAGGGAGGGTACAGGATATTTAGGGGTTTTTGCCAAAAAAAAAACAAACCCGGTAGTTGGAACATCAACATCTAGCTCCCCCAAGGTAGACTGCAGTGTGTTACCCTTCCCTCGGCCTACCCTGGGGCACCCTGAAGGGCCTACGGGTCTGAGTGTGGCCCAGCAAGCCCAGGGGAGCCGGCGGGTCCTCAGAGTTCTTGTCCTGAAACTGGCGCTGACGCGACGGGGCCACGAGTCTCTAGACACTTACTGCCGTTAAACGGATGCAGAACTGCGACTAAGGCCTCAGGGAACCTGCTTCACGCCTACCCTTCTGGATGCCAAATCAAGACCTTACGGTGAGGCTAGGGCCCCCGTTGAGATTCCCCTTAGCTCTAGAGCAGGGCAGGAAGAGCTGCCACCCAGGACCTGGAAGCACCCTCTTTCTTTCGAGAAAACTCTTTTTTTTCTCAGAGCCATGCCTGCAGGGACTAGAAACACGGCAACAACAGTGTTTTTCAGTTTTTTTCCGGCTGCAAGAATGGAGCTTTCAAAATGGGAAAACCAGGCTTTTCGCTATAGACGCCATGTGTAGATTGACACGCAGCCTAAATACGTGTGTTTTCTAACAAGTAAAAGAGACACAAGCTACCCACTGTGCCCTAAACTGAATCAACTTTTTAAAGCAGGGTGTTCTGCGACTAGCGAACGGCCTCAATGAAGGAATGCCTTCGGTCGGCCGAGGGGCCTGTGTATCTTCCAGTATCCGGCAGTGTTACACGAAGAACTGTTCTTTAGTTGAAGTTGCAGTGCAAGCTGAATTTCCCCTTGAGGTATGGTGACTTCATGTATGAGGTCCGGGGAAGAATTGCCTTCCTCCCCTTTGAAGTCCCAAACCACTACACCCAACATGTTTGTCTTTAGTTGAAAGTGGTATTTAAGGTGAGGATTTCAGCCATTTGGGAGATTTACTGAGTTCTCCTGGGTCTCTTCCATGTATACATATTATTAAATTTTGTTTGATTTTCTCCTGTTAATCTTAATCTGTCTCATGTCAATTTAATTCCTAGACTAACCAGAAAAATCTAGAAGGGTACAGGAAACTTTCTTCCTGCCCAACAGGCATTATAGTGCAGGGTACATTGCCTGCCTTTGAAAGCATCTGAACTTCTACACATTGAGAACCCTCTCCTTTCCATGCCCCTTTACCATAGGCATAAAGATTTCTGTGCACATCGAGGCTGAGAAGAACTCCTGAGTCCATCATTGTTTCTCCAGGCAGTCATGAAGACTGTCAGAGAGGAAGAACTTTTCCTCTGCCCTTCTGTAGGCAAATGGAGTCGGGGGTCCCCAAAGAAAAAGAATCAAATATAACTTTTTGACATAAGAGAAGCCATTTTAAGCCTAAATCATTTGTGATCTCAGCCTGGTCATGATGCTTGCTCTTGAACAGGTCTCAGTAATTAATGATCTTGTGAAATAAAATGGTCCCTTACCATCTGGTTCTATAAGAATGAAGTCACTAGCCACTGTAGTCTCTGACCTTGACAAAAAAGTAATCACTTGATCTAAAAGAGAACTGGAGATTTTTCTTTGAGCCAAATTTGAGGATTATAACCTGGGAAGAGCATCTCAGAAAACTCTGAAAACTGTTCTGCCCATTAGAAACCCAGGGAGGTGTATAAGTTTTTTTTGAGACCGAGGGCTGTACATCAAATGACATGTTATTGAACGTTTACATAATTCAGATCTAAGTGCCATCCTGCTGGTCATGTAACCCCTTACAAGGTCAAGAAGAAATGTTATCTCTTAAGGAGGGAGTTGTCTTGTTGATGTTAGGAGAATGTTGCTCTTTATGGTTGAGCAAGTGTCCCCGCCTATGGGGGAGGTTTGGTCAATGTATAATGCAGATGCACAATGCACAGTGTGGGGAGAGAGGAGACCAAAGGGCAGAGAAGAATTTATGTTTAAATTTCTCTTGTCTTGCCATAAAATATAAATTTTGTTTCACAACCTTCAACACACCCTGAATGGAATTCAGGACAGAGATCAGGAATGAGGCAGTCTATGCTCTGGGAAAACCCGGCAGAACAGGCCTTCAGATAGTTGGATATTTTCAGAAGATTTTATGAGCCCAGTTTCTTTTATCTTCTCATATCTAGAAAAGCACTAAAATCATTAATGGAGACATCTGCTCCTTGTGACTAGCAGCCACCATTTCGTGACTAGCAGCAAATTTCTGCCAAAATGTGTCCCTGATTCCATGTGTCCCCCTTCACCAAAATCACATACATGCTGACCTTCCCCCTAACTCTTTCAAGCAGTTCCTCAGAGCTATCTGAGAGGCTGTTTCCTTGGCTATAGTCCTCATTTTGCCCCAAATAAAACTTAACTCACAACTCTCAGTTTGTGCTTTTTTTTTTTTTTCAGTTGACAGTTTAAAACTTTCCCAATTTGGCTGTTCAAGGAGCCACCATTTTGGGAAAATCCCTGGTGTTCTCCTTACTTGCTGCAAGTAATAAACCCTTCCTTCTCCTGCCCTTTGGCTTGGTTGTGTCTTTTGGCTCAACAAAAGAAGTGTTTCAGGTAACACTTTTAGCTGGTCTAAGAATTAAATTGACGTGAGACTGATTAACAGGAGAAAATAAAACAAAAGTTTAATAATATGTATATCTAGGAGTCATTTTTGGCCTAAGCCATTTTGCAATGTAAGCCTGGCCAGGATGCTTGCCGTTGAAAGGGTCTCAGTAATTAATGATCTTAAGGGAACAAAATAATGCAGAATCAAAGGACTGTTTTCAGGTAAAAGAAGTAACAATAACAAAGATAATTGTAAAGACTCCCAGTTCTCTTTCAATGGTAAAGATTAGCCTGATCAACTGGGAACATAAGGAATGATGATATTGACCTTTTCTGACCCTCATGACTTCAGTCCACTAAAGCTTGGACTCTGTGGACCACCCAAACCCCTTCATGAATATGCATATACCCTTAGCTTAAAAATTCCCCAATTTTGCTGTTCAGGAAGACACTGCTTTGGGAAAGACCCCCGGTGTTCTCTTTACTTGCTGCAAGTAACAAATCCTTTCTTCTCCCAATCTTTGTTTTTGTTGTGCCTTTCAGCTTGACACCCACCAAGAGGCAAACCCGGGTTTTTGGGTAACATTAGCTCTTTGGCTGGCAATGAAAATGACATAAGGCAGATTAACAAGAGACAATTAAATTATTATGTGCACATGGGGAATTCACATAAGTATGAAGAATTCCAAAGACAGCAAGACAAGGTGACATATATATATTCTTGACTAAAGAGAAGTGAAACTGAGCAGGACCCTGTGGGGCTCCTGGGCACTAAAGTCTTTCTGTGTCCCCCATTTCTTGTTTGCAGGGACTAGGCTTCAGCCTCCACAACCTTCCCTGAATTCCAAAGGGTAGGGTCAAATAGTTGCTAATCAGGGAAGGGAGGGGCTGCAGAGACAAGGGAGGAACTGTCAAGAAACAATAGTGCAGCTTTGGGACAAGATCCTGGTTCTGCCTCAAGGGAAACATATACCAATAACTGAGCTCTTCTACAGAACTAAAACCCCCAACAAATGGAAGATGTTAACTACTTGATGAAGCATCCTTCATTCTAGAGAGAAGGTCACGGTTTGATAACCTTGAGAAGCATAGAAGCTCATCAGGAGACCACCTGAGGCCAGCTTAAAGGATTGCAGGCCCTGAACACACCATAATCCTTATCAGCAACCCTGACCTTGAACCATTGCTATAAAACTCCTCACCAAATCCCCCCAGGTTGGGACACACAGTTTTGAGGGCATTAGCCTGCTGTGTCCCCCTTTGCCTGGCAACACAATAAACCTATTCTTTTCTACTTCACCCAAACTCTGCCCCCGAATTCGATTCCATACCAGCGCACAGAGGCCAAATTTCGGCATCAGAAGGAGGTATGGGTCTGAAATTTCAAGGGGAAGTAAGGTAATTCACAGGAAGTTAAAAAGAGTTAATGTTTGGTAAACAAATGTTTGCTGATCCATCCAAAGACAATGAGCCACAGAGAGAATTTTTTTTTTGCGGTACGCATGCCTCTCACTGTTGTGGCCTCTCCCCTTGCAGAGCACAGGCTCCGGACGCACAGGCCCAGCAGCCATGGCTCATGGGCCCAGCTGCTCCGCGGCACGTGGGATCTTCCCGGACCGGGGCACGAACCCGTGTCCCCGGCATCGGCAGGCGGGCTCTCAACCACTGCGCCACCAGGGAAGCCCCACAGAGAGGATTTTGATCAAATGGGCTTTTCAATGTTCCTCCTGTTCTACCACACCTAATATTATACTACATTTATCTCTAGTGATAGCTTCTTCCTGGGACAGGCCCCCTGTCTTAAATTATTTTAGGCAGTAAGGGGGAAGTTCAAAGGCTCTTCCTGAGTCTTTTGGGCCTGATTGTTTTCAGCTCAAAATAATCCACATGCCATAGTGGCACATCTTGTGGTGGCCTGCACTTAGACCCATTGGCTCCCACGTGCAAATGAGAACCATGCAATGACTCAGGGAGAGCCCTGAGCACATTATTCAGATAGACACCAACATGATGCAATTTTTCTTCGGTGTGTTCAGTGAGAGAAAGCAATCCAAGAGGCACTGCCCTTTTACTTTGGGGGAGGTTGAAAGTCCCTTCTTGGAAAGGAAAAAGAAGTACTTTTAGAGCATTGAGAAAACCTAAAACCTGTGAGTCAATTTTTTTAAGTGCAGAGTTAATTTTACCCAAATGTGTTTTCTTAAAAATTGCAACCAGTCAAGATCAGTCTCTTCGAGGGGTGTACCAGTTGTGATATTTGCTGACTTTACACTGTTCTGAAGTTGAGGACACCTGCCCTCTACTCAGTTAGTGTTTATTTTTATTAACTTTTAAAGCTGTTTTAAGTAGGAGATCTTTTACTGGAGCCTGAGGATTGATAACGTTAACCCCTGTGACACTGCTCTGTTACCTCACATCAACCAAAGAATTGTGCAGGAGCTGATCACATACCCTGTGATTCCCCTCTCTCACCTGGTATTTAAAAATGCTTTCATGAAACCCATCAGGAAAGGGGGTTCAGGGGTTTTGAGCACTAGCTGACCTGAACTCCCTGCCTGGCACCTGCAATAAACGCTGCACTTTCCTTCGCCATAACCTGGTGTCAGTAGATTTGCTTTACTGCACGTGGGAGAGCAGACCCACGTTTTTGTCATCAGCATATTTATATATATTATTATATATTGTAGGCAATGGAGATATTTTACTTCTTTCCTATTGTGCTGTTTTATTTTTTAACTGAGTTAACCATGAAAGTCAATTTTTGTTGATAGAGGAGAAAAGGTACAAATTAATGAGCTATAGTTAAAAATTTAAAGCTTTTAAAATGCTTGTTATTTATAATGAGATTTATATAATAGAGAATTAGGAAATAATTCTGTATTTAAATGGTTCGATTGTGATTGTGGAACATGAAATTGGTAGTCCACAGGACATATACTAAATTTTCACCCTTAGTGATACTGTATTTGTACTGTCCATGTCAAGCTAAAATGTTGTTTTTCAACAGTCTTTAGCAAACATATCTTAGTTTTATTATTCAGAGGGAATATAGGAGCTCAATTTGATATAGGGAACTTGAGCATTCCATCAACATGAATTTGAAGAATACACTAAGAATATCTTCTACATTACATTGGAGTAGTGAATTCCTGGTAATTATTTAGGGAATTCTTTTGAAAAATATAGTCACCAGGGGCCAATAATTGAATTCTATTGAAATATAGAGATAGATATTAATAAGAATGGAAAATCATATTTTCATTTTATATTGCCCATATCTTCATTTTATTTGTAGTTTTTGAAAGTTTGCAAGAGAAAGATATCAGAATTTATACTTCATTCAGCAGAATCCCTTGGACCAAATGATCACACACTCAGAATACATAAGTGGAGACATTACTGACTGTGGCCCAGGAGACAAGGACAAGACCTAGAAAAGACACAGTAAATAATGGAGGGAAAGAAAGATTGGAATAGACAGGCATTTCTCTTAATGAAAAATGTTAACAGTAGAATCCTTGAGGGAGAATCTTTGAAAACATTGGATTTCTATAACAATAAAAAATTGAGTCCCAAAGTACAATGATGATACAATGATAACAATAATGAATAAATAGGATAAAGAAATTATATGTTAACTGGCATACATTCCAGGCGATGATCAGACTCCTGCAGAAACCCGGGCTTTCTGGCCTTTAATTCCCCTTGAGCAGAACTGCAGCGCCCCTGTCCCCAGCCTTCAGCCATCACCTCCAGGACTACAGAGGCAGAGTCCTGGCCCTCAAGTCAGGCTGCCTCACTGACTTGAATGCCCATGGAAAAGGGAACATTGATCCTGACCTGAGACACAGCCCTCAGATGTTTGTAAGCTGGAAAGTCTGCATCAGACTTCCTCCTTGCATCTCTCTAGGGTGAACTAGGGAAAACAAAACGTCCCAAAACCCTTTCCCACAGAAGAAGTCTGGGAAAAAACACATGACGATCTTGGCCTCGGTGCCAGGTGAGGCTGATATAACTAGAGCACACCTTCTCCTGGGTTTGGTACCAGAATCCAGGGCCCTGGTGGGAGGACCTGGGCTCTGCCCTGGGTTCCATGGACACAGACAAGCAAGTGTGATCTCAGCAACCTTCAAGGACCCAGATGTGAGAAAGAGGCAATGAAGACACGATGGCTGCTTCAGGGTGGCTTGGTGTCAGCCTAGAACAGCTGGACTTCATAAGGAATAACACACTGTGGAGGGAAATAATAAAGAATTTATAATAGGAACAGAAAATCGTTTTATTTGAGCCAAGCTGAGGGCTATAATCTGGGAGGCAGCCCCTCAAAAGGCTCTAAGGAACTTCTCCACTGAAGCATGGTAGTCTTGTACTTTATCAGAACAAAGAACATACATCCAACATGACAGGGGTCTATTCCTTGAAGATTTCAAAAGAGACAGATTGAGGACATGTGTAGTGAGACAGTGGGATCCTGGCACGTGGGAAAGGAGCCTCGTCTTCGAGAGGGTGTGAACATGGGCATCGTAAGAAGGGAGTCACTTATCCTTCTGTTTGAATCAGGCATTTCTTTTCCTTAATGGTTAAAGCAGATGTGCTGCGTGTGCTTGACAGGCTCTTTCAGTTCACACAGAGTTTACACTGAACCATGTATAAGCCTAAATGACTTCCCCATACCTCATTACGTGAAAAATTTCTCCCTCAACACTATAATTTGGGGCTTGACTGATCTTGGCGATAAACCAGACACATAATACCCTCAGCTCTCTAGGCCTCTCCACCTGCAGATCCTGCTGTATCCTCCCCCCAGGGCACAGCACCACAAGAGGGTGTCAGGTGAGGGGTTTGGGACTCAGAGAACTGACTCCCGAAAGTGTTTCTGTTTTCCAAGATAAATAACAATACAGTTTGGATTCTAAAAATCATCCAAATAAGTGAAAAAAAAAAAGCTAGACCAACAGTGAATCACAGCGTTTTTCATAAGATAAATGAATGTTATATAATGAAAGAGTAAATAGAGCCCAGAGGCTTTACTATGTAAAATTAAAATGGAGTTCAGTAGTGTTTAAAACACATCCAAAGGTTCACATTTATGAGCTGCAAGTCCAGCTGTATTCCACAAGAATTTAGGCAAATGCATGAAAGATGAGTTATGAGTAAAGCACTATCCCCAAACTGTGGGTGTGGGGAAACTCATCCTAGCACTTTGTGCAGAACTAATACATTGCAACCATATCTGGTTTCAAAACTGATATTTTCTGCAACTAAAAAGGCAGAAATAAGCTAAATAAGCTACCTATCCCCCCTTTGTCCTTCAGTTATTAATTAAGACTCCTATTTCTTCCTCTCTTATCTATTTTTTAAATTCCAATTTCAAATGCCAAAATATTCAGCTATTATATATGATATTGTTCTCTTAATTTAGTCTCTACACAGCCTGAAATTTCTTTTTAATTTCCCTATTATATAATTAGTTTTATATTCATCAATTATGTGATATTTCCAGCAGGTACTGAGCTTTTATGCTCCAAATGTATGCCCTTCCATACTTTAATGCACTTAAATATACTTTATACTTTTACATCAATTTAAAAGGTAATCTATTGAGTGCAAATTCTGTCTTCAGCATTTTGTTGGGGTCAGCAGTGGGGAGAGAAAATGTAGAAGAGGGAAAAGACATGGCTTATTGTTCTCAAAAGAAGTTACAGAGAAACCTCTGACTTCCTTATCAAAAGGAGGCCCATTTCTTTTTCAATGTCTTTTCTTTTTTTTTTTTTAATTTATTATTTATTTATTTATTTATTTATGGCTGCATTGGGTTTTCGTTGCTGTGCGTGGGCTTTCTCTAGTTGGGGCAAGCAGGGGATTCTGTTCGTTGCGGTGTGAGGGCTTCTCATTTTGGTGGCTCCTCTTGTTGCGCAGCACGGGCTCTAGGCTCATGGGCTTCAGTAGTTGCAACGTGCGGGCTCAGTAGTTGTGGCTCGCGGACTTAGTTGCTCCACGACATGTGGGATCTTCCTGGACCAGGGCTTGAACCCGTGTCCCCTGCACTGGCAGGCGGATTCTTAACCACTGTGCCACCAGGGAAGCCCTCAATGTCTTTTCTATTGACTTCAAATCTATCGGGCTTTAAAATTATTTGTGTGTGTGTGTGCTCATATTCTGACTGTCTCGCACAGCAGATTGTGAGTTCTGTGAAAGTGAGGCAGGAGATAGATGGGCCGCAGGGTAAGCAGCAGGAGTTCATTCCCTCTGGACAGAAACTCCAAAATATCAATAACAGGGCAATCGAGAAAGGAGGCTGTGCCCTGCCCAGATAAGAGATAAAAGACTAGATGTTCCTCATTCTCGTAGTCAAGGAGACCTTCCCAGCGACACATGTGCAGAAGGGTTCCTTGGAGGTCAAAAAGGGAGAGGGCACCACCCCATAGTAAGTGATGTCAACTACCCATAGGCCTCTTCGCTAGCATCCATCTTGGCTAAGAGATGCACATGAACACGGGAGGACCCTGAGGTATACCAAATATGGACTCAGAACCAGGCAAAGCAAGATGATTGGTCAAAGGAAACCTGGAAGAAATTCCCCATAAAAGTGATTCAAACTACCCTGCGAGCGCAACTCTCTCTCTGAGCCCGCCCATGTGTCTATCCACATGTATTCTTTGTCCTCCTAATAAACACTTTACTTGTTTCACTACTTTCCATCTCTGTGGAAATTCATTTCTACACAGCAGACAGGCCAGGACCTTGTCACTGGCCACTAGTCCCTGGTGGTCTAGTGGCTAGGATTTAGTGCTTTCACTGCCCCGGCCTGACTTCAATCTCTGGCCAGGAACCAAAATCCTGCTTCAAGCAGCTGCAGGCTGAGGCCACCTGAGATGAAAACAGGGGCAATGTTTATCTTGTTTAAGGTCATGTCTTGTTAAAAAACAAAATTCAACTGAGTAAATTCGAAAATCTGATTGGCCTTATTTGATGCTTTATGAATTGGGCAGCATCTCATCTAGTAAATAGAAGGGCACTTTGAGAAGTTACACAGAGTGGAAGGTTTTTATAGAAAGGAGGGTGGGCAAGAAAGTCATTAGCAAAAGAAAAAAAAGGTTATTTGGGACCAGTACTATCTTCTCTTTGTAGGGAAGGGAAGCCTTGAGTTTTATCTTGCAGATTGCCTCTTCTTCTTGGGTTGGGGGAGATGGAGAGGGCCCCTGTGATAGATTACCACATTGGTGCTGACCAGAAGATTCCAGATTTCAGAATTAAGATAACATTTCTGGTGAAGGTCGAAATTGCAAGTAGGTTAGGTATTAAATATATGCGTGGTATCGTGGGCTTCAGCACAAATGAAACCATTTTGTGTCAGTGGTTTTCCTCCTTAATAGTCCCTAATGCAGAACTAGCAGAAACACAACAAAGATTTGTGAAAAAGTAAATGAGTGCCTAACTCAATTGGTCAACTGGTGTAAAGAATGTGGCATAAGAATAAAAAGATCTAGAGAGCAGATGAAAGAAGCTTTTGTTTATATTTTTAAAAGGAATGTCTTCTGTGTTTTCAAATTACTGCAAATCTAATCAGCAATGTTGATGTGACTATTAAAAATGATGCTTTTTGAAAGGTTAGAGAAAGGAAAAACAAGAAAAAAATAAGGATGTTTGGCATTCTGGATGTTGGCTAAATGGCAATTTAATCACTAAGAACATGTTTTATTCTATTGTCATGATGTATATGTAATATATGTAAACATATATTTATATGTCATACATAATATATATTTCCTTTTAATCACCCCTACTGGGGTACAATTTACAGACAACTGATAGCACTCATGTTAAGTGTACAGCACAGTTAGATAAATTTTGACAAGTATATACAGTTGTGTAATCACTACCACAATCATGATACAGAAAATTTCCATTACCCAGAAAGTTTCCTTAGGCTCCTTTGTGGTCAATCCTCACCTTCCTACAAAAGTGATATGATGATTTGCTTTCAGTGACTATAGTTTTCCCATTCTCAAATTTACATAAATAGAATCTAACAGTGTGTATTTGGTTCCTGTTTTCTTTCACTCAGCATGTTTTGAGATTCATCCATGTTATGTATATTAATATTTCATTCCCCTTTATTGCTGATGTGAATTACTCATTCACTTGATGATGAACATTTGAGCTGTTTACAGTTTGCAGCCTTAACCTTTATGAAACCATCGGGATTTCCATTAGAATTCTTTAATTTCTTACCCAATTCAATGGTATGATTTGAAAGTTATCAGAAACCTGCACTTGTCAGAAAGTCTTTAGTATGAATCTTCCTGAAGATGAAGCATTTTTGCAAAAGCATCTATGAATGATAAAAAGACTTAAAAAGACACAGTTAAAGAGCTGGTTAAAATGCAATTGACAAAAAAAATTTTGTTTACTTCTGTAACATACAAATTTGACATATTCAAATTTTAGAAATTTTATTTAATTTCATATAACTTAAGAATATCTATATTAATGATATTTAGTATAATCTAAATGTATAACCTAAGAAGGTTGGAGATACATTTATCCCTAATCAATTGACAGTGCCTCCCATAACATACCAAATAATCCTAATTAGTTTAATATCTCTCTTTGAGATGACTTAGGGGTCCTCTGAAACATCCCAAAGCTATCTAGAGGTCAAAATATCTTTAATTAGGATTCTATCCTTGAGAAATTTATCCAAAATGTTAAAAAGTTTCAAGACACTTGGTCAAATAGGATTACAGATCACTGTGAAACAATGCTTATCCATTTAACTAAAGTTACAATGAAAGATTTTAAAAGCAAGTACAGAAAGTTATAACAGATTATTTAAAAGGTAAAGAAAATTTACCATCTGTAATCAAAAGCAAATCAATATTCCAAGAAAACTTTTTTCTCTTAACAGAGAGAGAAAAAAATTTTAAGTTTTTGTACCACTTTACTTTTAATCTTAAAATTCATTTACTCAATTAAATTCATTCTAATCTTAGTGAGTCCTGACAACACATAGAATTTCTTTCTAAAGATTACTTTTTCCCCAGAAATCTACAACTTTCTATATTCATATTAACTTGCCCTTTATTTTATTTCCTATTTAGAAATAACCAACTTTAAGAGAAAATTACTTCCTTTTTCTTTAACAAAATAAATTCCTATTCTTCATACCTTCTTTTAATGAAAACACACATCCTATTACCCTGTATACTAAAATGTTCTCCTTATTTCTAGTGGCTTTAATTACATATTTAATTAGAATTCTCAAGTCTTAAAAACCTAAATTCCTAGTGAAAATTAAGAAGTAAGCAATTATGAGCTGTTCTTTACATTAGCATTCTGTAGATTGGCAAATTTATAAATAAATGCTATTTATAATTTCTAAAAATATGTGCTTTCTTATGGAAAATGTCTCAGTGTGACACCAAACATATTTATTAATAGTCTTAAATATCTTTACTTTCTCTGTAAAAGGAAGCCAATGTTTAGTAATTAATATTTCAGTATATTATTTTATTTGAAAAAGACCTCGATATTCAATGAATTCTCATCATTTAGCTTAATTTAGTTAAACTCTAAAATTTCAAGTTACTAAAACGTCCAGAAAAGCTATTTTTAAGTAGGCATTCCTAAAACATAATTATTCCCAGAGTTCACCTAAAAACTCTTGTCTCATTTACCTCTATTTTATTCACTTGTTCTCAAAAATTATGTTTAGATTACCCAAGAAAACTTTATGAGACATTAGACCAAGTCAGCCATTATCCCAAATTTAATATTGAATATTTTTCAGATCACATGAATCTGAAATTCATTCAAGTTAGTTTCTTTTATATTTCTGAGAATTTCTGTAAGTGCTTAATTTCCTTTAAGTCAATTAAATAGAGCTCATTTACAAACTAACTTTGATAATACCATCCAAAGGAAAAGAGATATATTTATAATGTACACATGGACATACATACATTCCAGACAAACAGAGATCTCACAGTTTTCCTGCCTGAGTTTAAAAAGGACTCTTCTCCCTTTTTTTCCCCCCTCAGTCTCAGGAATTGGCCATGGTATAGACAAGAGTGAGTGAGAGTACATTAGAGCCCAGGGTAGAACATTTACATTTCAAAGGCACAGGGGGAAAAATGTAAGTTCCTCCTAGTAAGATTTGTTTCCTTCTGGTCAGAATAGTGAAGAGATACTTTTAACAAGCCATCTTTTTCATTTGCAAAAACAAGTTTTAGAATGTCAAAAAGTGCCCCATCTGGGTCATTATTCTCCAGAGCCTAAAGAATACTGTGACCACATGATTTTAGAAAAATATCACCTTCTCCTTTTCATGGGTACGAGCCCATGAAACTAAGAGCTAAGAATTTCCCGATTCTGCAAAATACACCGTAGGGAATATAAGATGAAACAGAGCTCTGATTACCCATTCTCAGTTGTTTATGGCTGGTAATCTTAAAATCTCAAACAAACAAACAAATGTAGTCTCTCAGGGTTTCAAACTCCTCAGCCCAAAAGGGAAAATCCCAACAAATGGTTAGCCACTGACAGACCCAAATGGCTAAGAGAATGAATACCCTGGTATTATCACACACAAGTTCCACTACTTACTAGAGAAATCTCAACCAGCAAAGCATGTGTCTTTTTCCCTTTACCAGAGAAATCAAAAGTGCCATGGGCCAATGATGCCTGGTCAGTGGCAAGTGTTCAGGGCCATCTCTGAGACAAAGGTGCTCAAGCAGCTGCTGAGTAGTATCCATGAGCTGCCACTGGTCAGGGGCCAGTGTGCTATGGTTGAGATGCCCACTAGGGATGGTGGCCCCTTCATGGTTGCCTAAATTATTGCCAAACCAAACACAGATTCACTCACCCAATGCAGAGCAAAGCCAATCTACTGATACCAGTTGTGGTGAAGGAAAGTACAGTGTTTATTTGCAGGATGTGAAGCAAGGATAACAAGCAGCTAATGCTCAAAAGACCCAAACTCCCTGAAGACTTTTGGGCAAGTGTTTCTAAAGACAACATTAGGAGTGAGGGTCTCAGGGTGAATTATCAGTTCATGGACATTCTTTTGATTAGTTGGTGGAGAGGTGACAGGGTGATATTTTGGGAACCTTAATCATCAGCCTTCTTGTTCCAACCAGTCTGGGACCTACATGCTTGTGATCAGCATGTAGTCAGATCCTCCATCAGGTGGAGAGCCTTAGTGTCTACAAAAAACTCTCAAGTGTCGTGGTCCATACGTGGGTTGGAAAAGAATTTCCAGACACAAGGCAGAATGTAAAGAAGATAGAATTTATTAGAGGAAAGTGTCTCTGCCAGAACAGCAGGCTGACTTCCTAGTAGTCTGGGGGAGTGGACCCCAAACATGTGCTATTGATCAGTTTTTATAGCCAGAAAACAAAGGAATGCTCCAAGGTGAAAATTTCGTTTACTAATTGGTCGAGGCACATATACTTTCCTTCTATAGGGTGGCAGTGGGACAGGGAAGATGCCTTTTCTTATTTGGGACAGGTCTCATGGCCCAGCTGGGCTCAGGAATTTCATAAGCATCACAACATGGTGGGGAGGGCAATTAAGGGTCTGATAAGGGGTGTAACGCTGACACTTTTTCAGAGAGGGTTGTCCTTTGTCCTTGAAGCACCATTGTCCTTGGAGCACCACATCAAGGATATGTGTCAGACTGTTATCTATATCCCTTGAGGAGAAAGGGATATAGACAACACTGTTTTTCAATCTATTGTTACTTTTCTTGCTTGACTGCTTTTCCTTTGTTTCTGAATTTTGTCAGTTCTGTAATCATTAACTGCTCTCTGGAAATCAAGGGAGGCCTAGGAGACTAAAGCTTTGTTCTACAAACAAGAAGCAGGGAACACTGGGAGTCTGTCACTGGGAAGGCCCCACAGGATCCTACTCAGTTTCACAATCATGAATAAAGTTGTTTCTATGAACGTTCATGTACAAATTTTGTGTGGACATATTTTTCTAATTTAAATTCCTAGGGGGTGAAATTAGGGGGTTGTATTAATGCCGAACTGTTTTCCAAAGTAGTACATCATTTCACATTTTCTTCAGGAATGTATGAGACTTCTGGTTGTTCTCCATCCTTACTAACATTTGATGCTATCAATCTTTTTAATTTTAGTCATTCTAGTAGATGTGAAGTTATTTGCATTGTGGTTTTAATTTTTCTTTGATGACTGATAATGCTGAACATTTTTAAATGTTGCTTATTTACCATTCCTGTATCTTCTTTGGTTAAGTGTCTTATTAAATTTTTTGCCCAATTTAAATTAAATTGTTTGTCTACTAAGTAGTGTTTTAGTAAAAGCTGGAGAAGAAGCAAGTTTGGCTGGATTACAGAAAACAAGGGGGAGAGTGGTAGGAATGAGGCCAAGAGAGACATGGGAGAAGGGGAGAACAGATCAAAAAGGACTCTGAGGCCTTGGTGAGAACTTTGGATTTACTGTAATTAAATTGAATTCACTGGATGATTTTGAGTATAGAGTGGCACAATCAGGCTTAAATTTTAAGGGACCACTTTGGCAGCTCTGTGAACGGGCCAGAGGAATGGGAGTAAACACAGGATAGACCAGGAGGTTATTGCAGCAGTCAGAAAGAGAGAAACTGGTTAGTTGCAGTTCTGAATGACCTTTCCCCTCACTCTTGTTCCTGACATTCCAAACTGCATAATTTCAGATGTGGAAGACTGAGAAATGTCCTGGATTTTCTCAACAGAATAGTGACTTACTCAAGGCCTTTAAGTGGAACACACTCTACTGAGGGTTGAGAGAAAGCTGACAATAGTGGCTTGCTTAGCTTAACTCAGTGGTTATGGTTGTTCGTTGTGGTTGCAATATTATGGTTGTGTGACTCTTTGGTTAGTATTCACTTTCTCCATCTTGGAATATACGTTTGATGAGGATGGAAAAATTATCTCTGTTTTTAACTCACCACTGTAGCCTCAGTTTGAGCACAGTGTCTGCCAATTAGCATTTAGTCAATGGGTTTTTTTGTAGGGGAGTGAATGTGTGTATGTGTGTGAGAGAGAGAGAAGAGGGGCAGAAACAGAGAGGGGAAGAGACAGACATAGGGACAGGGGAACAAGTCCATATTGCAAAAGAACAGGACAATATTTTCTGTGAGTAGAATGCTCAGAGCCTGTGTACTGTGTTCTTTTCTACTTTCTCAGGTTAGATTTATCACTTCATAAATTTTCTTTATCTTATCCAAAATGAATCTACATTTTTTTCCTTATAAGTATAAAGAAAAAGATTTTTTTTGGGGGGGGGGGGAATTTTTAATGTCTCACTACAATTCAAGTACCATACATGTCTCTTTCTATTATTTGTATATCTTGAAAATATACCAGCATTATTGTCTAACACAAAGGAGGCACTAAATAAAATTTTTTCTTTGAAACATTGGTACTATAAATTATAAGAGACAGGAGCCATGTTTTCACAGCTCTGTTTCTTGAGCACCCAGCCCAATGGTATTGTGGAGATGGAATAACAATCACCATGAGCACAGGTCAGTGCTGACAAAGGGACTTGCTTTCTCTCTAAACCATTTGACTTTGTTGGTGCCCAGGGCAGGATGCTCCAAAATATGCCTCAGTGGAATATTACTTTGAATTAAAGTTACTGAAGAAATGACTGATGCAAGAGAGACACACTGACCTTCCTATCTGTCTCCATGAAAGCAGGAAATTAATATCTCATGTGAATGGTGCCCTTCCTGTACCAGGAGGTAGAAAGACATCATTAGCACCAGAGATAGGGAATGCAGGGTCAAGAAGGCTGTATAAACCTTGTTACTTCTTTAACTCAAGAAGGTTGGCAGGGACATTTCTTCCTCCTCAACAGCTGACAAGACAACCAGGAGGCTGGCTAAACCCTGCTTCCCACCACAAGACTGCTGCAGCTGAGAGATCCTAGGACACATGACAAAGGCCAGCAGAAGGTAAAGTTTCTTCTCTCCTCAACTTCCCAGGCCTGTAAGGTCTGGTGGGAGGGAAAGTGCTTAAGAGTCTCCTTTTCTCTATCTCTAAATTTAGATTAGCAGAAGAAAATACTTATGGAGCAAGATCCTTGTGACATAGAAAATCTGGTTTTTGGAAATGAGTAATCTCATCTCAGTTTTTCTTAATCCTTTCCTCCCAGAGACAGTCACTGTTTTTCTTTGTCTCTGTCTCCTGAGTCATGTTTCATAAGAAGAAAGAACCATAGGGCAGAATACAGGCATAGGCCCTATAAGCCTGCTGTTTGAGACAGCCTCACAGACTGGTGAGTTACCAGTTCTCTCTAGTCCAGTGCCTATTAAGACAAACTTTGCTGTCAGTCCTCTATATAAAAACTGGATGAGATTTTTCCTTCTGTATTTTTCTGTGTCCTGAGAGTTTGGCTTTTTGTCCAGTGAGAATATTCTCTCTGGTCTCCACCATCTGGATGGTGTATTTACTGGGGTGCATCTGGTAACCAGTTGAATTGACTGGGGTTCTGAGACACAAAGTCATAAACAGCACACTCTAGTCTTGTTGTGCCAGCTGTCAGAGGAGTTTGTCCTAAGGGGACCCAGTCCATAAGGGGCCTTTGTTGTTTCAACCTTCATTGCCTTGTTAGTGTTGGAAAAGTCCCATTCCAGCAGCATATGCCTGATGTCACAGATTAGTAGGTTTGGGATCAGAGGTGCCTCAACTTCCCAGGAGAGACCAGGGACACAGTTTGCATTATACCACCCTTACTGCCTGTGCAATGAAGGCCTTTGCTTTCTTAGGTTATCCTTGGAAATGAATTTTCACATTATAGGGGCTATATCATCCGTGCCCTCTCCATCTGAAAGTATGCTTATTTCATCCATGGTAAGGATTTATTCTAAGCCTGAAAAGTTACCTCTGGGTCGTTCCATAAAAAGGCTTACTGATTTGAGTCACTATTTGAAATTAATGAAAGGTCTTACTCCTCAATGGCCAGATGATGGATCCTTTAAATTTGCTGTATTTAAAAGATTCCCTTTTTGAGAGCTCTCATCATAAACAGCTGTCATATTGGTATTTATGGAAGGATCAAATTGAAAGGAAAAATCATGTATAACAGCTAGCCTTAGGGAATCGTTATTAAGATGAAATAACAGAAATTAAAGATCCAACATGAATTCCCCTTTTTAAGAAAAATTTTAAAAATTGCCCCATCTCCTCAACAATTCCTTAGGCCCTCCTACAAATAATTAGGAAAAGATCAGTTGGAAGCCAATATTCAAGAGCTAATAGAAACAATTATCTTTGTCTTCCAAATCTCTACAAAACCAGAAATGCAACTTAGGAACAAGTCAAGGCCCATTTATCTTCACCAACCCTGAAACCTATTCCTCTCAAATTCTTGTAGATATTATAAAAGTTGAGGATAATTGGAGCAAAATTGTCCTGTACTTAAGAAGAAAAAGTTTTTAAAATAATAATTACCCTGAAACTTATGATAGAAAAATACACTCCAAAACTCACAGAAGAAAATTTACACTTTTTTCTCTGTCCCTTAAACTTATAAATCTTACCATGTCTTTGAAATGTAAACACAGCCGCATTGCCTGAGACTGAGCCCAGATTATCTCAATTGTTAGAACCTGAAACTAAAAGTCAAAGAAAAAAAAGGAAAGAGGTTTTTTTTTTTAAACAAAAACCACCAGAAAAACCCTCTCTTGCTCAAACTCTAAATCACAGTCTCCTTAAAATTGTTTATCAAGGGCAAGTACACTTAAAGGGCAAGAAGACTTAAAAGTCTTCTCCGTAAATAATAAAAGACTGTAGCTATCTGAGTGAGTAAACTTAATTTATTCCAACAAGCAATATAAAAATTCTCAAAAATATAACAAAAACGAATACAAATATTTTTCAAATTCACATGATCTAGGATAATTTTTGGTAAGTAAAATCTAGTTCAGGTTTAATGGTTTAATTAATACAGACATATCTTAAGAGTTATCAGCATTAAGTATAATAGCTTTATGCTATGTAGTTTTACTAAAAGTCAAATAAGCCCATGTTATCTCTTTTACAAAATTTCTCAGAAAAAAGTAATAATAATAATTTAAGATGATGGCTAACACTACTTTAACAACTTATGAAATTGTCATGAGTAATCTGAGTGATTGTTAAGAACAAATTAATTAAATAGACATAAGATAAGAATTCTTTTAGGTAAACTTTTTTTAGCAATAATTGTTTTTGCTATGTCAACTTAAATAGTTTTCTAAATGTCTTTGATAAATTGTACCCTTAGAGTTTTGCTAAGTTAAATTAAATGAATTGAATGTCTAGATCATTTCCAACTAAGACAAAATACTGAAATATTAATTGCTGAACGAGTCTAAGTTTACCTACTTTTGACCTCTTATTACACACTAAATATGTTTGGTTCTATTAGTAAACATGTCTTGTGCTTCATTAAAAGCTTGTACTATGAAGTAGAATATGTTTCTAGAAATTATGAAATGTATTTATAAGTTTGCCAAGCCACAAAATACTTACACAGTTCATAATTTTTAACTTTATCTTTACAAAAAAATTAAAGCTTCAAAGGATTAAGAATTGTAAATAATAGATGTGGTTAAAGCTACTAGGAATTATAAGGAAATTAGAATATATTTGGGGGTAAGAAAAAGTGTACGGTATGGAGATGTTTTTGTTAATGTAAAAACTTTGTTAAGTGAGTTTTGTCCTAAAGCTGGTAACTTCTAAATGGGAAAGAGAACAAGGGACAAATCAAAATGGACAGAGAAAGTTGTAAGAGGTTTGTTAAAGAGGAATCTTTAGAAAGGAATTTTATGTGTAGTCAGGTCTAAGATTGGAATGAATTTAATAAAGTGATTGAGTTTTAATATCCAAAGTAAGCTGGTAGAAAATTAAAATTTGTTTTTTCTCTCTTTTTGCAAAATTTTCTTAATTATTGGTCTGCTCTTAATGAGAAATTGTAAACAAAGCCCTTTTTTTACATTTAATATAATCTGTCTGGCAAAACAAATATTGTACATTTTGTCTTTATGAGTCTTTGATAATTTTGAAGAAAAACTGAGTGCTTTCAATAGTAAAAGAGCTAAGTCTTTTTACACTATTTAACTATCTGTATTTACATGTGAATCTTTGTCACTTTGATTAAATTGATAACTAAATATTAATTCACAGTGACATATGATCATATTTGACAAAGTGTTTTAAAACATTTTTATTTTTGAAAAAATAGATTTTCCCCCAAGTCAAATTCTAAATGAAGTTTTATTGACCTGGAAATAACGTTCAGGTTTTCCAGAGGCCCCTTGGAACACCTTAAAAGATTTGTTTTATCTTATTAGAAAAGAGAGCTATGAAACTCATTAGGCTTATTTGGTATGTTACTTACATGGGAAGCATTGCTAAATAAATGATCATAAACCCTAGGTTATATCATAAGGGTGAATGTTATTAATATAAATGTTCTCGAAAGTATATGAAATTCCTAAAATTGGATATGTCCTAGTATAATGTTATCAGTCATAATTCTAGTTATTATCTTAAATGTTTTGTGTCACAGAGATAAATTTTCTTGTCAATTCCATTAGAATGAATCAAATTTTTAGTAATGGATATTTGTCTTTTATTACTTAGACAATGGTTTTACTCAGATGCTTTGACAAAAGCTTCCTGAAAATGTGTTTCATGTTCAGAGAAATTCATGGAAAAGGATCTAACAAGTATTCTAGAACACAAGTTTCTGATGAATTTCAAATCATTACACTGAACTGAGTAAGAATTTACAAAACCCTAATAGAGAAATTGATGGTTTCATAAAACTTCTAACAAAAGATCAAACAAAACAAGAATTAATTACATGGGACTAAGTAAACTGAAGAAGATGGTTATAATATTTTATGATTTTAAAAATAAATTTATTTATTTTATTTATTTTTGGTTGCATTGGGTCTTTGTTGCTGTGTGTGGGCTTTCTCTAGTTACAGCGAATGGCAGCTACTCTTTGTTGTGGTGCATGGGCTTCTCATTGCAGTGGCTTCTCTTGTTGTAGAGCATGGGCTCTAGGTGCATGGGCTTCAGTAGTTGTGGCTCGTGGGCTTTAGTAGTTGTGGCTCAATGGCTCTAGAATGCAGGTTCAGTAGTTGTGGCATGTGGGCTTAGTTGCTCTGCGGCATGTGGGATCTTCCTGGACCAGGGCTTGAACCCATGTCCCCTGCACTGGCAGGCAGATTCTTAAACACTGTGCCACCAGGAAAGCCCCATTTTATGATTTTTTTTTTCATGGTACGCGGGCCTCTCACTGTTGTGGCCTCTCCCGTTGCAGAGCACAGGCTCCGGACGCGCAGGTTCAGCGGCCATGGCTCACAGGCTCATATCAATCAGTGTGATACACCACATCAATGAATTCAGTAAAGTCACAGAATACAAAATTAATACACAGAAATCTCTTTCATTCCTATACACTAAAAACAAAAGATCAGAAAGAGAAATTATGGAAGGAATCCCATTTACCATCACATCAAAAAGAAAAAATACCTATGAATAAATCTATCTAAGGAGACAAAAGACCTGTACTCTGAAAACTCTAAGATGCTGATGAAAGAAATCGAAAGTGACACAAACAGATGGAGAGATATACCATGTGCTTGGATTGGAAGAATCAATACTGTCAAAATGACTATACTACTTAAGGCAATCTACAGATTCAATGCAATCCCTATTAAATTACTAGTGGAATTTTTATTTTAAGATTTTTTTCATGTGGACCATTTTTAAAGTCTTTATTGAATTTGTTACAATATTGCTTCTGTTTTATGTTTTTGTTGTTTTTTTTTTTTTTGGTTGCATTGCATGTGGGATCCCAACTCCCTGACCAGGGATCGAACCTGCATCCTCCTCGTTGGAAGGTGAAGTCCCAACCACCGGACCGCCAGGGAAGCCCCCACCAATGGCATTTTTCACAGAACTGGAACAGAAAATTTTAAAATTTGTACAGAAACACAAACCCCCAAATAGCCAAAGCATACTATGAAAGCAAAAATGGAGTTGGAGGAATCAGGCTCACTCTCTTCAGACTATATTACAAAGCTACAGTAATCAGTATGGTACTTGCACAAAAACAGAAATATAGATCAATGGAACAGAATAGAAAGCCCAGAAATAAACCCACACAACTATGGTCAATTAATCTATGACAAAGGAGGCAGGACTATACAATGGAGAAAAGACAGTCTCTTCAATAAGTGGTACTGGGAAAACAGGACAGCTACATGTAAAAAAATGAAATTAGAACAATTTTCTAACACCACAGACAAAAATAAACTCAAAATGCATTAAAGACCTAAATGTAAGACTGGATATTATAAAACTCTTAGAGGAAAATCCAGGCAGAACACTCTTTCACAGCAGCAATATCTTTTTGGATCCACCTCCTAGAGGAAAGAAAACAAAAACTAAAATAAACAAATGGGACCTAATAAAACTTAAAAGCTTTTGCACAGCAAAGGAAACCATAAACAAAACAAAAAGACAACCTACAGAATGGGAGAAAATATTTGCAAATGATGAGACTGACAATGGAATAATCTCCAAAGTATACAAATAGCTCATGCAGCTCAATATCAAAAAAGCAAACAACCCAGTCAAAAAATGGACAGAAGATCTAAACAGACATTTCTCCAAAGAAGACATACTGATGGGCAAAAAGCACATGAAAATCTGCTCAACATCGCTAATTATTAGAGAAATGCAAATCAAAACTACAATGAGGTATCACCTCACACCAGTCAGAGTAACCATCATCAAAACGTCTACAAACTGTAGACTACAAAAATGTTGGAGAGGGTGTGGAGAAAAGGAGTCCTCCTACACTGTTGGTGGGAATGTAAATTGGTTCAACCACTATGGAGAATATTATGGGATTCCTTAAAAAACTAAAAATAGAACTACCATATGATCCAGCAATCCTACTCTTAGGCATGTATCTGGAGAAAATTATCCTTCCAAAAGATACATGCACCCCAGTGTTCAGTGCAGCACTATTCACAATAACCAGGATATGAAAGCAATTTAAATGTCCATTGACAGATGAATGGATAAAGAAGATGTGGTACATATATACAATGGAATATTACTCAGCCATAAAAATGAATGAAATAATGCCATTTGCAGTAACATGAATTGACATAGAGATTATCATACCAAGTGAAGTCATTCAGAGAAAGACAAATATCATATGATATCACTTATCTGTGGAATCTGAAAAAATGATACAAATGAACTTAATTACAAAAGAGAAACAGACTCACAGACTTAAAAAACAAACTTATGGTTACTAAAGGGAAAAGGTATGGGGAGGGATAAATTAGGAGTTTGGATTCACATATACACACTACTATATATAAAATAGATAATCAACAAGACCCTACTGTATAGCAAAGGGAACTCTACTCAATATTCTGTAATAACCTATATGGCAAAAGAATCTGAAAAAGAATGGATATGTGTATATATATAACTGAATCATTTTGCTGTACACCTGAAACTAATTCAACATTGTAAATCAACTATACTTCAATATAAAATTTAAATTTAAATTTTAAAAAAAAGAGATTAAAAAAGAAGTGTCTTCCAATGCAAGGATCAGATCAAAGAACATGAATGGAATATTCCTACTGGGATGATTAGGAGGATAACACATCCTTGGTAGGTGCAGAGCCTGTTCACTTATCCTCTGACTTTCCTTGTTCCCTTTCTCTACTACATCCAATTAAGCAGATAAAAACTTTGAGAAAGCTGCCTCTTCCTTCACCAATGCCAAGCAGGACAAACTCAAAGAGTCATTTATCTGTCTTCCTCTGATGTTGCTTCTTCATGTTTGAGCTATTGGGAGGAGAGAGAGGCAATAAATTCTCTTAATAAAAGCAAAAAATAAAAATAAAAAATAAGCCTATATGGTCAGTCACAATCCTTGCTATACTTATATAAATAAGACCAAGTTTATTGAATCTAGACTTATTTTGCAAACAAATTTGTCTTAATTTGGCTATCTTTGATAGAAATGAGGGTGATTTTAGAGAGAAAAATTATCTTTCGATAGAAACCAAAATACATATTGTGGATATTAGATTCTAGTGCTATTAATTTTCCTTGAAGTTTTGTTAATTACCTGAAAACTGGGCTGTATCCTGAATTTTTCTAGTTTCCTCCACTACCTGACTACAACTCTCCAAACTAATGTTTCCAAATTTTCTCCCACCCTTTTGACTTGGAATAATTGAAACTAAAACTGCCTTTTTTTCTGAAGTCCTGCATACTGAAGGTAGATATCTTAATATAAACTTCAGAGAAATCTCCACAGCAGCTCATGTTTAGACAGTCTTCTTCGTTCCTGTTGCTATATGGACCACTCAGAAAGTTTACCTGAACATCTGATGGACATTCAAACTACAAAAGATGCTTTAACCCTGACATTTGGAGATCTTCTCAACTGTCTACCCTCAGAACTCAAAAACTGATATGAAATTTGCCTCAATTATTAACCTTTGTTTTTTTGTCTCCATAGCAATGCCTCTTATTAAATACCTGATTGCTTGTACAGTAAGCTTAACTTCTACTTGGAAATACTGCTTTGGAAGAGAAAATTAAGGTAAAATGATCATATGGATGGACTCTAATCCAATATGACTTGTATCTTTATAAGGGGGGAATATTAGAACACAGACTGAGGGGCAACCATGTGAGGACACAGCGAGAAGGCAGCCATCAAAGGAGAGAGACCTCAAAGAAACTAAACTTGATACTTTGATCTTGGACTTCTAGCCTCTAGAACTATGAGAAAATATATTTTGTTGTTTAAGCCACCTAGTAGCCAGTGTGGTCTTTTGTTATGGCAGCCCTAGCAAACAAATACAATCACTATTAGGGGAAAAAAAATCATGTGCTTTGTTATTCCAGTAGAATGATTTTAACACTGATTACTTCTTACCTTGAGATTATAAAAGACAGTGATAAACATTACTGTAGAGTATATATGAGTTGTGTCCTATGAAACAAAGGTAGTTAACAAACACCTCTCAGCTGTAGATGATGCCATGTGTTCATCTGATCAGCAAGAGGACATGAGTGGAAGGGAGAACCTTTTCTGCTTCAGACAAGCAACTTCCTGGGTTACCCTGAGTATGACAAAGAGGGCCATTGCTTGGGGACCAGGTCTCCAAGCAGTCACAACAGGCCTCAGGAACCCACAAGAAAATTGTGAAGGAAGAATATTACTAGCCAGGCCCATATGAATCTTTTCCTCCCATCACTGCTCTTTTGTGAAAAATTCTTCCAAATACACATTTTTGTCCCAAAATATCATGTTGGACGCTCGCTACTAGGAGCAAATTTTTCTAGCATCTCTGTTGGATGAATTTTCACACTTGCAAAATCACTCAGAAAAGAGTTCATCCTCCCAACACCTCCCCTGCGCCAGTGTCCCCCTAAACAGCATCTGACCACAATATGAAGGAACTTACCTCCCAGGTAAACAGGTGCTTGAATGTGATTTAATTATCTCTGCATCCTCTCCCTGGTCTCCCTGTGAAATCCAGTCACCTCTTTGCATTAAAGCATTTCTGTGAGAAGCCCTGTAAGGTGCTGGCTATTCTCAATTCTGTCCTGCTGGTTTCTCTGAAGTGCCTAGAAGCTGTCCTCTCCACACACAAACTGTTCTGACAAACTTCATTTGAATGATTTGGATTTTAATTCTCAATTTGCTTCTGTTCCTAAGCCTTAAGGCTTTTTTCTTTTTTTTTTAACCAATTCAGAAAAAAGCATCATTAAAAAAAAGACAAGGTTGGGCGTCCCTGGTGACGCAGTGGTTGAGAGTCCGCCTGCCGATGCAGGGGACACGGGTTCGTGCCCTGGTCCGGGAAGATCCCACATGCCGCGGAGCGGCTGGAGCCATGAGCCATGACCGCTGAGCCTGCGTGTCCGGAGCCTGTGCTCTGCAACGGGAGAGGCCACAACAGTGAGAGGCCTGCGTACCGAAAAGAAAAAAAAAAAAAAAGACAAGGCTACTCGGAGATCTAACATGCTAAGCTTTAACTTAGTACGTTCTTAGGACTGATGTTTTCCAAGGAACAAACTTTCTTGTTTCCTGTGTACAAAAAGTGAGAAAAAATAAAAACAGTGGTATCTTCACAGTTGAGTTCTTAACATATTTTCTGATATATGTAAAAAGAGAAAAATTGGCAAAATGAGTACCAACATTTTTAAAAATAATAATTAAGCCTAAATCCCTGGATTTACCAATTTTATAAAATAAGAAAGTAACATTTTATAAAATACAATTTTATGAAATATGATTTTATAAAATTTGTTTAGCTAAGTAACAAATGATTTGCCCAAAAAACAGATTTAGCAGGTGGAGTCCAGGGGGCACATTCTACAAAATAAGTTTATTGACACGGTAAAGGGTTACTAGCATAAAATTGTGGTGGGAATGAAAAGGGCAGTGACCTTCGTTCTGAAGTTTAGGAGTGACCCCTGAATTGAGAGATATCTGAGTTGAAGTGGTCACTGGAAACAAATGGTAGAGACAAATCACAGAGAGCAGACTGTATCAGTTCCAGCTTCTGGACTCAGAGAAGGAAGGAAGAGCTTCAGATTTCACTGCAGAGAATGAGGCTGAGAAACTTTAAAATCAGATGCTTTTTCCCAGATCCAGGGGGCCAGCTAATGCACAAAAATGCTTAAAGCCACATAGGTATGTCACCTTTATTTCCTAGAGAAGATGTTAGCATTTTCTGAATCCTCATCTACCGTGCCTGGCATGCATTATTTTATAGCTTTCTGGAAGTTTCATCAGCACCACTGGTATATCTGCGGTACGATGTGTGTGTGGAGAGTACAGAATGCAGGTCCGGGCTGGGGGCAACGGACTCTTCTAGCTACCACAGTGAGTGGTGCCCCTGCAAACCTGAGTAAGGAAGACAACTTGCCTTTGGGTGGGTAGTGTTACAATCTGCATGTCTCGGGGCACAAATGTAAAGACCGACCCTGTTCTGGGAATGATTATGATTCTGACTGAACTCAAAGGGGTAATTATGAAACCCCTGGATCATCAGGATCTGGATGTTCCCTACTTTTTCCATGATGTGATCATGACCGAAAGTGTGGCTGTAGATATCTGGGAACATTTCCAGAAATGTCCTCCTGTAGGAGTTAATTATAAAGTAAATGTGTATAAAAGAGAAAATAATATTGAAACCTATCAAGGGGAGTAGATCTTAAGGGTTAATATTGTAGATGGACTACTTTGGAAAAAATCTTTTTCCCTTGGAGTATTAAGAAGTCATCTCATAATTGCCATCTCTCCACATTTTGTTCTAGAGTGCCTGGTTTATTGATATCAGTGTGAGACCTGTTTTAAATAAAAATCTATTTGTAAAAATCCGGATCTGTAATATGTTCTAAATATCATTATAGTGTCTTTTAACTATAGATTAAAAATCACTTCATTTTCAACAAAATATTTTGATGTAAACATCAAATGTTTTGAAAACAAAGGGGATCTGTTTTTGTTGTTTTCTCTTTTATCTAATTTTTGTATCCATTTTGTCTGGGCATATTAAATGGTAAAAATATTTATAAGATTTGCACTAGGTGAATCTTCTTAAAAAAAAATACTGAAGGCCACAGAGTCTGGGAATATTAATATCTTTTTAATAGATTGATCCCCCTTGATTTCTTATTCTGGAGTAAAGGTACAAGTTTTTCCATGAAAATTAGACACACAAATCATCTGACAGAATGTATGACAGATGGAAAATGATTGATGGGAATTTTGCTTTAATGCACATTGTTCGTTGTAATTTTGCCCAGCTTAATGAACTGTGAATTAATAATGAGGAGCAACACATTCAATGTATTATAGTAATAAAGTGCTTTTATGGACATTTTTCATGTTTCCAGACTTTCTTGGCCACCCTGAACAATTTTAACTCAAAGGATTAAAAAATAATCGCTTATTTAACTGTGTTAAAATAGTCAACTTTGAAAAGGATATTTTCCTGTATGAACTTTTTCCTAATTGATTCCATTTTGTTCTGATCAGTAAACTTACCTGAGTAAGCTGCACTATTTTAAAAAAAGTGATCTGATAGAGTATTAGATGACATACATGACCATAGTCCATTGTTTTCTGATTCAACGACATAAGAAAGTGAAAAATTAATAATTATACATTTTTTAATTAGGAGAATAGAAAAACTAAATTTCTTGTAGAAATAAGCCCAAAGAGTCCTCGTGTCAGCCCTGCTCCTCTTAAAAGACCGTGGCGCTGTAATACCAATGGATAATCTGGGAGAGAACCAGCTGTCATTAAAATAGATTTTACCAAGGCAAGGACAATAGGTTGCTTATTAGCAATGAGAAATCAGTAGTCTTTTAGAAGTGTACCCTTTGGAAAGTGTGAGATATATAATAAATGAAAGCCTTTCATTATTCATTGTTATAAGCCAAATGTAGATTAAATGTACACTACCTTCAATTCAGATATTAAGATATCCTTCCCTCAGTAATTTTATGAGGTAACATGTATAATGTCAAGCATAGGCTAAGTCATATATTTTATAATCTTTCAAAACTTTTTAAAGCAATGTGTTAACCCTATAATGAATATAAAATGGATCCTAACTGCATGTCTTAGAAAATGTGCATTTCATAGAATTATTGAAGAATGAATCCTTAATAGCCCATCTTTTTTTTTTTTTTTTTTTTTTTTTCTTTTTTTCTTTTTTTCTTTTTATTTTTTTACTTTTATTGAAGTATAGTTGATTTACAATGTTGTATTAGTTTCTGGTGTATAGCAAAGTGGTTCAGTTTGTGTGTGTATGTATATAGATATTATTTTTCATATTCTTTCTCATTATGACTTATTACAAGATATTGAATATAGTTCCCTGTGCTATACAGTAGGATCTTGTTGGTCTATTTTTTTTTTTTTTTTTTTTTTTTTTTGCCTTATAACAAATTTAATCAGTTATACATATACATATGTTTCCATATCCCCTCCCTTTTGCGTCTCCCTCCCACCCTCCCTATCCCACCCCTCCAGACGGTCACAAAGCACCGAGCTGATCTCCCTGTGCTATGCGGCTGCTTCCCACTAGCTATCTACCTTACGTTTGGTAGTGTATATATGTCCATGCCGCTCTTTCACTTTGTCACAGCTTACCCTTCCCCCTCCCCATATCCTCAAGTCCATTCTCTAGTAGGTCTGTGTCTTTATTCCTGTTTTACCCCTAGGTTCTTCATGACATTTTTTTTTCTTAAATTCCATATATATGTGTTAGCATACAGTATTTGTCTTTCTCTTTCTGACTTACTTCACTCTGTATGACAGACTCTAGGTCTATCCACCTCATTACAAATAGCTCAATTTCATTTCTTTTTATGGCTGAGTAATATTCCATTGTATATATGTGCCACATCTTCTTTATCCATTCATCCGATGATGGACACTTAGGTTGTTTCCATCTCCGGGCTATTGTAAATAGGGCTGCTATGAACATTTTGGTACATGTCTCTTTTTGAATTATGGTTTTCTCAGGGTATATGCCCAGTAGTGGGATTGCTGGGTCATATGGTAGTTCTATTTGTAGTTTTTTAAGGAACCTCCATACCGTTCTCCATAGCGGCTGTACCAATTCACATTCCCACCAGCAGTGCAAGAGTGTTCCCTTTTTTCCACACCCTCTCCAGCATTTATTGTTTCTAGATTTTTTGATGATGGCCATTCTGACTGGTGTGAGATGATATCTCATTGTAGTTTTGATTTGCATTTCTCTAATGAGTAAAGATGTTGAGCATCCTTTCATGTGTTTGTTGGCAGTCTGTATATCTTCTGTGGAGAAATGTCTATTTAGGTCTTCTGCCCATTTTTGGATTGGGTTGTTTGTTTTTTTGTTATTGAGCTGCATGAGCTGCTTATAAATTTTGGAGATTAATCCTTTGTCAGTTGCTTCATTTGCAAATATTTTCTCCCATTCTGAGGGTTGTCTTTTGGTCTTGTTTATGGTTTCCTTTGCTGTGCAAAAGCTTTTAAGTTTCATTAGGTCCCATGTGTTTATTTTTGTCTTTATTTCCATTTCTCTAGGAGGTGGGTCCAAAAGGATCTTGCTGTGATTTATGTCATAGAGTGTTCTGCCTATGTTTTCCTCTAAGAGTTTGATAGTGTCTGGCCTTACATTTAGGTCTTTAATCCATTTTGAGCTTATTTTTGTGTATGGTGTTAGGGAGTGATCTAATCTCATACTTTTACATGTACCTGTCCAGTTTTCCCAACACCACTTATTGAAGAGACTGTCCTTTCTCCACTGTACATTCCTGCCTCCTTTATCAAAGATAAGGTGACCATATGTCCGTGGGTTTATCTCTGGGCTTTCTATCCTGTTCCATTGATCTATCTTTCTGTTTTTGTGCCAGTACCATACTGTCCTGATTACTGTAGCTTTGTAGTATAGTCTGAAGTCAGGGAGCCTGATTCCTCCAGCTCCATTTTTCGTTCTCAAGATTGCTTTGGCTATTCGGGGTCTTTTGTGTTTCCATACAAATTGTGAAATTTTTTGTTCTAGTTCTGTGAAAAATGCCAGTGGTAGTTTGATAGGGATTGCATTGAATCTGTAGATGGCTTTGGGTAGTAGAGTCATTTTCACAATGTTGATTCTTCCAATCCAAGAACATGGTACATCTCTCCATCTATTTGTATCATCTTTAATTTCTTTCATCAGTGTCTTATAATTTTCTGCATACAGGTCTTTTGTCTCCTTAGGTAGGTTTATTCCTAGATATTTTATTCTTTTTGTTGCAATGGTAAATGGGAGTGTTTCCTTGATTTCACTTTCAGATTTTTCATCATTAGTATATAGGAATGCCAGAGATTTCTGTGCATTAATTTTGTATCCTGCAACTTTACCAAAATCATTGATTAGCTCTAGTAGTTTTCTGGTAGCATCTTTAGGATTCTCTATGTATAGTATCATGTCATCTGCAAACAGTGACAGCTTTACTTCTTCTTTTCCGATTTGGATTCCTTTTATTTCCTTTTCTTCTCTGATTGCTGTGGCTAAAACTTCCAAAACTAGGTTGAATAAGAGTGGTGAGAGTGGGCAACCTTGTCTTGTTCCTGATCTTAGTGGAAATGGTTTCAGTTTTTCACCATTGAGGACGATGCTGGCCGTGGGTTTGTCATATATGGCCTTTATTATGTTGAGGAAAGTTCCCTCTATGCCTACTTTCTGCAGGGTTTTTATCATAAATGGGTGTTGAATTTTGTCGAAAGCTTTCTCTGCATCTATTGAGATGATCATATGGTTTTTCTCCTTCAATTTGTTAATATGGTGTATCACGTTGATTGATTTGCGTATATTGAAGAATCCTTGCATTCCTGGAATAAACCCCACTTGATCATGGTGTATGATCCTTTTAATGTGCTGTTGGATTCTGTTTGCTAGTATTTTGTTGAGGATTTTTGCATCTATGTTCATCAGTGATATTGGCCTGTAGTTTTCTTTCTTTGTGACATCCTTGTCTGGTTTTGGTATCAAGGTGATGGTGGCCTCGTAGAATGAGTTTGGGAGTGTTCCTCCCTCTGCTATATTTTGGAAGAGTTTCAGAAGGATAGGTGTTAGCTCTTCTCTAAATGCTTGATAGAATTCGCCTGTGAAGCCATCTGGTCCTGGGCTTTTGTTTGTTGGAAGATTTTTTATCACAGTTTCAATTTCAGTGCTTGTGATTGGTCTGTTCATATTTTCTATTTCTTCCTGAGTCAGTCTTGGCAGGTTGTGCATTTCTAAGAATTTGTCCATTTCTTCCAGGTTGTCCATTTTATTGGCATAGAGTTGCTTATAGTAATCTCTCATGATCTTTTGTATTTCTGCAGTGTCAGTTGTTACTTCTCCTTTTTCATTTCTAATTCTATTGATTTGAGTCTTCTCCCTTTTTTTCTTGATGAGTCTGGCTAATGGTTTATCAATTTTGTTTATCTTCTCAAAGAACCAGCTTTTAGTTTTATTGATCTTTGCTATCGTTTCCTTCATTTCTTTTTCATTTATTTCTGATCTGATTTTTATGATTTCTTTCCTTCTGCTAACTTTGGGATGTTTTTGTTCTTCTTTCTCTAATTGCTTTAGGTGCAAGGTTAGGTTGTTTATTCGAGATGTTTCCTGTTTCTTAAGGTGGGATTGTATTGCTATAAACTTCCCCCTTAGAACTGCTTTTGCTGCGTCCCATAGGTTTTGGGTCGTCGTGTCTCCATTTTCATTTGTTTCTAGGTATTTTTTAATTTCCTCTTTGATTTCTTCAGTGATCACTTCGTTATTAAGTAGTGTATTGTTTAGCCTCCATGTGTTTGTATTTTTTACAGCTCTTTTCCTGTAATTGATATCTAGTCTCATAGCATTGTGGTCGGAAAAGATACTTGATACAATTTCAATTTTCTTAAATTTACCAAGGCTTGATTTGTGACCCAAGATATGATCTATCCTGGAGAATGTTCCATGAGCACTTGAGAAAAATGTGTATTCTGTTGTTTTTGGATGGAATGTCCTATAAATATCACTTAAGTCCATCTTGTTTAATGTATCATTTAAAGCTTGTGTTTCCTTATTTATTTTCATTTTGGATGATCTGTCCATTGGTGAAAGTGGGGTGTTAAAGTCCCCTACTATGAGTGTGTTACTGTCAATTTCTCCTTTTATGGCTGTTAGTATTTGCCTTATGTATTGAGGTGCTCCTATGTTGGGTGCATAAATATTTACAATTGTTATATCTTCTTCTTGGATCGATCCCTTGATCATTAGGTAGTGTCCTTCTTTGTCTCTTCTAGTAGTCTTTATTTTAAAGTCTATTTTGTCTGATATGAGAATTGCTACTCCAGCTTTCTTTTGGTTTCCATTTGCATGGAATATCTTTTTCCATCCCCTTACTTTCAGTCTGTATGTGTCTCTAGGTCTGAAGTGGGTCTCTTGTAGACAGCATATAGATGGGTCTTGTTTTTGTATCCATTCAGCCAATCTGTGTCTTTTGGTGGGAGCATTTAGTCCATTTACATTTAAGGTAATTATTGATATGTATGTTCCTGTTCCCATTTTCTTAATTGTTTTGGGTTCATTATTGTAGGTTTTTTACTTCTGTTGTGTTTCTTGCCTAGAGAAGTTCCTTTAGCATTTGTTGTAAAGCTGGTTTGGTGGTGCTGAATTCTCTCAGCTTTTGCTTGTCTGTAAACGTTTTAATTTCTCCATCAAATCTGAATGAGATCCTTGCTGGGTAGAGTAATCTTGGTTGCAGGTTTTTCTCCTTCATCACTTTAATTATGTCCTGCCACTCCCTTCTGGCTTGTAGAGTTTCTGCTGAGAGATCAGCTGTTAGCCTGATGGGGATTCCCTTGTGTGTTATTTGTTGTTTTTGCCTTGCTGCTTTTAATATGATTTCTTTGTGTTTAATTTTTGACAGTTTGATTGATATGTGTCTTGGCGTATTTCTCCTTGGATTTATTCTGTATGGGACTCTCTGTGCCTCCTGGACTTGATTAACTATTTCCTTTCCCATATTAGGGAAGTTTTCAACTATAATCTCTTCAAATATTTTCTCAGTCCCTTTCTTTTTCTCTTCTTCTTCTGGAACCCCTATAATTCGAATGTTGGTGCGTTTAATGTTGTCCCAGAGGTCTCTGAGACTGTCCTCTGTTCGTTTCATTCTTTTTTCTTTATTTTGCTCTGCAGCAGTTATTTCCACTATTTTATCTTCCACCTCACTTATCCGTTCTTCTGCCTCAGTTATTCTGCTATTGATCCCATCTAGAGTATTTTTTATTTCATGTATTGTGTTTTTAATCGATGCTTGATTCATCTTTAGTTCTTCTAGGTCCTTGTTAACTGTTTCTTGCATTTTGTCTATTCTATTTCCAAGATTTTGGATCTGGGAAATAGAATCTTGGATCATCTTTACCATCATTATTCTGAATTCTTTTTCAGGTAGACTGCCTATTACCTCTTCATTTGTTAGATCTGGTGGGTTTTTATCTTGCTCCTTCTCCTGCTGTGTGTTTTTCTGTCTTCTCATTTTGCTTATGTTACTGTGTTTGGGGTCTCCTTTTTGCAGGCTGCAGGTTCAAAGTTCCCGTTGTTATTGGTGTCTGACCCCAGTGGCTAAGGTTGGTTTAGTGGGTTGTGTAGGCTTCCTGGTGGAGGGGACTAGTGCCTGTGTTCTGGTGGATGAGGCTGGATCTTGTCTTTCTGGTGGGCAGGTCCACGTCTGGTGGTGTGTTTTGGGGTGTCTGCGGACTTTTTATGAGTTTAGGCCACCTCTCTGCTAATGGGTGGCGTTGTGTTCCTGTCTTGCTAGTTGTTTGGCTTAGGGTGTCCAGCACTGTAGCCTGCTGGTCGTTGAGTGAAGCTGGGTGCTGGTGTTGAGATGGAGATCTCTGGAAGATTTTTGCCGTTTGATATTATGTGGAGCTGGGAGGTCTCTTGTGGACCAGTGTCCTGAAGTTGGCTCTCCCACCTCAGAGGCACAGCACTGACTCCTGGCTCCTCAATTTGGGATGATGTGTTGTCTATTCATGTATTCCACAGATGCAGGGTACATCAAGTTGATTGTGGAGCTTTAATCCGCTGCTTCTGAGGCTGCTGGGAGAGGTTTCCCTTTCTCTTCTTTGTTCTCACAGCTCCTGGGTCTCAGCTTTGGATTTGGCCCCGCCTCTGCGTGTAGGTCGCCGGAGGGCGTCTGTTCTTCGCTCAGGCAGGACAGGGTTAAAGGAGCAGCCTCTTCGGGGACTCTGGCTCACTCAGGCCGGGCGGGAGGGAGGGGCACGGAGTGCGGGGCGAGCCTGCAGCGGCAGAGGTCGGCGTGACGTTGCACCAGCCCGAGGCGCGCCGTGCGTTCTCCCAGGGAAGCCGCCCCTGGATCCCGGGACCCCGGCAGTGGCGGGCTGCACAGGCTCCCGGGAGGGCGGTGTGGGCAGTGACCTGCGGTCGCACACAGGCTTCTTGGCGGCGGCAGCAGCAGCCCCAGCGTCCCACGCCCGTCTCTGGGCTCCGCGCTTTCAGTCGCGACTCGCGCCCGTCTGCGGAGCCCTTTTAAGCAGCGCTCTTAATCCCCTCTCCTCGCGCACCAGGAAACCAAGAGGGAAGAAAAAGTCTCTTGCCTCTTCGGCAGCTCCAGAGTTTTCCCGGACTCCCTCCCGGCTAGCTGTGGCACATTAGCCCCCTTCAGGCTGAGTTCTCGCCGCCAGCCCCAGTCCTCTCCCTGCGCTCTGACCGAAGCCCGAGCCTCAGCTTCCAGCGCTGCGCGCCCCGGCGGGCGAGCAGACAAGCCTCTCGGGCTGCTGAGTGCCGCTCGGCACTGATCCTCTGTGTGGGGATCTCTCCGCTTTGCCCTACCCAGGTATGTGGGGAGTTTCTTGCCTTTTGGGAGGTCTGGGGTCTTCTGCCAGCGTTCAGTAGGTGTTCTGTAGGAGTTGTTCCACGTGTAGCTGTATTTCTGGTGTATCCGTGGGGAGGAAGGTGATCTCCGCGTCTTCTATCTCTTATTATTTACCAGTTCAATAGCCCATCTTTTTAAGTATGTTAGCTGAACGTTATGATTGTGTAATATCATTTTAGGGCATTACCACATTTTAAGAAATAAAATAATATTCAGAAGCATAATTTTGCCAGAATGTAAAATTTAAAACCAGAAATTTGACTTGTGAAAAATCCTCACATGATTATTGGCCTGTTAAAAACTAAAGCAAACCCCACAAACCTGATGCAAGCTATTATGTGCAAAATAACGTGCTAGTTACACAGCCCTCTGGGAAGTGAATGTGAGTCCGGATGCTTCTTTCTTGGTTTATTTCATTTATTTATTTATTTCATTTATTTATTTATTTATTTATTTCATTTCATTTATTTCATTCCTTGTTGCAGGTTTTTCTTATGTTTCCAAAGGAAACAAGTAAGCCATCTCAAGTTTAAGTTCTGTCCTCAATAAAGTAAAAAATGTGCCAGATACCATTTGACTGGATGATAACTAAACTGGACAAATATTTTCTCTCACTGGAGACTGACAGTGTTTTAGCTGTGCTTACAATTTGTGATTCTCCTAAAAAAAGAGTACAAATGAAAACTTATGGTTACCAGGAGATGATAAGGGGGGAAGGATAAATTGGGAGATTGGGATTGACATATACACACTACTATATACAAAATAGGTAATAATAACCTACTGTATAGCACGGGGAACTCTACTCAATACTCTGTAATGGCCTCTGTGGGAAAAGAATCTTTAAAAAAAGTGGACATATGTATATGTATAACTGGCTCCCTTTGCTGTACACCTGAAACTAACACAAATTTGTAACTCAACTATACTCCAATAAAAATCTTTTAAAATAAAAAAATAGAGTACTACATGCATTTCTAAGAAATAAACATTATTTTCTTCATTCCTCTAAAATAAATAAAAATAAAATAATGTAATATGTGATCTTCAAGCTAATGAACACCTAAGAATGAAATTTGAAAATCTACATTTGGAATGTATAATTCTTTTGTTCAGAGGCAGTGACATTCCAAAAGAACAAAACTTCTCCAACATTTCCCCATTTAGAGTAATGCTGACAGTGAGTGTCTGGTGGATCTCAGAGGGGCACAACTGATAATATATTTATCATGCTGCCAGTTTGCTAAGTGGTTTCATATTCACTAAGAAAGACTTGTCAATGGATACTGAAGAATAGATGTGAGGTCTCTGTGTGTTGTCTCTGGGTGAGATCTCTGTGTGAAGTCTCTGTATGAGGTCCCTTTGGAAGGTATCTCTGGGAAATCTGTTGAATCTGTGCTAGGTTTCTGTCTGAGGGTCTGTGAAGCAACATGAGGTCCCTGTGTGAGGTCTCAGTATGTGATCTCTGAGAAAGGTGTTTGCGTGAGAAGTCTCTCGAGAGGTGTGTCCGTGAAGTCTTTGTGTATTGTCTCTGGGTCTCTCCATTTCTTTTTTTCTTTTGGTCTCTCAATTTCTTGTCTTACTGTACCTTATGGAAGACGGAGCAGCAAGAGAAGGGCAAAGGGACTTGCTTCTTTCTGTTTTCTTGCTGTTCCATCAGCATCACCTGTCTGTGGCACTCTCCCAGCAGGAGCCAGGGGGGTCCAAGTCCAGCTTCCCCATATTCCCAGAACTCACTTCTGGGTGCCCCTGAGAGGACCCAGCAGCAGCCAGGCTCAGGTCCCAGCCCTGTCAACTCTCTCCTCTGGGTACCGACCCCTCCCACAAGTCCTGGCTTCACTCTCACTGCTCTGCCCATTCTGGAGGCTGCCTTGGGAATCGGGGCCCAGAGGTAGGGCCTGGCTCCAGGGAGAAACCAGGGGTGTGAGCAGTCCTGTGCTCACTCTGCCCCCTCCACCCCAGGTCACAGCATTTCCACGTGTTGAGGGACCTGACAGGTATGGGGGATGGGGTCCATTTCTGTTGTCATCTGGATCAGGGGCATCAGCTGGAACCGAAATCTCCACAATGAGAAAGACACCACCTGGAGCTGTGTCCACCATGCGCCCTGCACATGGCAGAAAATACCAAATCACTCTAGAGAAATTCTTCCTCATCTCCCTGCTTTTCCATATGGACAGGGGTCAGGAGACAAGAAAAGCTGTGCCAGAAGCAGATCAGTGGAACACTCCTGGATTGCACCCTGCCCCATCCACTTTGCACAGGTCACCTCCACACCACCACGAATCCTGTCTGATTGCTTCTTCACCTGCCAGGCTCTGGGGTGATCAAGGACTGGGAGACAGGCAAGGCTTACTACACAATCACAAGCCAGTCCCCACCTCTCCCCTGGAGCAGTCCTTGGGCCATGTGTTTATGTGAAGGTCACCAGACTAGGAGTCACATCCCAAGTTCCCTAGTCCTGGCTTTTACACCTATTGTTAAGTTATCCTTTCTAAAAGTCAAGAGGTGATGATGTGTAAGCTTATTAAATATAGTATTAAGAGATTCACCTTCCCTGATTTGCTTTACTTCTATAAGTTTGACCTTCTGTTTTGACCTAAAGGTGGTTTCTCTAGGTCTGTGATCTTAGAGTTGGAATAGAGTAGAGACCCTGGCGTGGGGCCATGGTGAGCTACTGGACCCTTAACTTTTCCTCCCCTTTAGGCCTTTAGATGGTGGTTGTATGTCAGGGGGCTGTACTTTCAGAACTGCAATTTATGGGAATCTGGTACCACTTTGCCTCCTTCCTTGGATCCAATGATTTTTCTACACCTACATCCCACCCTAAATTCACAGTGTTTGACCATCAGATAGTTACTACCCACAGTCACACCCCTATTCCATTCATCCAAAACTCCTTCTCTGGGGTTAACATAGAGTGGAAGGTAGGTGACCCATGAACGCAGCCATTCATTTATATGGGACTGGACTCAACACAGCCCTCAGCAGCCTCCCTGATACTCCCCCCACCTACACACACAGAGCTGGAAATGCCATCCTTGCTGCTGCTCTAAAGTGTAGGAAAAACAGAGGGGGGGGGAGGGTGATGCTGTACATTTTATTATGGCTAAGCTAAAAGGGGTTCATAGGGCATACCTCAATCCCAACCTTCATCAGAGAGAGAAGGAACTCTTAAGAGCAGATGTTGTATATTCCCTACCAAGAGATCCAGGGGCAAGATTTCTCCTGTTTCTGAACTCAGAGCCCATACTCTATTCCCCCCAGACTTCCATCCACTTGGCTCTGACACTTCCTGGAGCCTGAATTGGAATGTCCGGCCCTATCGTGTAAACCTATCCACTACAGTTGCATAAAGTTCAAAGTAGCATAGAAGGAGGAGAAAGACTGGTTGAACCAGATCCTTGGGTGTGGGTTTCATAGGTTTTTCCCGTCTCATTGTTAGAGTAATTTTGGTCTGTGTAATGACAGTATTATAAGGTGCAATGAAGGGACACGAGACAAGGAGCAAGCTTGTGATGCTACTGTCCACCTCCCTCCATGCCCCCCTCTTCTAGAAGACAAAGTGCACAGCACAGGCAGCAGCCATTACACTCTGCTTTTATTAGGAAAAAAAAAAAAAATATATATATATATATATACATGTATTGGGGAACATTAAATACCTTGGACGTGCTAAGGAGAAAATCATTCTCTCTACATGGACTGAATGTTTACTTGGAGACATGTCTTCCTACTAAAGGGAAGACTAAAGAAGGATTTTACTGTCGACCAGGCAAGACACCTCCCCAAAGATGACAATGCCTTGGACAGTGTTGATGGCGGGCTGGGGCACCTGGAATCCTTGGCCCATACTGGCAGGTACTAACTGGAAACAAACTCTTCTTGGGGGGCAAGGATGGGAGGCACCTTAGGCCCAGCTGCTCATCGTCGAACCTTACACTTTTCAAACTATGTTGGTGTCTGACTTCCCTTTCCCTGATAGAACAACTCTGGCCCTTGGAGGTGGCTTTATGACTGCAGGCTGTATAACCCATCATTCTCCGTTGCTCTGGGTAGGAGGTAAGCCTATGGCAGCAGAAACACCCACATACTGGGACTTGGAATTCCAGTTTGTGTTCATTTAACTTTGTGGCATGAAGTCCATGGTGAATTGCTCTTTTTTCTTCTGGGATCTGTCCAACAGCTGTCATGAGTGCCTGACCCTCAGCAGTCTCACTCTTCAAGATTGATCTGCTTTTGACTGATCTGTGACTCTGGGCAGTGGCTGATATGGGCTTGAATTTTTGCAGAGCATCTCGACCATTGACTTTTTTATTGGGGAAAATCCACTTTAAAAATAGCCTCATTCTTTTTCTGAAGAGGCTTTCTGGAGGGCTATGTTTCTTCTCTGGCATGAGCTGGAGACATCTGCTCCCAATAGAGTCTGTTATTCCCCTGACCTGGGCAGGGTGGCTCATACTTCCAGCTTGAGAGGTCCCTAATTCTTTAAACCTTTCTTCATGCTCTCCTGGTTTATGCCTCCTACAGTCCTCTCTTTTGTAAGTAGGGGCAATCATCTTGCTCTGGCTCTTCCATGAGTCTTGGAGTTTTGAAGTTTTGGGCTCCTGCTGCCCTAGGTTGCTCCTTTGGGCTTCCATAAGGCCACTTGGCTCCTGGGAAGCTAACCTGTCTCTGGTGGGGACTCTCTGGGGATGGCACTGAGGCACCTGAGAAGCCAAGTTGTCTGCAGCAAGGAACATGTGTTTGGGAAAGTCCTGAAGCTGGTTGTCTGACTGTACCTTTACTTTGGAGTTAAACTCACTGGCAACCCCCATGTTAAGGCATGGCTCACCTGGATGTTGGAAAACAGACATTCTAGGTAGTAGGAAACGTTTACTGGCCCCTGGCACCTCTAAACTCCTCATATGTACATTTGTGGTTTGGGATTTTGTCAACACTTTGGTTTCCAAGATAACACTAGACTGTGGTTGAAGAGCAGGAGACTCCTTGGCCTCCACAGCCTCCCTGGCCTCTTCACCTCTCAAAGATTGGGATCCTAAGTTCACCTCCATCACTGTTACCCTATGGCAGGGGTCTCCTGAGGCCTGACCACCACTCTCCTCCGTTGGCTCATTCCTGACCATTGCTGAACTTGGACCTGGCTCTAGGCTGTCCCTCTTGACCCATTCCACAGTCTCACTCTTCCAGGTTCTGCCCACAAGGCTGAGTGTGAGGGACTGAGAAGGTGGCCTGCCCTCCTGTCCAGTCAGAGAAGCCTTTGAGGGCCCATGGTAGTCAGCAGATGGAATCGCTCCCAGGGCACTCTGGATTTCCTTACACACAGTTGAGGGGACAAGGAGAGGCCTCTTCAGGGTAGGAACTGACTCTTCTGTTATCACCTTCTCTCCTGAATGAGCCTGAGGAGGTTTCTCCAGGAACTCAGCACACTTGACTGTTGAGTGGGACCCAGACACACAGGTGGCTGAAGGGGAAGAGGCAAACTGCAGAACGGTGGAGGGTTGGAGCTTTTTCCGCTTCAAGAGATTTATGGGCTTGAGGACCTTGAGGGGGAGGGTCCACCTGTGCTTTACCCAAAACCTTCTAATGTGTGCTTCCAGCACCTCTCGAGTGTCTGGATCAAGGAAGGAAACCCTACAGGAGGTGTTCATGCAGGGTTCCCAACCCTTCAAGCAGTATCTTCCACAGGCTCCAGCAGGCACTGCTTTGCACGTCTCACCAGGAGGGTCTTGACATGAGAGCTGATGAAAGTTGCCCTTGCCAGGAAGCCTCCCCAGGCAGCTATAGGAGAGCAGATGGGGCCAGGATGGCTGGACAGGACAGGCAGGGGTGGGCACCTGCAGCCCAAGAACCCTCCTCTGCCCCCACACTGACTTCATAATGCTCCTGCTCTCCCTCACCCTAGGGCTTTAGCCACGCCCTCCCATGGCTCCCCCTCCCAGGGCTGGGGTCACATTATAGGCTCTGGGAGGAAGGACGACCCAGGAGAGAAGGGGAAAGATTCTTTACCTTTGCAGAAGTGAAACCAGGTTGTGAGTCCCCTCCAGTTCTTCCAGGCAATCTCTGCAAGCTGGAAATCAGGAGACTGGGTCATGGTGGTGAAGGCAGAGGCCTAAGAGTCTTTCAGGAGGCTGAGTGTAATGGCCCTTTAAGGGAAATCTTTGGAGGATTAGACTCTGGAGCCCAAGTATCAGTGTCCAAGGCCACATGTCCCTGACAGTGATGGTAAGTCTCACTTGAAAAGGGTTTGTCCTTTGCAAAGTGCCTTCACGTTAATTAACCCCTGTAGCCCTTACAACTGCCGTGTAGGGGAGAAAGGTCAGTGGTCATCACACAGAGGAATCTGAGCAAAGTTAAACAACTTGTCCACAGTTGGACTTGGAGGTCCCACTTCCCAACCCAGGCACCAATGGTCCACCACAGTCCACACACCCCATTTCTAGGTCCTCATGGCTTCATTCTAAGCACAAATTTCTGGGAAGTATCTGGGCTCTGATCTCCTTCCAACGAGCCTTCCCAAGGCTCTGTTTCCTGAAGAATAAGCTCTGCCACTGGCATCCTCAGAGACCGTGAAGCTGGGCCCTCAGGATTAGGAGAGATGGAAGCTAACTCTCGGGGGCATGCAGGACTGAATGGCAAAGGCTTACCTTTCAAAGATCCACTTTTCTTCCTACTCCTGCTCCTCCCCTTCAGCTCTACTTGATGCTGAGAGAGAAGAAGAAATGAGGGGCTAACACCCAACTCTCACTGTCATCTATCTAGGCAAGCTGTGTTCATGAACAACATGACTTTCTACATTTAACTAAAACTCTGTGGGGTTTTTTCCCCTTTTACTTATTTTTAAAGTGGATAAAAATATTTTCAGTTTTTCTTCTTTGAAGAGTGCAAAGAAGGATTTTTTTTTTTTTTTTTTTTTTTTTTGCGGTACGCGGGCCTCTCACTGTTGTGGCCTCTCCCGTTGCGGAGCACAGGCTCCGGACGCACAGGCCCAGCGGCCATGGCTCATGGGCCCAGCCGCGCCGCGGCATGTGGGATCCTCCCGGACCGGGGCACGAACCCACGTCCCCTGCATTGGCAGGCGGACTCTCAACCACTGCACCACCAGGGTAGCCCAAGAAGGATTTTTAAAGTTTTAATCACCATAGATTTCTTCTGTCACTGTTCCTCTGATCAAGAAACACACACATTCTCAGACCTAAATGCCCACGTGAGCTTTGTCAGATATGATTCTGCTTCCCAAGGCCAGACCTCCACTCCAGCCTCTTCTCTCAGGCTCTCAGGGGCTCAGCATTGCCCTTAGATCAGTCCCAACACAGAGGAAGGTCTCACTTGAGACACCCGCTGTGGGAAGGTGGCTGGTGAACCAGGGCTCAGGGGTCAGCCTTCCTGCAGAGATTGAACTCTTAGTAATCCAGTCCTTAACCATTAGTCACTGCATTGGGGACTTGCCCTGGAGCCCTCTACCATACCTGAACTCCTGGTCTACGATCTTAGGCTAGAAATCCTCATGCCCACTCTAACCCCTCTCTGGCCTGGCTTTTCCCTAGAAGGATGATGTTCTCTACTTTTCTGAGAGTTCCCATCTCAGGAGTCTCTCTAGGTGGTTTAGAAAAGTGGAAATAAGAATAAGAAAAAAAGAGATAATCTCTGCTGGGATTAAGCCAAAGGTTTCTTACCTTCCTGATGTTTCTATGTTTCCTAGGTGGTGCTAAGAATGGATTACTCTGGAAGCAGGGGAGTAACATTAGGAAGAGCCCCAGTCCACACAGGAACCCAAGGATGATATCAATCACCCAGGAAGTTGGGCTGGATCTCAGCCAGATAGCAACCGTGTTTTTCAAAGAAAAGAGATTCTCCATCTTCTGAACTGCATTGCTGCCCTCAGGCAACAGAGCACTGGGAGTTCACTTGATGGCAGAACCCCAGGCCTGCATCACAGAGCTGTGGCCTTGTCACAGAGGGCTCCTGAGTGTGGGGGAGGGGCAATAAGAGAAAGAGGCTGAATCACTGCCCCTCCTTCCCATCCAGACCCACAGACACCTGCACCCTCCTGGGGCTTCCAGATCCCTCCTTCCAACTACTCTCATCCTGTCAGAGAGACCTTAGTCAATTTTCTGTTCATTCCATCTGGAACCTGGTTCCTTCATCCATTAGAGACCTTTACTTGAGGCCCACCAACTTGATAACTCTTGAACATCTTAAGCTGACCCTGGAAGACTGGCTGTTTCACAGACATTTTTACTCAGGATTTCCTTTGTCCTCAGCTCCAACTTTCCCACGTCATGTTTGTGTCTTGTGTAAACCCAGGGATAGAACTTGAATTTCTTTTACACTTATTTAGTTTTGTGAATTTTGAATAGTGTATGTTTTGCCTCATTTTCTATCAGAGGGAACTACACACAAAAATTAAAATAATTTATTTTTCAAAATTCATAAGTATGAAAGAATTATAAATAGTTATATAATAGGGAAGAACAAATCTGACTCCACATCAGATCTTTTTTACTTTAATCTTTATGCTTTGTTGCCTGAGCTAACTCTGTCCATCCCTGTGACCCAGGCTGGCTCTGCACTTTTTGTAAAACAATGTTGCCTAGAGCCTGAAATATACAGGATAGCCTATTTCTAAGGCTCTGACTTTTAAGAGCCCATTCCTGGAGATAAAAAGTTGCAGAACAGAAAATAATAATTGTTTTGTTGGAGGTTTACAGGAACACGTGACCTGACCAGGATCTGACCCATCTGGCCAGCTGCTAGAACAAAGGATCCAACACCAAGATATTTGCAACAATTAGCCATGCCCCTCCCTCACCTTGCCTTTAAAAAGGCTTTGCTGAAAGCCTTCAGGGAGTTTGGGGTTTTTCCTGGGCATGAGCCACGTGTCTTCTTGCATGGCACTGTGTAAACCTTTCTCTGCTCCAAACTCTGATGTTTCAGTATTTAGCCTCACTGTGCATCAGGCACACAGACTTGCATCTGGTAACAGTTAAACCTTCAAATGATATTTTTGTAAGTTTGTAGTGTTTATAACTCTGGAGTTAGTAAATCTTTAAACTGCACAAAAACTTTTGGGACACACTGCAAACACGCACACACACACGTACTCATTTTCCTTAACCAATCTAGTACTTTCAAATCCAATAATCCATAATTTTCTACTTAAAAAAATCTTTCATATGTTGTCTCAACCCAACTTCTTAGTTTTCAACGATAAGACAGTCCCCACTCTCCAGATAAATTTTGAAGTATGTGGTCTTAATCCATTAGGGCTGCTCTAACAATATACCATAGACTGGGTAGATTAAAGACAACAGACATTTATTATCACAGTTCTGGAGGCTGGGAAGCCCAAGATCAAGTCACCAGTATGGCCACCTCGTAGTGAGAGCTCTCTTCTTGGTTCACAGCTGGAGCCTTCTCTCTGTATCCTCATATGATGGGAGGAGGCTAGAGATATCTCTGGAGTCTCTTTTATAAGGCACTAATGCCATTCATGAAAGCTCATAAGCACTTTTGCATGGCCCGGCCTCCTATCTTTAAGAGGTAGGATTTCAACATGTAAATTTTGAGAGAACACTAACATTCAGATATGTGCACTCATTCTATACCCGGAAGCTAGGAATGGGTTAGGGTGAGCCAAGGTCCTGACCCTAAAGGGCTGTAGGGTGAAGAGTAGGACTAGGGGTCAAACCCTTGGGGCTGAGCCAGGTCTTGAGCAGCCTCTTCAGATATCCCTAGTGTGTTATGTATGTATTCTCTTTTCTGAGTGTGCCTTGCCTTTCCTGCCCCATCCTCCCAGGCCCCTGAAGCTTCAAGTCCAGCCTGAACCATATAGAAAGGGAGCTTTGAGTCTTACACAAAACTCCCTTATGACACCACTTCCTACCCCTTAGCAGTAACACAAGATTCACTGAAGGATTCACATGGTAAATATGTCTTAATGCCCCATGAGGGCTTTAAAATAATGTGTATTCTCTGCTTGTTGGTCATAATTTTATACAGTTTTAGTGGGAACGTGGGCATGTGAGTTTATTTGGCTATATTGCCATGAATGTGCACTTGCACAAACATATCTCCTACATCTACTATTGTTCCTACAGTCTTTTCCTCCCATATGATAGTCTCACCTTAATTCCACCTTTTATCAAAATTTAGACTTAGGTCTGTCACCATGTGGACATGCTTTGTAACAAAATAGCTTCAACCGAGGAGGTCAGTGGAAGGCCTGGACCAGCTATCTTGGTTCCATGATAGTAAGCAAAGGATCGCAAACTCCCATGTTAAGCTTAAGCAGAAAGCAAAGTTTAGTTAAGCATAGGTACACTCTCAGAGAGGGAGAGAGAGAAGGAGAGAGAAAGAGCAGGCTGTTTCTGAGAACAGGCTATTTCAGCGAAGTGAAGCAAGCCCAAAGCAAAGTATATTGAAGCAAAGGTACACTCTCGGGGTGGGGGGGGATGGGTGTACTGTTTCTGCAAATTGAAAGCAGCATTCCTATAAAGGCTTACGAGCGCTTTTAAGGAGCATTTTGCAGAGAGGTGGGGGTGAGTGACAAGGATCATTATTTGACAGTCCTGAGCTATGGAACAAGTTTTCTGCTGCGCATGCTCTCATCCTTGAATCCCCAAGAAATGCCTACTGGGTGGGGGAAGGGGCAAAACCACATGTAATTTATTGTAATTATGGTATAATGAGTTTGGATTTACTATAGGTTATAAGCCTGTCTGGTCTGGGCATGCACAGCCTGGAGAAGTCCCCTTGTGTTACTGTGCCTCTCTTTAACAGGATAAGCTGCCCACCACCCGACCATAGTTTCTCCCGTTCTGGGTGGAGTCAAGGGAGAGTCCCCAGATGGCTGGGTGTGACTCAATTTCTTCTTCTTGTCTTTCTCACCACTGTCACCTCCTTGCTGCTAATGTCTGACTAACTACCTAACAGGTCTTCCTTGCATTCATATTTGCTCTCTAAATTTTCTCTATTACTTTATTTTCAATATGTTTTGTTTGATGGGTTTTTTTTTTGAAATTTAAAAATCTTATGATAACATTTACCTTGATTTATTTAATTATTGTTCTACTGTTATTGATTTCTGCCATCTTATTTTATGCTTTATTTTCTACATTTTCTTTATTGTTTCTTTTTTCCCCTTCTTTGGCATCTTCCATTTTACAGGTCAAGGGTACTTATGTTTGTTTGACATTTGGGAATTTTTAGTATTGTAATGGTTTTATATCTTGAATTATGTTAATTTTCTCAATTTCTTACCCGTGGATGAAAAATGTTCCCTGCCATATCAGTAGACAAAGGATGTTGCAGTCATCAAGTCAGATGTCAAAGCAGGAACCCTCAACTGTGCACCTTGAGGGGATTCGGGATGGAGAAAAACAGGGTACTGGTTCTAGAGTTAAGGTGCATATCAAAGGAATGATTTCACGGAGCCCAGATTCTTTCATCTTCTCATACATAGAAAAATGCTAAAGTCCTTAACTTGAGAGGTCTAGTTTTCTTTAATTAATAGTAATCTTTTGATGTTCTGACTACCTGGTTTTTCTTGACTGCTCCCTTAGGTCTTCTGAGCAGTTCCTCAGAGTGATCTGACAGGCTGTGTTCTGGGCTTAAGTCCTCAGAAAATCTGCCAAATAAAACATAATTCTCCTTTTGGGTTGTGCATATTTTTCAGTCAGCAGTCTTGGCAACCAATGAAGGGGCCCAGAGCAGACTTTTCTTCTTTGCCTGAACTCTATGAGGATCCAGAGTCCTGGCACCAGCAGAGGCTTCTTGGGCCTGTCCGCTTTCTCAGAGAGTCCAGACGAATTTGGGTGAGTATCTCCTGGTTCTTGGATCTCCAGTTTTGGTTGATGATCCTAAGTTTTATTCAGTGGTGTTAAACTCTTCTCTTGAGTAGTAGGTTATCCTTGAAACTTGGTTTCAAGAAGAAGTACCTGGGTCATCCTCAGTGAAAGACACTGGGAAGATTTTTACTCAGTTTAAACACTGAGAGTTTAACCTCGGTAGAAAAACACTGGGAAGACTTTTGCTCAAGTGGGTTAGCCTCACTTAAAAGACACTGGGAAGATCTTGCTCAGTTTAGACACTGCGTGGTTTATCCTCAGTTGGAAGACTGGGGAGACTTTGCTCAGGTGAAAGACACTGAGTAAAAGTTGGACTGGGTAATTAGGTGGAAGACTAACCTGTCTTCCTTGAATTGGCTACTTTAATAGAGTTTGTCAAAATAAAAGTGAGCTTCACAAATTGAACTCAGAATGGGGAACTTAGCTTTCAATACAAAAGGAAAAGGAACAACAACAGATTTCCAGCTTCCAACGGATATCCTGGCCAGGTTTATGTACATACAAAATTTACATTTACAAGTGCTTACTTTCTTGGTACTTAAAGAAAATCTTGCCCTAAAAATGACTAAGATAGGACTCTTTTATTGCATATGCAGTTAAGTTAGAAAAAGCTGGCTTGATAAAAACGTCTTTTCAGAATTCTGACTTCAAAAAAACAAAAGGCTTTCTAGGGGAAACTTGCATTTCTCTTCCTGTGTCTTTGAAATGTTAAGTGTTCTGATATTCTTCAGTGTGTGTGTGTGTGTGTGTGTGTGTGTGTGTGTGTGTGTGTGTTTTGAGAACTTGGTCACTACCATCCAAAAGTACTTATATGGTGTACATTTGCCAATTTCCTCACTTCCATTGTGAAAGGAGTTCCCTATTCCTAAGAAAACGGACCTATGTCCGACTGACACAGAAGATGGAGATTTATCCCAGTGCATTTATATATGTATATCTATTAAATTTATGTGTATATATATATAATGCCTAATGGAAACATCTCAGATGTTCTATTTGGTATTTTTCTTTAATTTTACTTATAAAATTGTGACCATTTTTAACTCAAAAGAGGAGAATTTTAAAAATTAATTAAGAAGACATCCTCAGTAGTCTAAGGTTCAGAGTGACTTGGCAGAGAAAATTGCTGAATGGTTAGATAATAGTGCCGGTATGCTTGGCTATTGTAGCACTTTACATTTGAGTTTCTCTTCCTTGAAATTACAAGAACTATATGACTCAAGACAAAGATTGATAATTAGGAATATTCTGCTTGCTTTATTTTTTTTTTATTATTTTGTTGTTGTTGTTGCGGTACGCGGGCCTCTCACTGCTGCGGCCTCTCCCGTTGCGGAGCACAGGCTCCGGACGCGCGGGCCCAGCGGCCATGGCCCACGGACCCAGCCGCTCCGCGGCATGTGGGATCCTCCCGGACCGGGGCACGAACCCGTGTCCCCTGCATCGGCAGGCGGACTCCCAACCACTGTGCCACCAGGGAAGCCCCTCTGCTTGCTTTTCATAGAGCCTGTTGAAGAACATTTTCATTATTTGCAGGTCATAGGAAGGAACCTTCCTGATCTAAGTTTTGAACAAGTAGTGTGGCAACACAAAGCTATGACTTAAAAAGGAAAGTTGAAATGACCTATTTCTTTTGGCATCTCAATCCAGATATCTGTCAGTAAAATGCGTCACTTTTCAGTCAAATGGGTGGTCAGCAATATAATTTTTTATTGGGAAGCTGAAAGACACCATTGCCAAGCAGAGCACCTGCCGTGTTCACATCTATATTTGAGCATCTTTCGTTTTCCCAAGGGGTGCAAGGGAAGAGAAGGAAGGCCGAGAAATGCACTTGAATAAAGCTTTTCAAGATGGATAGAACAGAGAGCATTCCCAGAGGCGGGTCAAGTTCAACCCAAGAACAACTCTCTCAGTGCTTTCACAACTAGGTAAAATACAAGACCAGTAGTAACTCAGCTCTCAAATCAGTGCTGAAATCCAGCAGAAGGTTGTTAATATTGATACAGTTAACATACATCAAATAGGATTACTGAATTTTCTGAATCCAACTGAACTCCCAGGATTGTTTGGTTTCAAAGGCTGTTGGGCTCAAGACGCATTTGGTTTTAAATAATCCTTCCTAAAATGTTCAGCTTTCAGTCTGATATGATTGAAACCCAGCTTGAGTGTGTCTTATAATACACTGGACTGGAAAGACTATGGGCATTGAATTATTCAAAACATGGCAGGCGAAGGAGTGATATGTGGGGAGGATGTGATCATAGAAATGAGTGAGACTTGATATGTCTTGTTATCTCATTTGATTTACCTGTTAGAACTCTTCCAAATATTAGAGGAAAGAAATCAATATCAATTTTCACCTGTCACGTTCCACACTTCAGTGATGAATGAATGTCAAATTTGACCAGTTTTCTGTACCACCTGCTCTGAAATAATATTTCTGGGCCTTTATTAAAAATGTAAAATTTTCATTGAATTTCCAAATATGATTCTGCAGTGGCTAATTCAGCTTGTTTTATTAGTAAGCAAGTTCTGATGAGTAATACTAATTTAATAAGCCTGCATATGAGGTTAAAGTTTAAACTATTCCTGCCGAAGGTGATGAGATATGACTGTGATGTGGTGGTAGGGCACTCACCTTCCTGAACGAACCCTGCGAGCACACAGTTCTTGGGAGAAACCAGTACAAATCTGATATCATTGTGCATGTCTCCTGTAGCAGTGGAATGCACACACATACAGACATGATCATGGGTGAAAAAACACACATGCGCACCTTAGAGGCTTACATTAATTTCTGAATATAGTTCTCTGGAAAGAAAAAGCTTTACTGATGATTTGTATTTTTATAGTTTATTGTTTTATCCATACTAAAACACTTCATGAAATCACTTCCTGCTTTGTTGTCCATGGAATCCTTTCCATTTTGAGATGCTAAATATAAATCGAAATAATGATTATAGTCCTTGGCCATGAAAGACTAAGTTACAGAGGACCCGGTGACTGGAGGTCAGAGCTGCCACGGAATTATTCTCTGCTCCAGAGACCATCAGAATAGCACTGTGTACCCACTTAAGGATAGAATGCTGCTATTGAGAAACGAGCTCTCTTTTATTTCTACTAAAAGGAGAGAACAGTAGGGGACCTTGGCTGCGCCAGTGTATGAGACTTTCTCTGTTTTGGACAATAAGCCAAAAACAATACATGAAATAGCCTCACGCCTTTTGTCTTTTGTACTCAGCTCCTTCCTGTATTGCTCCTGATCAGTTACACTTAAATCAACAAGAGTTGCTTGAACATTTTGACAGTTATGTTCCCCATACCCTGAAGCATTTTTAAAGGGTTACTGAGATAAAGCTATTTCAAAAATACTCCCTCCAAATTTTTTCAGGGTGGCATCAATGAAAGTAACTTAGAGGAAAAAAACTTGAGTTCCTGGCCTACCACTCTAAGGCCAGGCAAGCATAAACCTTCATAGCAAAACCTAAGTTTGCTCCCAGTTGAGAATTTGGTTTCCACGGTCTTATATAAAAAGTATATGGAGACTTTAATTCCCTATAAGCCCTTTCCAAAGAGTGAATACAGTTCATCATTCGTAAGAGATGATGAAAGTTACAATTTTGTTGAATAGGTGGAATATATATTACATATAATATACATATTTATTTTTAATATATATATATATATAATATATATAAAGTTACTATTCAGAGTCCTAAAACGTGGATTTTTCTTACTTACCAAGAATGAACAGTAACTTGATCTCTAAACAATAAAGCACCTGGTCATAACAGAATCATAACAAATATTTGATATCAGAATGAATTCACTGTTCAGGTGTAAAGAGGGAATAGCTCCAGTTTTCCTCTTTCGTGCACCCCATTATTGCATCCTGGACAGAGGGGATTTTCTTGATTTTAATCTAAAGGAGAAATGGTCACTTTTGTTGAGATGGAAATTGACCACCTCAGTAGGCAGAGGCACTGTTTTTATTTGGCTGAATTCATGTTTCTAGTGATAATTCAAGGTGTAATAGGGTTTTCTCAGCCACTCCAAAATCTGAAAATGATAAGCATCTCACCAGAGTTTCAGGATGGCCCATTACCTATTCTGTGGAAAGGATATTCAAAACACCATGCTTCATCAACGTCTTCTTTGACTTATTAATGAATGGACAACTACTGAGTTAAGACAGTGTCTTATCCTTGCTTCAAAAAAATAAAAACAGAAAACCCCCACAAACACAAAAAAACTGTTAACAATGAAAACTTATTATGCCAGGCCTTAGTATGGCCTGACTTGGAAATTTAGTTTCAGAGGCTTTTGTGAATATACCAAGGAAAGAGGACCTAGGTGTATCTTACTCCCACAGGCCGCCAATAAATATTTGCTTAAGGGACAAAAAATTAATATATAGTATAGGAGAGAACCTGACAGATGCTTAACATGATTGAGTGATAGCAATGCCCAAACTCATCTGTGATCAAACACTATGAAAGTATCCTCCTAAGGATAAACTTATTACAAATAAGAAGTGAAAATTCAATTATGCAGATACTTTCAATGTCAGCTCTGATATGCAAAAAGCATGGAAGTTGTTACTGTATCTTGTCCTTACAAGATAATGCTGTACAAAATGAAAATCAGTGACTTTTCTCAGACGTGATTAATAAAACATGTAACTATGAAAGAATTTTCAAACGGTAATTATGTATGCATATATATGTGTCTCTGAAAAATCTGTGTCAAAGAAAACTGAGGCTATCAGTATAAACTTCTTTAACTTCTATCTCTTCTTACCTTTATTTCCTCCCAAACTTACCAGTATCCATCCAGCTCGAAGGATACAAGTGATTTTTATATACTGTGCAAGGTTTTTTTTTTCTTATTCATATGTCCATGTTTCCCCAATTCTCTAAATTATTGTCTACATCTTCAGGATCTCCTTTATTGGTTCCTTCATTTCAACATATAAAATAGAAGTCCTTCTCATTCTAAAAAATTCTTTTTTGCTAATTATTTTCTCTTTTCATCCAAACTCCTTGAGAGTAGCCTATTCCCACTGTCCTCACTAGCCCCGCCTGGCCCCGACAGGCAGCCCTACACCCTCAGTTTATTGCCATCTGGCTTTTCGTCCACCACTTCACTGCACTGCTCTAAGGTCACTGGGGACCTAACTGCCCAAATCCAATGGACACTTACATTCTCTGAAGGATGACACTGTCATCTACTTCCTCCTTCTTGAAACTCTATCACCTCTCTCCTTCCCAGAATTCTTTCTCTGCTTATTACTTAAACGTTGTCAGTACTCACAATTCTCTGAAATCTCATCCATTTTCATGATTTTAATGGCTGCTATGTGCTGATGACATTCAAATTTTTATCTTTCCATGTCTTCACGTGCATGTCCAGTTATCTACCAGTTTGTCTTCGGAATTCTACAGGTGCTTTCAAATTCTACATGTCCAGAACTAAAGTCTTTTCCCCACTTCAGTTCTTTATCCCCTATTTCCAAACTCAATGATACCACCACCCAACCTTAGTCACACAGATGGGGGTTCAGCCTCCGCCTCCTACTTCTTCCTTACTTCCCAAGGTCAAGTCTTGCTGGTAATTTCCTAAATACAATTAGAACTTATTTCCTCCCTTCATCTATACCTTATTTCAGACCCCTTTCTTCTTGCCGTTACCTGGTCTAGAAGTTACGAAATTGCTGTTTGGTGGAACCAGTTGTTAGACATTCTATTAGAAAAGGACTCTAGGGTCAAATAGCTTTGAGGATGGCTGTGTACCATACGCCTGCTGTGACGATCCAGAATGAACATTAGCCTACAGCAGCCCCGAGAAGCTGTACAGTAAAGGAACCTGATTAACTTTACTTAAGCCAGGTTCTCCCTTCTGCCGGCCTATAAACCTTTCAGTAGGGACAGGAGAGGAGGTGGCAGCGTGAAAATCCCACTTGAAAATATAAAGCACTGCTCCTCAGAAGAGTCTGGCATAATTATCTCCAGGCTTCTTCAGATTCCTCATCCATACTGACGTCAGTGGTCTAAAATGCCACCTGAACTTGTCCCTTCCATTCTTAGCTATTTTCTGAGGAAACCAGCTCCACACACATGGGTGGTTAAGACCCGCTCTCCTCCTCCTCGCTGCCTCCTTTAGGGGCACTTGCCGCTGCCTGGGGACACTGCACTGATCCTCCAGAGCCTGTGCCTGTGGCTCTGTGACACACCCCTCGCACACTCACGGCTCTGGACTTCCGCTGTCCACTCTGCCTTGAGTATCCTTGCCTTTCACCGGCTGACTCACCAGTTTCTCACGAGTCCTTTAAGACTTAGCTTAGGGACTGCCTCTTTTGATGACTTTTCTTTGCCTCATGGCTCCCCCTCTTCTTCCACAAACACTGACTAAACGCCCTGAATATGCCCGTCACGGCAGGTCACGTGCAGGATGAGACATCTGTGCGTCTTCCCCTCTCACTCCACTGCTAAAGGGCCAACACTACATCTTGCTCGTTGTTTCACTCCTCTAACACTCAACCCATGACTAAGGAACTAACTAGTACTGTAGTAGCCCTCTTAGTAACAATCAGGCAGGACCTTCTACCAGAAATCTGACACTCCAGCTTTTCTCTGATCTCATCTTTCAGTCTGACTGAACTAAAGACTTATCTGTGCATGTTTTACCAGGGAGACATCATTTAATCCAGAGATGTGTCATCACATACTCTTACATACTCTGCCATTTAACAATTCTGCTCAGATGGGGGAAGGAGACAGGTGTGCTTTCTGACAGCCCCACTGTTTTTGCACTTCTACTGGTCACTGGCTTCTCTCAGTGCCTTCCTTAAACCCTTCTTCTCTTAACAAGGAAACAGGATAACAAAGTAATTAAGAGCCTGGTTACAGCCTATGTGTGAACAGAAACATAGCCAAGGACATAGAGAATAGACTGGCGGTTGCCAAGGAGGAGGGGGTGGGAGAGGGTTGGATTGGGAGTTTGGGATTAGCAGATGCAAACTGGTGTATATACAGGATGGAGAAACAAAAAGGTCCTACATGGGACTTCCCTGGTGGCGCAGTGGTTAAGAATACGCCTGCCAATGCAGGGGACATGGGTTCAAGCCCTGGTCCGGGAAGATCCCACATGCCAGAGAGCAACTAAGCCGGATGTCACAACTACTGAAGTCCAGGCACCTAGAGCCCGTGCTCTGCAACAAGAGAAGCCACCACAATGAGAAGCATGTGCACCTCAACTAGAGGAAGCCCGCGTGCAGCAACAAACGCCAAACACAGCCAAAAATACATACATACATACATACATACATACATTTATTTTTAAAAAGTGCATGTATTTAAAAAAACCCCAAAAAGGTCCTACTGTAGAGCACAGGGAACTATATTCTATATCCTGTGATAAACCGTAATGGAAAAGAATATGAAAAAGAATGTACATAAATGTGTAACTGAGTCACTTTCCTGTACAGCAGTAATTAACACAACACTGTAATTCAAGTGTATGTCAATAAAAAATAAAATTTAAAAAAATTGCCAGAAAAATAGTCACGTAAGGGGAACTTCCCTGGTGGTCCAGTGGTTAAGACTTTGCCTTCCAATGGAGGGGGTGAGGGTTCAATCCCTGGTCGGGGAGCTAAGATTCCACATGCCTTGAGGCCAAAAAACCAAAATATAAAACAGAAGCAATACTGTAACAAATGCAATAAACACTTTAAAAATGGTTGACATCAGAAAAAATCTTTAAAGAAAAAATTCACATAAATCAGAAACAAATGAAAGATAATAAAGTCCATACATTAAAAAAAAAAGAGCATGGGTTCGGGTCACATTGCAACTTCCCACTTACTTATAGCTGTGCAATTCTGGGCAACTCACATAATGTCTCCTCAGACTGTTCATCTATAAAATGGGGATGGTAAGAGTTCCCTACCTCAGAGCGTTGCTGTAATCCATAAACACGGTTAAGTGCCTTGGTAAATGTTTGAGGCTCTCTGGTTATTATGAATTAAAATATGTCAATGGCTTCTGGCCGTGTGATTTATATAATAGTTTGATGTTTAACCAAATGGTAAAACTATTCCATTTATTATTCCCATCTCTTTTTAACCCTTAGCCTGCTTTGTTGTTTATGTTTTCTCCCACCACAGAGTGCTAGTTCCATGAGAGTAAAGGCTTTATTTTGTTCACTGCTGAAAGCAACAGCACCCAGAAAAGTACTGTATATATGAAGCCCTCAGTATACACTAGCTGAATGAATGGTGCAAAGTGTTACAAGGAAAAGTACACCCAAACTTTCATTATAATAAAAAAGTATAGATAAAAAAATCTTTCTCTAATGGCTTCCAGTCAAGTAACTGAAAACACCATATGCTATAATAAAAACATAAGTAATTTATGAAAATTTGAAGGCAAAAGCATAATTTTAAAATATTTAGACCTATGTTAGGCGTGATAGAGTATGGATGCTTTCTTGAAATTCACAATCAGATCCAAGAGTATCACTTTCAGACTGTTCTAGTAGACTGAGTTTACTTTTAGTTGTCTTTGATGAAACAGTCACTATTCTACTCTCTTTCTTAACAGAAATGTATTTTTTCGAAGACTCACTTTTTTTTTTTTTTTTTTTTTTTTTTTTTTTTTTTTTTGCGGTATGCGGGCCTCTCACTGCTGTGGCCTCTCCCGCCGCGGAGCACAGGCTCCGGACGTGCAGGCCCAGCGGCCATGGCTCACGGGCCCAGCCGCTCCGCGGCATATGGGATCCTCCCAGACCGGGGCACGAACCCGTATCCCCTGCATCGGCAGGCGGACTCTCAACCACTGCGCCACCAGGGAGGCCCCGAAGACTCACTTTTAATTGGTTTATTAACCAAAGAATTATTTTGCCCAATTCCTTTGCTTTTCTGCTTTACAGGTGAGTCAGAGCAGGAATGCAGGTCCTTCCCAGGTTGTTTCTTAGCAGAGTAGTTTTTGGTCTATTCACCTGCTTTGCTCATTTTCTCTGAAGAAGACCTGCTATTTCTAGATAATTCTTCTTCTTTTCTTTGACTTCCAGTTCCAGAAATGACGTCTGCTGAAGGAGAACATGTTCTAGCAATGAAATCTTCAAAAGACTCCTGCCGCTGCTCTGTGACTGGGACCCCCAGGTTGTCTTTGGAAGTTTCTAAGGCCTCCTGAGTAGGCGCTGGGACACGGAAGGAGTCGAGAGGCAAAGGAATCCTAGCATCACCTGTAATTTTCGGAAAGTGGAGGGGAAGACAAAAGACAAGACAAAAATTCAGTGATGAACAAAGCCAACCATTAAAAAGTAGAGTTCAAAACTTCAATGTTACTCTGTAATCTTATTATTAACACAGTCCATTGATTAATCAGAAGATTTCAGAGCCAGTTTTTTTTTGTAATTATATCTTGCCAAGTGATTCTCAGCTTAACCTAGCTATAACCAAGGCTATGTCCGCTACGTTTTCAGACTTTGGTGATTGGGGTAGTTATTACCCATTTCCTTTCCCTCACTAAAAATAAAACCCTATTCTGTAAGATAATTAATTTCTTTTCTATCCTCCAGGCACATGTAAACCGTATATAGTTTGTGACCAGACTGTGTTCTCAAGCTGTCAGTTCCCAAGACCACTCTGAGATTGGCTGATGGGGGCTCCAAGTAAGGCTAGAGGAAAAGCTGACAGGTTTTCCCCTCCCATTCCCATAACCAGGTGATTCACTCTAATATGTTACTTATTAGCTATGTCTGGATTACTTATTTTAAAAATTATATCAGTATGTGTACCTTCATTAGTGTTCCTTCATTGTAAGCTGACTGCATACAAATAGAAACCTAGATAAAATATGAACAGAATAGGCATTTATACAATTTAAAATCTGGAATATTTTCTCTAATGTCTTCTTTCTTCATTAAGGATAGTTTGCTTTAACTCATAAATTTTCTAAAGAACTTCCAGTCTCCTTATTTACAAAAGTACAGTATCATGAAATGGGCACACATTTACTAATCTCAGATTTGGAAAGGACTCCAGAGTCTTCTAGCTCCCGAGCATGTGAACTATTAGAGACTGATCATTATTGTTTTCTCCCTGACTTGGTCATTTCCTTTTTGCTAATCACTCTTAGAATCATTAAGTGCTGTTCTGTCCATTTACTTGGCTATTTTGCATTTGTTATGGGGCACCCTGTTTTGATTCTGATTTTCCTTCTTCAAGTGCCTTCTTTTCTTCTTTAGGTGGACTACTAACAGTAGAATTCACCTGGGGACGACCTAGTAAATGAAAATCTGACTGATCTATACCAGCCATTGTGGCCAACTGCCCAAGCCTAGACGAGAGGAGGAATGGAGAAAAGACAAAGGTTATTATAATCACAGAAGAGCAGTTTAGATTTCCCCAGACCTACAATCATGAAATACTTCTAAAATCTTTTTTTTTTTTTTTTTGCGGTACGCGGGCCTCTCACTCCTGTGGCCTCTCCCGTTGCGGAGCACAGGCTCCGGACGCGCAGGCTCAGCGGCCATGGCTCACGGGCCCAGCCGCTCCGCGCCATGCGGGATCCTCCCAGACCGGGGCACGAACCCTTAGCCCCTGCATCGGCAGGCGGACTCTCAACCACCCCGCCACCAGGGAAGCATTACTTCTAAAATCTTAAAAGCCAACATCCTACTCCAGACTACAAGCCTCTCTCTCCCCCAAATCCTCAGCCCTTTCCAGATTCATCCTCTAGGAGACATCCCACTGTCTCACTAGCAGCTTCAATATGTACCGTGCACCCTGTCCACTGCCTGTCACACCTCCATTCCCACACTTCTTTACCACCTTTCCTCCAGTTTCCAAGAATGTGTTTGTTCCTTCCTTCCCAACACCAACACCAATTCATTCACTGACAAAACACCACTCCATCAACCAACTATCAATCTCCACTTCCCTCTTTCAGCAAAATTGCTCCCGGTTGAGAACCACTGACCTATATCTCCCCTGCAGATTAATAATCATTTTTATGTCTAAGGCAAAGATAACTTTAATTCAAACTTATCAAACAAGCAAAAGAAGTGAAAGATAGGAAAATTCTTATGCATTCCCGACTATTTTCAATGAAAACTGCCTTTAATTTAGTCTTTACAAAACAACTATACCTACTAATTACTCTGTCTACAGGTTACTCTTTTATAATGGGCTCCCCACTCTACCAAAGCAGGCTTCCCTATTTGCATTTCTTAAAAAATTTAATTCCTCATTTTAAAACGTCAACTATATTACCTATAATTACACTAAATTTGGCTAAATATAGCCACGTAAGTGATGAAAATTGCTCCAGTTCCTCAGCAAACTACCATTAGAGTCGCAAAGAGAAGAATGCCAGGAAGAGAAATCAACTAACCCAGCATCTTTAAGGAGAACCAGGAAAGCATGGAACTTCTGAAGAGAATTCTCAGTGCTGCCCAAAACACCTTCATCATCCAGGATCATGCTTGTCAATGAGTGGGCATGAAGGGCTTCAGACAAAGAGAAAGTTGTGTTTCTTAACTGGGCATTTTCATGTTCCAGCTATACAAGAAGACTGAAAACGTCTGACATGATTTTTTCTCATTGTCATCAAAAGTAGTCTTGCCTTGGGCTTCCCTGGTGGCGCAGTGGTTGCGAGTCCGCCTGCCGATGCAGGGGACACGGGTTCGTGCCCCAGTCCGGGAAGATCCCACATGCTGCGTAGCGGCTGGGCCCGTGAGCCATGGCCGCTGAGCCTGTGCGTCCGGAGTCTGTGCTCCGCAACGGGAGAGGCCACAACAGTGAGAGGCTCACATACCGCAAAAAAAAACCCAAAAAAACAACAAACAAACAAACAAAAAGTAGTCTTGCCTAGTTTCAAGGAACAAAACTAAAACACTCAAAATGTAATTAATTTATAATTAATGTAACCCTCCGCCAGTAAAGACAGAGACCTTATCACATAATAACCAAAACTCACAGGCACCCAACAAAGTTTCCTATATAACACTTAGGTGGTATATAAATAAACCCAAGCTACCGTTTTATTAATGATCTTTCACAAAAGATCACATTTCTAACTGGTTCAATTCATAATGGAGCCTCATTCCACATTAGAAAATGACCTGCTTTAAGTTTCCCTTAAATTAGAAAGTGAGTTATAGAATCTGATTTGAACAAAACATATTACAACTCTGCTGAATGTTAAGAATTAACTTTAGTGAGTAAAATATCTAATGCTTACGTTTAAAAGTCCTAAATCATACCCAACCCAATTTATTAAATGTACGATCACCAATATTTTCTTTGGCTTCTTCAACATATTCACCCCCGTGCACTCTTCCCCTTCTGCTCATCATCTACGCACTTAAAACCCCCTGTAAGCTCAACTCTCGTATTTCTCAGAAAGGCCGTTAATGTTCATGATGCCCCTTTTGCCTTACATGAGCAGGTGCTCAACATTTATTGAATGAGTGTCTGCCAATCCAATGGATGCACTTTCAAAAATTCCTCCCTACACTCACCCTGTGATAAATTATATTTAGATAGAACTTTTTAGATTATGCCCTGCTTTCATGCACATTACCTAATGTAATTCTCATAGTATATATTTTTATCTTTCATTGCATTCTTAGAAGTTTTCCAATATCTTAAATTTATTTCAATGATTCACTTTCCTAATTCATTGCCAGGAGAGTCTCATCATGTCTTTTATGTTACTGTATATACAATACATGCACAGAAGGTGCCTTCTTGAATCAAAGAATCATGAACAGGAAATAAGCTAATGTCATATAAAAGCACACACAAACACACACACATACACAAAACCAGATTTTCACATCTTTAAAAACATGCTTTCTGGAATATAGATCATATGATCACTAAATACCAGTAAATGCAAAAGTCCATATGATACCACCAATTTGCAACATATTACAGTTCTAAAGCTTACAAAATATGTGTATATGGCTTAAAATCAAATCAAAATAAAACCAAAACACTCTCAAAAGCAGATGAAACGTGTTTACCTCACTGACTCGTCTATCAGCCTTCAGTCTTATTACTCTTTCCTCCTTTAACTGCTTTAGGCACTGCTCCAGGGTTTCCTAAGCAAACAGAGTCAATATTATAACTAATTCATAGTATAATATCCAAAAGCCTTTCCAGCTATTGGTCTCATCAGGATTTAGGGGCAGAGCCAGAAGTGAACTCAGATTTTAGTCTGCTACTGGTCATATCATACCATGCCAGTGAAATTAATGATCAAAATCTATCAAATTTATAAAGATTTATTTAAATTCCACTCTTTCCAACATAAATTTGTGGCAGCCCACCATAAAAGGCATATGCATATAACATAGTAAGTCAGAAATAAGAAGTTACGACCAAGAAAGAAAAATTCTATTTTTATTTGTGGGTCTCTTTATAGCAGGAAGTCCTATTAACGAACCTGCTTAGCATACCTGAATTGCATAATTGCAGATTCAAAAGCATGTTTTAAAAAAGTGATCACTTTTAAAGCAATTTACAGTCAAGCACTGTTCCTGGAGTTCCCTGGGTATTAAATAATCGAATCATCAAAACCCTAAGAGGGGGCTTCCCTACTGGCACAGTGGTTAAGAATCCGCCTGCCAGTGCAGGGGACACGGGTTCGAGCCCTAGTCCAGGAAGAACCCACATGCCGCAGAGCAACTAAGCCTGTGCGTCACGACTACTGAGCCTACGCTCTAGAACCCACGTGCCACAACTCCTGAAGCCTGCGCGCCTAGAGCCTGTGCTCCGCAATAAGAGAAGCCACCGCACCGCAACGAAGAGTAGCCCCCCGCTCGACGCAACTGGAGAAAGCTGGCGAGCAGCAACAAAGACCCAATGCAGCCAAAAATAAATTTATAAAACAAAAAACCCTACGAGGAAAGAATGATCACTAACTCCATGTTATTTTACAGATGAGGGAAACAGAGGCAGAGAAGTAGAGTAAGTAGAGCAGCACAGCCGAGGTCACACCACTAAGTAACAGAGCCACACTGTGGACTCAGGAAGCTGGCTGCCATTCCTGCTCACGGAGGTGGTAGTCCTCCCTTCACCAAGGTCACTGAAATAAAATGAACACTGATAAACTATCTTAGGAGTTTTAGGAACTAAGACACTTCGGTCCTTGAAGTGGGGACACTGCTTGCAATAGGCAGAATTCTGACAGAGCCCCCAAGATGACCACTTACTGAAGTACACAAACCTTCCACTTATCCAATCAAACTCTAAATGTAGGTGCTGTAGTGAAGGGATTTTGCACATGGAATTAAGGTTCAACATCAGTTGATCTTTTAAGATAGGGAGATTATTTTAGGTGGATGTGGCCTACTCAGGCACCCCATGAAAAGGACCTGAACTCTTCCTGAATTGAAGTACAAAAGGGACAAGAGGGAGACTCTCCATTGCTGGCTCTGAAGAGGTCCAATGCTGCGGCAGGGAAGGCAAGCGAGAGGCCTCTAGGAGCTGAAACTCTCCCCCGACTGACAGCCAGCAAGGAAATGGGGACCTCTGTCCTGCAACTGCAGAATCTGAATTATGCCAACAAGCCGGAAGAAGCCTGTAGGCATTCTTTCCCAGAGCCTCTGGACGCTAACACAGCCAGACTGACATCTTGATTTCAGCTCTGTGGCCCACACAAACTATGGTGAACATCCAACGTTTGGGGCTCAATATCTTACACTTAAATTTCACGTGCTTTAACACTCTCAGGAGGGAACCCACATGTTCCCATGTGTATCTGAGCAGGAAGCCCAGTCACGCTGTGCCTGGACTTCTGACCTACAGAACTCTGAGCTAGTCATATAGGTATTGTTTTCAGTCAGTAAGAGTGTAGTAAAAGAATTAATATTCTACTCAACCTCCAGGTTCGTGAGCAAAATAAATGATTGTCATTGTTTTAGGCCACTGTTTTGGGGTGGTTTCTTATGCAGTGATAAACAATCATAATACCTATACTTATGAAAACAGTAAGGTATATTTATACATGTTAACTGCTTTGAACAATCACTTAAAGAATGAGGAACTCTATTACCTGCCATCATTGGGAGAGGAGCTGGTATCACTTTCTGGACAGTAGCTTTTGGTACCTAACAACAATCCTACATCAGGAGTTTACCCTAAGGAAATCAAAGATGTGGGCAAAGATTTATCTACAAACATGATTTCATAAGATTGTTTATAACCAAACCCTAGAAGAAAGCTAAGAGCCTCCGAATTGGGACTGGTTTAAATAAAAACAGCTCATCGTCTGAAGGAATGCGCTATGAAGCCACTAAGAATGACAAGAGGTCTCAACCAGAGTTCATGAATGGGCTTCAGGAGTGCTACATTCAAAATATATCTGTGCGTTTTTCCTGGGAGATGATGCATAAGCTTAATCAAATTCTCTGATGTAGAAGAGTAGTTAGTGACATGGCAAAATATTTCGGATACTTTTTTAAGACAAAAGAGCAGATTAGGTGTGTGTACATGCAGAGGTGGCTTTTATTTCCTTCAAGAAGTTCATTGTTTTCAAACATTTGCTCAATGAACATATATTTTTATATTCAGAACATGTTTAAAAAATTGAGAGTCTAAGAACTTCAAATTCTTTAATGGTTCATTACTAAAGCCAGTCAAGTTTTCAATGGGGAAAAAGGGAAAAAAATTGCAAAATTCCTCTACTTTTAATATAATGGTTTAATCAATCTTCTAAAACTGATTTCAAAGAAATTCTAAACAAATAAACAAAAAAACAAAAAACCCTCAGCACGGTCAGAGGAAGGTAGATTAAAATTCCTGACTGGTTCTAAATAGCACATCAAAGTGCAATTACATGCAACAGTTTCTCCCTCTAATGGAGGGAATTAGAACACAGTGTTCAATTTTTGTGAAAAAGTGTACCCTCCTCCTACAAAGTATATTCAGAATTCATGTCCCTTACATGGAAATATGGAACCAAAAAAGTTAGAAAGTAAAATTGCTTGATATTCTATTACTTAAGTAAGACTAATGATAAGGCTTTGGAATAATTTTCCTTCCTGCCATCTGCTCTCCATTCCACCCTTCTGTACACTGGCTAGGGTGATTTTTCTGGGACAAAGCTCCCATCATATTGGATATCAAATTTTATGTTCAACTTTTCTCCATTTAACATTGAAATCAAGCATTTCTCATATAATCAGGGGATTCATAACCTTGATTTTTTTGTGTGGGCTACAAAATATTCCACTGAGTGGGTTTACTGGTTAACCATTTTACACATTTAAATTCTTTCCAACTTTTCAGTATTATCAGACAAAATAACCGTTTTTATGCATGAAGGCCTTTTTCCATATTGAGAATAACATTCTTACAATAAATCCATAAAAATGAGTTTGAGATCAAAGCAAATGAACATTTTTAAGGCTCTGAGGTACCTACCTCCAGACTTCTTTCCAAAAGATTTCTGAGATTTTACACTGCCATCAGCGATGTATCACTTGGTATATAACCTCTACTATAACTGTTGGCTTACTTCCTCACTTAGAGTGCAAGTTATTTGAAGATAGGGGGTGTATTTTATTAAGTGTTTATCCCCAGCACCTGTGCCTAGCACAACGTAGACGGTCAATAAATAATTGCTTAATAAGGAAAATCCCTGCCACACACGTACATATAAGATGTACGAGTGTGAAAGACAGACTGTGTGTTTTTCTCTAACTGGATAGATGAAAACTTGTCATCTTCTTTAGTGTGCAATTTTTTTGCTTATAATTAGTCATTAAATTTCTCTTTTAGATTATATTGTAAATATTCAGATTCTCTGAGGCAAATGGGCCTGGCACTACCCATTAGCTACAGAACCTTGGACAAGTTCTATAACTCTAGGCCTCAACTTCCTCATCTATAAAATGGAGATAAGCTCCCATATTACAGAGCTCTTGTGAGAATTACATGAGTTAAAACACATATAAAATTAGAAGAGTGCTTGGTACATAGAATATGTGCAATTAATGCTGAATGAATGAACATGCGAATGCAAACAGTAGTGAAGGGCTTAAAATGAAACGGTCTCATCCCACTCCCACATCCAGCACTCAAGAAGCGACCGATTCTTTACGCAGTTTTTAATTGTAAAATACGATATGTGTACTGAGAAGTGCACAGAACAAAACTGTCAATGTGACAAATAAAAAGAGAATACTTACATAAGCACTACTCGAATCTGAAAGTACTGATACTTGTCAGCATCGCAAAAACCCCCCATATCCTTTTCTCATCACAAGCTCCTTCCCTCTTCCCGGTTAAACACCAACCTCACTTCTTGACAGTCATTTCCTTTAACCTGCATGCATCCCTAACAAAAGAGTTTAGTTGTGTCAACATCTAACTTTATGTACAGGATCATAGGATATGAAGTCTTTTCTATCTTATTTCTTTCTCTCAACATTGGTTTAAAAAATTCATCCACATTGCTGCCTGTAGCTCTAGTTCATTCAATTTTATTGCTGGATAGTTTTCCCACTGTACAAATACACATCATTTATTTTTGACTGTTAATGGACATTTGGTTTGTTTTCAGTTTGTGCTAATGCAAATCATGGACAGGAATCCTGCTGTGCCCGTTATTCTGGTGCATTTACACAGGGCGGGGGTGAGGGCTGCTGGCTCACAGGCTATTTATATACCTTCAGTTGATGGAGAGGGCTAAATGCTTTCCAAAGTAGTTGTGTCGATTTATACTCCAGTATAAACAGGGTAGATGATTCCCATAGTACTTCAGGCCTACAATACCTGATACTACCAGACTTTTTATTTATGTATTTGTCAATCTGATTGACATGTAGTTTCCTTGGTTTTGACTCACTTTTCACTTATTACTTAATGAAGTTGTACACTTTTCTCTGTTTACTGGCTGTATGGATTTCCTTTTTTATGAGGTTTACGTCAAATATTGTTATTTTTTATTATTTTATTATTATTATTTACTTTTGGCTGTATTGGGTCTTCGTTGCTGCGTGCAGGTTTTCTCTAGTTGCGGCGAGTGGGGGCTACTCTTCATTGCGGTGGCTTCTCTTGTTATGAAGCACAGGATCTAGGTGCGCAGGCTTCAGTAGTTGTGGCACATGGGCTCAGTAGTTGTGGCTCACGGGCTCTAGAGCACAGGCTCCGTAGTTCTGGTGCACGGGCTTCGCTGCTCCGTGGCATGTGGGATCTTCCCAGACCAGGGCTCGAACCCATGTCCCCTGCCTTGGCAGGCAGTTTCTTAACCACTGCACCACCTGGGAGATCCAACTATTGTCATTTTGAATTTTTCTGCATTTCCAAGTAATACTCTCACATGACTATTTTCTCACTAAATTGGAGGCATTATCTGTTCACTTTCTGAATTACTAACAAGTAAGGGTTTAGTTCCTCTACATTCTTTCCTATGTCCACACTGCTCAGTAAAGTTATGTCATCATGAGTTATTCCACTGCTCATGATCTCTTTGACATGTAGTGATATACTTAAAAACCTACATTGTTGATCAACTAGAAACTCTCTCAACGTCACGCTTTGTAAAATAAGGACATTCATACCATCTTCCCTTTTTTCAACCTCCTGTCTACCTTCCAAACCTAGCTGTTATGTTGTCAAAGTTGAAATTTATATTCTATTCTATGTGCAGTTAATTCTTCTGTTATTTGAGAGTCAGTACGGAGTAAGGTTTAAGAGAACAGGCAGAGAGCCTAAACTCAAAGCCTCGATCCAACCTTAAATTAGGTACAGCCAGGGCAAGTTCCTTCCCTGTCTTAGCTTCCTGTTCTCAAAAGTGGGAATGATATTAGCACCAACCTCATAAGGCTATTCAGAGGATTAAATGAGTTAATATATGCAAAAACACTTAGAGCCTAATATATACTAAGTACATACTACTACACAATACATTTCAGTACATACCAAGTTAATACTCATACATACTAAGTATAGTTTACTTTAGTTATTTGTGTTTACATGCAAGTTGACAATAAAAGCTGCAAACCAAGACAGTATTGCCATTATTACAATGAAATTAATATTGCCCACTGCAGATGTACTGTGTCTCTGTGTATAGACTACACCTCGTTCCATACTGTGCCAGTGTCACTGCCCTTGTGCAGGGTGACCACATACCCCAAGCCACCTTGGGCTGTTCCAGTTTATACCTGTTGTCCTGATGTTACAGCATTAGAGTGCCTCCTTACACTGTTGAAGTGTAAGGAGTTTGGACAAGTTCCGGTTTGGACAACAAATTAGATACGTGGTCATTACCCCTGTGTGTCACTGAAAAGGGGGACATCTATAGTGTCAAGCTGAAGTGGATTCTTCCCTTCCTCACCAATAGTAGGTTAAAAATCAACCACAGTTCAGTGTGCTTCAGGTTTATGTCCGTAGAGCCTTTTCTCCTCTGGAGTTCAAGTTCCTTCTCCTCTTCCTCTCCCTCCTCCCTTCCAACAGTGCCTAACACCTAGTAAGTACGATATGCCTCAAGGTGTTTCGAAGCTCTCAATCACACAATCAATAGAAGCCTCTCCATTCTAGACTAGCTGCAATCTGCACTGAATCCCCTATTACCTTCCTTCTTGGTTTATTGCCTCATTTTGCTGGATTATTTCTATAAATAGCTTAAGGTATAGCACAGGAAGTCAATTTTTCAAATTTCTTTGGGTACAAAATATCTTCTTCAGCCTCCACGTATGACTGATAGTTTGGCTGGATACAAACCCCTAGGGTGAAAATTATGTGCCTGAAAAACTTTGGAGGTATCTTTCTAATGCCTTCCAGGATCCATGGTGCTCATGACAAGTATGATAAAGTCAGATTGTAACCTTTTTTTTTAGGTGACCAGTATTTTTCTCTCTGGAATGGATGTATCCTCTCAGTATTTTATTCTATTTTAATTTATTTTTTCAGTATTTGAAAGTTTCACAATGAAGGGTGCCTAGGTATGAGTCTATTCTTGCTCATCTTGCATAACTATTTTCAATCTGAGGCCTGATGTCTACTTTCAGCTGTGGGGAATTTTGTTGCCCTTTGACAGCTTCCCTCCATTTTTTTTCTGGGTCTGGAGTTTCTAATAGTAACATGTGGGATCTCCCAGATGCAGCCTCTCTAACATATTTCTATCACATTTTCCATTGTGTCTTTCTTTTTTATATACTGAGAAATTTTTTAAATTCCTACTGAATTTATTTCAGCAACCATATTTGCATTTCCAGGAGAACTCTTTTGCTTTCTGACCATTCTCCTTTTCATTAATACCCTAGTCTTATTTTATAGTTGCTAGCTCTTTTTAAACCTCTCTCAGGATACTAATTAGGGTTTTTTCTTAAATTATTCTGTTCCCTAAATTGTCCCTGGTCCTACTAGGATATGCTTTCACTCTTTTTCCCCCTCTCTCATGTTGTAAGCTTTACTCAACTAACAGGCAAATGACAGTTATTTTCTATTTAAGAATGAGCGCAGAAAGATCCCTGAAGTCAACGATTGATTGGCTTCTTATGCAGGAAGAAGCGGGCAGTAACTGTAATAGGATCTCCCCCAAACACAATTTTCTAGCGTGAAAAAACTCACACTAGCTGCCCCAGTTCTCGCCAGTTTCACTGTTTTCAAAATGAAATCATCTCATTTCAGGAGGGTGAGGGCGGGGCTGGGAGTCCACTCCTCCAAACACAACCCTTCAATGAGCTCCCCTATTTCAGTCACACTTTTAACTAACTCCACACTCTCTCCTACATACGCATCAAAGCACGGAGCTACTTCTGCAGGTGGGGTCAGAATCCTCCTCAGTTGCACGTGGTCCCTGTGCATATTCTAGGTGATGCTTTTCCTCTGTTCTACTGCTTCAGTTTCACACTCTTCCACCTGTCTTCTCTCTTTCAAAACTATGTTGAAATCTCTTGATTGTTGTGGGCATATATACTTAAACACTTTGATACCATCATTGTAGTGTCTTGTCAAAACAGAGAAGAGCTAAAAGGGTTCTCAGTGCATTCTGAATCTGCTATTCTGTGGTCCCAGTGTTTAAACTTCTTGGACTTCCCCACTGTCTATTACTGCTTTTACAAATACAATCTCGTGGTCTATTCGTGAAGGAAATGAATACACCACAACTAAAAGGACAAGGAATGCGGGTTAGATGCTCTAGGGTCTTGTCATACTCTGCCATTTACTAATAAACCACTTACGTTCTACAAATTGTAGGTGCTCATTTATAAAACGAAAGGGAGTAACTCTACATGAACTATAGATTTCTCCTACTCTAACATTTCATAATTTTCTAAGTTCTTTTCTTAAAATTTCTCTATATTATCATTAATTTTAATTAAAAAATAAAAAACTAACTCTTTTCAAAATCAAAGAGTAATTCCCGTAGTCCTACAATAATGGGATAATTAGTTCTGAAACCTGTCAAGTGTCATGTTTCATATGAAGAGAAAATCATATTAAATAATTTTAAAAAATTAAACGTGGACTTTGTAGCACAAAGACAAGGTCCCCCCGAAATGGTGTTCCTTTATTTACTAGAAATGTTCAGCTCTGCATTAAAGTTGAAATAAAATAAATATATTAACTTTGAGGTGCAAAAATTTCTTATAAAAATCAATTTTTCTTTTCTGTCCATACAAACAAAAGTATGGAATGACATTAGAGGTCAGGTTTATTTGGTAATAGAACGTAGCTTCTTGATATTTTTGATTTTAGGAAAGGAGAATATCAACATCAAAACTTTTTTCAACTTTATTTTTATTTAAAATGAGGCCATATTTTCCTCTTATAAAAAGAGAGTTCAACTAGAACTGTCAATTTTCTCATCTGTAAAACAAGAGCACTGAATCAGCTGACTGTAGTCATTCAGAACTCAATTTCCTTATCTTATGATCACTAAGGTTCACCCTAAATCTAATATACTAAGGTTCTAAGGAAAGGAAAATATATTACTAACGACATGTTTTGATTTTCGTTTCTTAGAGTTCAAATGTCCACCATTCACCTTGGTCTAAGCTTAAGGAACCATTCAAGGGGATACAATGCAGGTGGGAGGAGAAAACAGAACCCTCACACAAGGTGTGCTGTGTTGCAATCAGCCTTCCGTTTGAAAAATAATCTTCTCTATAGCTTTAAAGTGGTACCTTTGTACCTGCAATGCTTCTTGTTTCAAACGGATTTTCTCTGGCTCCTCCTGAACACGTTCTGAGGAATCATCGACCTCTTCGATTTCTGAGGAGGAAGGACTCTCTACTGCCACAGTCACAGGAAATTCTGATGGACCTGAGTGTCACAAGAAGAAGATAGGAAACCACAGAGTTGTTACACTAAAGTGCAAAGAAAGAAGACAAGATTGTATAAAAGACAACACAAGCCAGATACCAAATATCCAAATATTAGAGGACATTTAACAAAAGTGATCTGAGGTATCATTATTTATAAATGTCTCTCACTGCTCTTTAGTGTAAAACAGGCAATGACTAAGTAAAAGTACAGGAACTTATTTTTGCTATGTTACTGTACAGACCTCTGTTGTACGTGGTTAGGATTAGTAATGGGAATTGCCCATATTATTTTATTAAGTTTCTTTCACAGAAGCCAAGTGAAGATCCAAGGTAAACATTTCTTCTCAGATCAACTTTATACTGCAAATGAAAAATTATTCTTCACCATCAGACAAAAACAGTCTGGAAGAAAATGTAGTTTTTCAGAGGAAAATACATCAGTAAAGGGACTGATGAATAATCAGAAAGTCAACATATCTAAGCTGTGAATAATAGACATTAGAATTTTAAAAGATAAATCACATACACACACACAACTAAAACTGACCCATCAAAAATTTCATCTTCTCACCACCCTTAAGCCAAAACTAGGGCAACAATTCTCCCAGCAAGCTTCACTGCCACTGCAGTGTTGTTCAACAGGACATTTCCAAACATTTAAAACTGACCTGGCCACAACCCCATAAAAGTCTACACATCATAAAGAACTGTGCTGGGATTATATAACCACGCAGAAGACAAGTCACTAGGACATCATGTTGACAACAAGCAGCAAACCCTGCAGCCTAGGAAAACCCTAAAGGAGAACGAGGTGCACACCCCTCTCTTCGGGAACGCAAGGCCAGGACTGACACCCAAGATGCTCTTCTCTCAACCTCAGCAGTGGTGCCTTTCACAGAGCAACTAGGCAGTCTCCCAAGACCACTGGGAAGGAGAATCTGATACTGACAGTATTCGCTTGCCACGAGGCCATAAGCGAGGGAATGTGTGTGGCCTTGGTGAGAGAGCAGAGGTTTGGGAGATGTTGCTTTATATTGGCTTTCAGATCAGGAATTTGTACATATAGCCCGCAAACAACGTTTCTTGAAAACATGCGAATATTCTTGAGTATGACAGCTCCATGTGAGGGGTCAGAAATGGCAGTCAAGTTCGTTTCACTGGGTAACAGCTGATTTGCGGACTGGAAAACAGGCTTCCTTGTTTACAGACATAGCCACAAGGCTGCCCGTTGTGTGCCAAATCCACACAACTACACAGTTGCATTGGGAGAGCGACCAAACATGTTTTACATGGATTTATTTCAGAGAGGGAAATGCTTCATGTAAGGCTCTGTCAATTTAAAAAGCAAGAAGAAGCTGGAGTAGCAATTCTCATATCAGACAAAATAGACTTTAAAATAAAGACTACTAGAAGAGACAAAGAAGGACACTACATAATGATCAAGGGATCGATCCAAGAAGAAGATATAACAATTGTAAATATTTATGCACCCAACATAGGAGCACCTCAATACATAAGGCAAATACTAACAGCCATAAAAGGAGAAATCGACAGTAACACACTCATAGTAGGGGACTTTAACACCCCACTTTCACCAATGGACAGATCATCCAAAATGAAAATAAATAAGGAAACACAAGCTTTAAATGATACATTAAACAAGATGGACTTAATTGATATTTATAGGACATTCCATCCAAAAACAACAGAATACACATTTTTCTCAAGTGCTCATGGAACATTCTCCAGGATAGATCATATCTTGGGTCACAAATCAAGCCTTGGTAAATTTAAGAAAATTGAAATTGTATCAAGTATCTTTTCCGACCACGATGCTATGAGACTAGATATCAATTACAGGAAAAGAGCTGTAAAAAATACAAACACATGGAGGCTAAACAATACACTACTTAATAACGAAGTGATCACTGAAGAAATCAAAGAGGAAATTAAAAAATACCTAGAAACAAATGACAATGGAGACACGACGACCCAAAACCTATGGGATGCAGCAAAAGCAGTTCTAAGAGGGAAGTTTATAGCAATACAATCCCACCTTAAGAAACAGGAAACATCTCGAATAAACAACCTAACCTTGCACCTAAAGCAATTAGAGAAAGAAGAACAAAAACATCCCAAAGTTAGCAGAAGGAAAGAAATCATAAAGATCAGATCAGAAATAAATGAAAAAGAAATGAAGGAAACGATAGCAAAGATCAATAAAACTAAAAGCTGGTTCTTTGAGAAGATAAACAAAATTGATAAACCATTAGCCAGACTCATCAAGAAAAAAAGGGAGAAGACTCAAATCAATAGAATTAGAAATGAAAAAGGAGAAGTAACAACTGACACTGCAGAAATACAAAAGATCATAAGAGATTACTATAAGCAACTCTATGCCAATAAAATGGACAACCTGGAAGAAATGGACAAATTCTTAGAAATGCACAACCTGCCGAGACTGAACCAGGAAGAAATAGAAAGTATGAACAGACCAATCACAAGCACTGAAATTGAAACTGTGATAAAAAATCTTCCAACAAACAAAAGCCCAGGACCAGATGGCTTCACAGGCGAATTCTATCAAGCATTTAGAGAAGAGCTAACACCCATCCTTCTGAAACTCTTCCAAAATATAGCAGAGGGAGGAACACTCCCAAATTCATTCTACGAGGCCACCATCACCTTGATACCAAAACCAGACAAGGATGTCACAAAGAAAGAAAACTACAGGCCAATATCACTGATGAACATAGATGCAAAAATCCTCAACAAAATACTAGCAAACAGAATCCAACAGCACATTAAAAGGATCATACACCATGATCAAGTGGGGTTTATTCCAGGAATGCAAGGATTCTTCAATATACGCAAATCAATCAACGTGATACACCATATTAACAAATTGAAGGAGAAAAACCATATGATCATCTCAATAGATGCAGAGAAAGCTTTCGACAAAATTCAACACCCATTTATGATAAAAACCCTGCAGAAACTAGGCATAGAGGGAACTTTCCTCAACATAATAAAGGCCATATATGACAAACCCACAGCCAGCATCGTCCTCAATGGTGAAAAACTGAAACCATTTCCACTAAGATCAGGAACAAGACAAGGTTGCCCACTTTCACCACTCTTATTCAACCTAGTTTTGGAAGTTTTAGCCACAGCAATCAGAGAAGAAAAGGAAATAAAAGGAATCCAAATTGGAAAAGAAGAAGTAAAGCTGTCACTGTTTGCAGATGACATGATACTATACATAGAGAATCCTAAAGATGCTACCAGAAAACTACTAGAGTTAATCAATGAATTTGGTAAAGTTGCAGGATACAAAATTAATGCACAGAAATCTCTGGCATTCCTATATACTGATGATGAAAAATCTGAAAGTGAAATCAAGGAAACACTCCCATTTACCATTGCAACAAAAAGAATAAAATATCTAGGAATAAACCTACCTAAGGAGACAAAAGACCTGTATGCAGAAAATTATAAGGCACTGATGAAAGGAATTAAAGAAGATACAAACAGATGGAGAGATGTACCACGTTCTTGGATTAGAAGAATCAACATTGTGAAAATGACTCTACTACCCAAAGCAATCTACAGATTCAATGCAATCCCTATCAAACTACCACTGGCATTTTTCACAGAACTAGAACAAAAACTTTCACAATTTGTATGGAAACACAAAAGACCCCGAATAGCCAAAGCAATCTTGAGAACGAAAAATGGAGCTGGAGGAATCAGGCTCCCTGACTTCAGACTATACTACAAAGCTACAGTAATCAAGACAGTATGGTACTGGCACAAAAACAGAAAGATAGATCAATGGAACAGGATAGAAAGCCCAGAGTTAAACCCACGGACATATGGTCACCTTATCTTTGATAAAGGAGGCAGGAATGTACAGTGGAGAAAGGACAGTCTCTTCAATAAGTGGTGCTGGGAAAACTGGATAGGGACATGTAAAAGTATGAGATTAGATCACTCCCTAACACCATACACAAAAATAAGCTCAAAATGGATTAAAGACCTAAATGTAAGGCCAGACACTATCAAACTCTTAGAGGAAAACATAGGCAGTACACTCTATGACATAAATCACAGCAAGATCCTTTTTGACCCACCTCCTAGAGAAATGGAAATAAAGACAAAAATAAACACATGGGACCTAATGAAACTTAAAAGCTTTTGCACAGCAAAGGAAACCATAAACAAGACCAAAAGACAACCCTCAGAATGGGAGAAAATATTTGCAAATGAAGCAACTGACAAAGGATTAATCTACAAAATTTATAAGCAGCTCATGCAGCTCAATAACAAAAAAACAAACAACCCAATCCAAAAATGGGCAGAAGACCTAAATAGACATTTCTCCACAGAAGATATACAGACTGCCAACAAACACATGAAAGGATGCTCAACATCTTTACTCATTAGAGAAATGCAAATCAAAACTACCATGAGATATCATCTCACACCAGTCAGAATGGCCATCATCAAAAAATCTAGAAACAATAAATGCTGGAGAGGGTGTGGAAAAAAGGGAACACTCTTGCACTGCTGGTGGGAATGTGAATTGGTACAGCCACTATGGAGAACGGTATGGAGGTTCCTTAAAAACCTACAAATAGAACTACCATATGACCCAGCAATCCCACTACTGGGCATATACCCTGAGAAAACCATAATTCAAAAAGAGACATGTACCAAAATGTTCATTGCAGCCCTATTTACAATAGCCCGGAGATGGAAACAACCTAAGTGCCCATCATCGGATGAATGGATAAAGAAGATGTGGCACATATATACAATGGAATATTACTCAGCCATAAAAAGAAATGAAATTGAGCTATTTGTAATGAGGTGGATAGACCGAGAGTCTGTCATACAGAGTGAAGTAAGTCAGAAAGAGAAAGACAAATACTGTATGCTAACACATATATATGGAATTTAAGAAAAAAAAATGTCATGAAGAACATAGGGGTAAGACAGGAATAAAGACACAGACCTACTAGAGAATGGACTTGAGGATATGGGGAGGGGGAAGGGTAAGCTGTGACAAAGTGAAAGAGCGGCATGGACATATATACACTACCAAACGTAAGGTAGATAGCTAGTGGGAAGCAGCCGCATAGCACAGGGAGATCAGCTCGATACTTTGTGACTGCCTGGAGGGGTGGGATAGGGAGGGTGGGAGGCAGACGCATAAGGGAGGGGATATGGAAACATATGTATATGTATAACTGATTAAATTTGTTATAAAGCAAAAAAATAAAATAAAATAAAATAAAATAAAAATAAATAAAAAAATAAAATTAAATTAAAAAATAAATAAATAAAAAATAAAAAGCAAGAAGAATGACCATCCACCTTTCCCAATTCAAGCCCTATATATCATAAATATGATAGCTACACACCACCAACTGATTACATACATCACGAGCTTTGATGAATGGAAAGCCCCTAAAAAGATAGCAACAAAACGAAGTTAGATCTTCATGTAAATACATCACCAGTTAAACCCAGTTAATACAACTATTTAGTAGTATGAACAGTATCCATACAGAATTGTGTATAAAAATAAATAAGCTCAAAACAAGGACCTGGAGGGCTCTGCTACGGAGAAAACACAACAGAATTCAGCCTACTGGCTTGCTAATAACTCTCTGAACTGCTGAGAGGCCCCTTCAGCTCCTATGTTCAGGATGGTTGAGATTTCAGTCTCTCTTCTTTAAATGGTGATATTAATCGTTCTCTAATTTACCACCCTGTGTGACGAGGATGGACCTGCGATTAAGTGTCTCAGGAAGAAGACAGGAAACCACAGAGCTGTGAAACTCAAGTGCAAACACTGGGGATTCAACACTATAGTTTATGCAACAGCAATTCACATTACCATTTGCAAAAAAGTAGTCGGTTGTCCAGTGGGGAGTAGAAACATCCATTTAACATGAGCAACTGAACAGATATTTTACACAGTAACTACTTCAAGTACTATTTAAAATCAATTCTCTTTGTTTTCTTAAGCAATTGTTAATCCCCAATTTCCTGATTACTACCAAGTAAGTCACCTGAAGATCATCTAGAGCCATCTATTTCACTTAGCAAGCCTAAAGCTATAATTCAACCATTTTATTTACTGTTCTGTGACAAAAATTACTATGAACAGCTATCCCCTGGATAAGAAATCAGGTAATGCTAGTTTGACTCACTAAATCTGATTTACTGAGTTAATAAGCCAGTTGATTTAGGTCTAATGCATATTTTTCATCCATTCTGCATTAAACTATTTCCCATGCCTAAAATGTCTTTTTTCCCATTCGTACGTATCCAAATTCCTACTTCTGTGCTGTAGGGCTTCGCTCAACTACACCTGCCTTTAATCAAACTTTTCTCACATGCACAATTGGTGATCATTTTAGTCTCCTCAAGACTCCCACGGAGTTACCTCTGTTGTGACACTTGAGAAACAACTTGAAACTCCCAATTACTTTTAATTTTTCTTCCTTAGAGGGCTCATTAGGCAGAAGCCAAGCCATGTGTGAGTTACCTTTTTTCCTCTACACAAAGCACCAGAGACCACCCACATAATACAAGTTCCAAAATAAAGAACTCTAAATGACTGAAAAAGACAGGGAATGCAAACAGGTTACCTGTTGCTTTTTGCACTTTCTGCAGGACACAATGGCCGGAAACCAGACACTCCAGGTGGTAGCGCTTCAGGAGGGTAGCATTCTTTACCAGCAGAGTGTTTCCTTCCATTACTTACAGGCTTCTTTGCGGCCAAGACTACGTTTGACAAAGCATGAAAAGAAGGAATCAAGATGCACCAAAGGTCTACAGAGCAACTGTCACACGTGCACACGTCGAAAGGAATCAAAAAGGCACTTGACAATGATGCCAAGCCCATTAAAAAGAGGATCGGTTTTGTACAAAGGTTTTACATAAGCCAGCATTTTTTTTTTTTTTTTTTTTTTTTTGCGGTACGCGGGCTTCTCACTGTTGTGGCCTCTCCCGTTGCGGAGCACAGGCTCCGGACGCGCAGGCTCAGCGGCCATGGCTCACGGGCCCAGCCGCTCCGCGGCATGTGGGATCTTCCCAGACCAGGGCACGAACCCGTGTCCCCTGCATCAGCAGGCGGACTCTCAACCACTGCGCCACCAGGGAAGCCCTAAGCCAGCATTTTTAAAAAATATAAGTTCTCTACAGTAACAAGTTATTTTAACTAAAACAAAAGTATTGACATGTGCAGAAATGCAAAAATAAAGTTTAAAACAAGATCCCAAAGTATGATACATTTTATGTATCATGCAGAAACACTCAAGTTTCCTGAATCGTAGAACACCTTTGGCATTTCTGAATCTCAAGGACACAGAAACACAGATATACCCATGACTTCTGCCAAACAGAATCTTCAGAAGTAGACCAAAAGTTAAATTTAAGATGAATTTTTCTATGTAAAAACAATACAAGTTATAAGGCTGCAAGTTGCTGGGGGGTAGGTGAGTCAATTTTACCTTCCTATAAGCCTGTCAACCTTCACTGCTCCTTTGATTTCATATAGAAAACACAAAAAAACCAAATGAAACCCACTGGATGAAAGAGTGAAATGTGGAGACTTACCCTATATTTCAGCAGTAAAGAGGCAAGTATCTTTATATGAAACATTTGGTTGCAGAAACTAGACCTACGTGTTAATATTTTACTTAGAACAAGCCATATATTAAAATTCACATTTAAATATTTAATTTGAATTTACTGAAAACAAACATCATAGGTTAAAATGGTTATATTTATCCTTCAAAGCTACTATATTTTATTTTATTTATTTATTTTAATAGATCTTGATTGGAGTATAATTGCTTCACAATTCTGTGTTAGTTTCTGTTACACAACAAAGCGAATCAGCCATATATGCATACACATGTCCCCATATCCCACCCTCTTGAGCCTCCCTCCCACCCTCCCTATCCCACCCCTCTAGGTCATCACAAAGCACCAAGCTGATCTCCCTGTGCTATGCTGCTGCTTTCTACTATATTTTAGCAGCATTAGGATGCAGGGTAAAATGGAGTGTATGTGGTAATATAGGACAAATATTTCATAGAGTGTAGCTTATTGATAATCACCACACGATCCTGTGTGATTTACATGCCTCTTAAAAATATATAGGAGCTCAGTTCATTTTGTGCTATTTTACTGTGTTTTTTAACTTCATTGCCATCAAAAAATATGTTTGTATGAATACGGTTTGTATGTGTATACCCTTCCTTTACTTTCAGAAACTAATGCAAATACATTTGTATTAAAATTTTTTTAAATTACACTTTTCTTGTTAGGAGATTAAAAAATTTCTAATAAAAGTTCCCATCTTTTATTAGGCATACATAAGTACAATACAAATGTGACACAATTCAAACCATTATTTCACTCCTATACTCACCTGGATCTAGGTATATACCCAGATACTGATTTGGCTTACCTCTATGTCTCCAAATAACTGAGGCAAATACAAAAAAAAGCCCAAGAAATAAAATTACTCTTAAAAGAGCTCAATGAGCTTGTATACTTCAGTTACATTTCCACTTTGTTTAATCATGCTAACTAAAAAAAAATGTTTAACTGTTCTCATTCCATGATGCCCTATTATTCTGTACTAATTTTACAGAATTCCTAATATGTTTTACATATACATGTTTTATTTATATATCTTTCCATTTCTAATATCATAGCAAAAGTCAATGTAGCTATTTTAAGAATGCTTTACATAGGATATAAACTTTTAATAATAATATCTAATTAGTGTGATATCACAAATCTTAACTTCTTTGAATGTACTATTTGATTATTAAAATATCACTCTCTTGAAATAACAATTGGCAGACGATCATAAGCTTTTTTTTGACTTCATAAACACTCTTAACAACTTATTTAATACACTATTGTCCAAGCAAGTTAATAGAGAATCAAAAACATACAACTTGAAGTATAAAAAAAAAAAGCTGTATTTATGAAGATGTTTACCATAGTTTATTTGAGGTTATTTCCAATTTTTCACCAATTTAAGAAATTGACCTACTCAATGAAACCTTGTGAATGCAATGGTAAAAAGTATAACTATGAATCACAGAATTTAAATTTAGTATGAAAAGAATGGCAAATTATATTGAAGCTATGTGGAATTATGTTTATAGACAGCAGGAAGAGAAAATTAAAATGTAAATATTGCTTGATAGGATAATGGGATTAGAGGTGGTCTTTAAAATTTTTCATTTTTATGCTAATACAATACCTTTATAAAACTCAAAAATCTTCAAACAACACATTTTTTTAAAATTGTGGTAGACTACACAAAACAGAAAATTTATAATTTTAACCATTTTAAAGTGGACCGTTCTGTGATATGAAGTCAACAAATTTTTAAAACTTTCAGAGGGCACCTGAATAAAAGATGTGCTGTCCACTGGTGATTTTAATGTATCTGGTATATAACTAAAGTCACCACAAAACTCTTTCTGGGAAATTGGCAGATCATAAAAATAAAAAATTTATTTTGCTTTTTATTAAACCTTATTGTTTTGCTGTTTCAAAATTCAAATTTACTCACAAGAAACAGTTTCATATTAGATTTGGTTTCACAAATGCTGCTCCTGCTATTCATTCTTATCACCAAAAAAAAAAGACTATTTGTGACTAACGATAATATGTTACAGAAAATAAAAAGTTAAAAGGTTTTCAATCTGCATATCTGGGAACCTAAATTAAAGCATCACACAACATTTTCAAAAACAGAAAAGCCATTTGATTTGACTCAAATCTTAGTTTTAAGATGGCAGAAAGTACCTTGATAATTTTCTTTTAAGAAAGAAAGAAAACCAAGCCATTAAAGAGAAATTCTTCCGAGAGAACTGAAACATGTTATATAACTCTGACTTGGCACTCCTTCCATCTGGAGAACTTTTTTGGTAACTGTTTTCATCACAGAATGATCTAAAGTAAAATGAATTGAAATTAGAGTAATTATTTTCCAGTGAGTGGCTATTTCCATTTAAAACCAAAAGCCAACTAATTATTGCTTTTCCCATACATTTAAATATGAAATCTACATTATATAATTATACACTTATTTCCCCTTGTGTATTCTAATTTCTTCCTCAGAAACCTAAGATGCCATCTTGCAGACTGCCCACAGTGGCTACTATTTTGGCAGCAGCAAAGGTCAACTTGAAACATTTTGCATCTAAAGTGGCTTTGGCTACCTTTGGATACAAAGTACAGTCTGAGCACCGTCCAGATGCTTAGATACCTAAAGAGCATCTAAGATATCAAACCAGGGCATCCAAGATAACAAACCAAGTCCTGATATTCCCTCAAAAGCTGCTCCTCCCATCAGCCCCCTTCTTCTAAGTGATACTACCCAGTTGCACACATAATCATCAACGACTTGTCTCCTTGTTACTATTTCTTTCATACCTCACATCTATCTGCAGGTCTTGATAGCTACACCCTCAAAACACAACCTGAATTCAACCACTTTTCACTTGCTGCAAACTTCCAACCTAACCTAGGCCATAAACATCTCTTATTTGGAACACTGGGATAGTCTCCTAACTGGTCACCCTGTTCCTCTTTTTTTTTTTTTTTTTTTTTTTTTTTGAGGTACACGGGCCTCTCACTGTTGTGGCCTCTCCCGTTGCGGAGCACAGGCTCAGGACGCGCAGGCTCAGCGGCCATGGCTCACGGGCCTAGCCGTTCCGCGGCACGTGGGATCTTCCCGGACCGGGGCACGAACCCGCGTCCCATGCATCGGCAGGCGGATTCTCAACCACTGCGCCACCAGGAAAGCCCCCTGTTCCTCTTCTTTATCCTCCCAAGTCCCTTCTCTATACCAGGTCACCTTATTCAGATACGATTTGCATCATGCCTTTTTCCAGTTCAAACCCCTCTACTCATTTAGAATAATCCACATCTTTACTCTGGCCTTCAAGACTTTACAAGAGCAGACCCCTGGCTAGCTCCTTGACCTCATGTCATACCACACTCTTCTTCACTCGGTACTCTGCCCAGATTGGTTTCCTTGCTTTTCCTTAAATACTCCACCCACCTACATGCCTACATACTCATTGCCTCCTTGTCCTGGAATGTGCTTACTCCACATCTTCCATGGCTTGCTCCTCTCTTCATTCAGGTCTCCGTTCAAATGCCACTTCTCCAGTGAAGCTGTCCCCTAACAAATCTATCCAACGGAGTCCTACCTGCTCTCCCTCACTCTCCTTACATTAAGATAGTTTTGCACTTCCTACTCTCTAAAATTATATGACTTATCTATTTACTCATTTCTATCTGATCTCCTTCACTAGAATGTAAGCTTCATGAGGGCAAGACTTTTGTCTGTCTGGTTCACTGCTTTATCCCTAGTCCCTAAACCTGTCTCTGGCACACAGAAGATGATTACAAAATTACTTGTGAATCTGACAAATGAATAAAGTACTCCTGGCAAGAATTCAGAGGTTGCACAGGAAAGAAAGAATGCTCTTGGTGGAAGCAGGCTTAGTATCTAGGTTCACCTCTATTCAGAGTAGAGATAAGAAAAATTGACAAGTATAATTCACTTTAATTAGTACCTTAGCTGCTAAAAACGTAAGGGAAGTGCAACACTAGAAAAGTACAGTTGAAGCTTGAACAACATGGGTTTGAACCTCACGGGTCCACTGACACACGCATAGTTTTCAATACATATGTACTATCGTCCTACATGATCCAAGGTTGGTTGAATCCACACATGTGGAACCACTGACTATAAACTTATACCCAGATCTTCAACTGCGTAGGGGTCGACACCCCTAAGCCCACGTTGTTCAAGGGCCCACTGTATATGATGAGGAAAGTTAAACACATTAAGTTTTAAAAAACTGTCAATACCTGAACAAATTTTTTGTTTTGCTATGTGTTTATCAATTTAAAAAAAGTGACCACATACCAACAAGCAGATTTTTTCTTATATCCAGAACGAGCCGAGTTCTGTTGGTTTCAAGGGCCTTTAGGAAAGCCTTTGCTCCTTCACTGGTGAGGCCGCACTGCTGCAGGTCAAGTGCTTTTCGATGAAAGACAAAAGGTCACTTGCTAACTCTACAGATTTAACATATAGACAACTCTCATTTTCTCACGTGTGGAAGAGTCCTGCACAAGACAAGTCATGGCAGGTTTGTAATTTTGGCTATGGAAAAAAACAGAAACATATATGCACACACATAATGCATAATCCAATTTAAAAACCTCTTCTTGGATGTGCAATGATAACCCTGGCTTTAGTAACAATAAATCAGACAACATATTTTACAATTACAGAACTGAAGAATAACTGTATATAACCTATGAGCAAAAAGCATCACAAAATGAATCTCAGTTCATAATTAGCAAGGGCGGCAGGGGCGTGTAAACCTCACAAGCAAAACCTGGTGGAGCTCAGAAATGCACTGCATTCTTCTGATCATGATCTTCAGCTCCAAATCACACTTGCAACTAGTTCAAAGGGGAAAACAAAATAGAAGAAATGTAATAACTGTTAGTTTTAGAGGAAAAAAAGACAAGTCTAAGAGGATACAAATAATAAAAACTTTCAACAATGTGTGAATACAGAATACATACTAAAAACCTATCATGAAAGTATGATGGTCAAGAACCCTCGCAGTAAAAGGTCAGACAAAAACCAGAAAAACGGATCATGAATTCTAGGAGTTCTGGGGCTGAACAACCTACTCATTTAAACCAAAGGGATCATCACTAAAGCGCAGGGATTAAAAACTATTACATGAAAGGAAACTATCATGAGTCTTTTGTTTAAGTGTTGTGTGGACCATCACATTAAAATAACTGGAGTCTTTCAACACCCCCATGACACACAGAAATAGCAAGTCAGACATACGGATCTGACAGGATATGATACAACCCTTACAAGCTCTCACTACAGAAGAATGGACACAGGGTATAATTAACCAAATAGCCAAATTAATACAAACAGCCAGTAAACCTCACCAGTCAATCAAATGAATACAAAATAAAACACAATGTGGTTATTCTCCTATCAGATGAAGCCAAGATTCTGTAAGAAAAGCCTTTAAATAATGTCTATACCCTTTGGATCCAACAACTCTCTTTCTAAGAATTTAACCAAAAGAAATAGTCAGAGATATAGGTAAGGATATATATCAGAGTACTATTTGTAACTGAAAAACTGGGCAAAGCTTATATACAAGAATGGATAAGCTATGTGCACTGTGGCATATTCATATAATGGAATACTGAACAATCACAAAAAATGATGCAGGAGATGCAAATTTACTGACTTGCTAAAATGCTCATACTAAATTAATTGAAAAAAGTTATAAAATTGGGAGTAATCCCACTTGCATAGAAAATGGAGAGGTACTCATTTTTTTAGTTTTACATTTTTTTACAAGTGCTACAGGCCAGTGTTTGTGAGAGGCAGGCTTCGCATCTACTGTTGGGGTGGACTACAAATTGGCATAGCCTTTCTGGGTGGTAATTTGGCCATGTGTATCAAATGTCTTAAAAATAGGTCACACTTAGTCATTCCACTTGTAGTACCTTATTCTACAGAAGTAATCCCGATGGACACAGAGATGTATATACAACGTATTCACATTGTTTCTGACAGGGAAAAGCAAACTGTCTAAATAGAATTGCAAAGAATCGATTAAACTATGGGACATCAATACGACACAATACTACATGATACATCATTAAGTGAAAAAAGCAGGAATATGAAATAGCAGGTATACTACAATTCTATTTTTGTAATCCCTAAGTGTACATGTATATTTGTAGAAAAAAAAAGACTGAAAGTATATACGTCAAAATGAACAGTGATTATATCTGGGTATTAAAATTATAGGTAATTGTTCTCTTGTTACTCTGTATTTTCTAAAAAGGATATATGCAACTCTTAGAGAAAGTTTAAAAGCAAAATAAAAGCTATCAGTAAAATGAGGCTTTAAAAAATCCTATCACAATAGTATCATGCCAAAAGCTAAGCATATTAAAAATTCAATATTTTCAATTTTAGAATTTCCCTCTAAGCCATAAATCCTCACTAAGAGATTCTGCCAAAGCACTTGCACCCAGGTCACCAATGAGCGGGTTGCAGTTCAGAGTGATGCGCCTCAAACCAGCCATGCAGTCAAGATCACATCTCCTGGAATGAAGACTCTCAGCCCAGGTTTCTTCATGCCTTCTGGTAGTCTGATACTTCAAAGATTTAATGGGATGAAATTAAGATGCTTGAATAAGGAAACAGGGTGTGCCTGAGTATGGCTTATTCTGTCAGAGATTTACACACACACACAGATCAAGCATATATGCCAGGAGCATCAACCTGAGAAATTCAACAGTCACTTCTGGTTTACGAGTCCAGTGACCCAGATTCTGCTCGGTCAGTGATTAGATTCTAGCCACTGCATTTCCTGTTTCTGAACACTTACGTAAAGTTGGACAACTCAATTACAGTCTATGAATTATTTTCCTTATCTTCTAAGTCAGGGAATTGGTTCTAAATTCTATCTTTGCTGAGGCCCTATATTTCATCATCCTGTCCTCCAATGGCCTCCAAACACCTCACTGGGCAAACCATAAGAAAACTTTTTAATATGCATCTTATTTATTAACAAATTATATACACAAAGTTCCATACATAGTATTTATGTACATGATAAACTACACAGATTTTTTAAAATAATACAAAGGTAAAAATGTTCTAATATTTTCTTTTCCTAACTCCTAAGGCATTATTTTATTTTACTTATTTTTTTATAAAGATTTATTTATTTGTTTGTTTGTTTGTTTGGCTGTGCCGGGTCTTTAGTTGCAGCATGCCGGATCTTTTAGTTGTGGCATGTGGGCTCTTAGTTATGGCAGGCACGTGGGATCTAGTTCCTTGAGCAGGGATCGAACCCAAGCCCCCTACATTGGGAGCACATAGTGTTAACTGCTGGACCGCCAGGGAAGTCTCAAGCATTATTTTAAAAACTATATTTACAAAATGTATCTCACATGCTACCTTGGGTGTGCACACAAGCTTTAGAGGCCTGGACTATGCAGAGCCAGTTTGATGTGCCTTGGGAAAATAATGGTTTGACATTTAAGCAAAAGTACTGTCTTGAAGACATTCAATTCTTTATGTTCATAAAGTAAATTTTGGTAACAGGGAACACTGACTGTCAATGAAAAAAGTCTTATTACATTCCTGAAAAAGTAAAAGACTCAAAGTGCCTTTGTTACTCTAAAAGGAAAATCATTAGTGTCATTTTTCTATTAACAATAACTTATTAAAGCTCCAAGCAGAAACAACAGCAATCACTTACACAGTGCTTAGTATGTGCCAGGCACTATTTATACAAATAAGTGCATTTAAACCTCATAATGAGGCATAGAGGTTAAGTGATTTGCCCATGGTCACTAGCTATGAAATGGGAGAAAGGGACTTTGAACCTAGGCCATTTGGCTTCCGCACCCAAGTTCCTGACTGTTTTCTACCTCAGGGGTCAATGGACTTGCCCTGTATAGGCTCAAAGAATTTTTCAATTTTTAAAATCTAAATTTAAACATTTCCAGATTTGTGGGCTATACAGTTTCTGTTGCAACGACTCTGCCCCACTGGTGTAGGGTGAAAGGAGCCACAACTACCATGTAAACAATGGGTGCGACTCTGTTCCAGAAAAACTTCCTTTACAAAGCCAGGCGACGGGCTGGATCTGGCCCACCAGCCAGAGTTTACCTATCCCTGATCTGCACCATCAAACTATTAAAAAGCCTTCATGTCAAATTATTAACTAACTTTAGGCCTAAATACAGTCATTATAACCACTGTAAAGTTGTTAAGGCATTATTTTAAAAACTGTATTTACAAATTGCTGATGTACTGACTTTTATTAGTTTAAAAACTACAACAGCTAATAAACACTTGATTCATTTAAGTCTTGAAGACTAAAATGGCATAGTTTCTTCACAGTATTACAATAAATGTTTTCAGTAAAAAAACATACATAAAAGTATTATTAGGTATTATATATTAAATCTCTTATTTCTAAAATTAAGTGGACTATCTTTACTAAATGGTAGAATCCCAAACTGAAAACTGGTCATATTCTTTCAGCAAAATGAAAGCTGCGCTCACATGTATTAAAAGACAAAAATTAGGGCTTTCCTGGTGGCGCAGTGGTTGAGAGTCCACCTGCCAATGCAGGGGACGTGGGTCTGTGCCCCGGGCTGGGAAGATCCCACATGCCGCGGAGCGGCTAGGCCCGTGAGCCATGGCCGCTGAGCCTGCGCGTCCAGAGCCTGTGCTCCGCAATGGGAGAGGCCACAACAGTACCACACACACACACACAAAAGACAAAAATTAACTGCCCTCTGTATCAATATATTAATGTGTTTCAATCACATATGTTTTCATGAAAGTTTAAACATAAAATCACCTTTAAGATCTAGGCCATGTGATCTGCTCCATGCCATGTCAGAACACACCCCGTTAAGTTTACTTAACTTGTCTTAAGTGTGATAGAATTCTTTATACCTTGACAAATAACTAAAAGGAAAAAAAAAAAAAACCCACACACACAATAAGATGAAGAGCCTATACATTTGTCAATCTTGACTTATTTGCTTTTCTTGAGTCAGTTGGAGGTTTATAGCCACATTCTCAAAATCATTAACTACAATCTTCCCAAACAGGTAATTGACGAACAGATGCATTCTAAAACTTGTCAGTAACAAAGCGCTATTCCAGTTTACAGCAACAGTTTAATTCTACTTAGATACTAAAACTGAATACACTGAATACTGCAAACTTTATTCCCAACCACTCAGCAAAGTACTACATACCTTTTCAGATATAGGGGAAAAAAAGAAAAAGCATACGATTCTTCCTATTTTCATTTCCAAAGATACATCCCAATCTTAATGATCAATCAGCGATTTAAACGTCAACTATAAACCCAGTATACTGCTGCTATGCAGTGTACTAGAGCAATAGAAGAGAGAGGACCTCAAACCCTCTGTTCCCTCAAATTCAAAGGCAGGCTTCCTGACCCCTCCAGACCACTACTGGACACAGGGAAGGCACACTAATGTTGCAGGACCCCAACCAACAGTCACCTGCTTTGTGATTACTTCCATGACACACCCTCACCAACACCACTGAGTTTGCTTCTCCTACGGGACGTTACATGTATTTACTATTTTAACACATACCACAGTGCATCATAATTATGATTGCAGATAGATGTTCTAACAATTGAAAGAGAATGATGACTTTTTTGCTCTTTACATCTTGCTATTTCCCGTCCCATAATATTTCTTGAAGCGAAACCATAAAATATAGACAAACACAAAAAACAGAAAATATACAAAACGTGTGCTTTGCACCTTAACGCAAACTTAAGTAAAATTAGTTCTGACAGTATCCAGCATGACAAACTTCCATGGTACAAACGAGAATGGACCAAGGTTTGAGCAGGTACAGGAGACAATCCAGGCATGAACAACACCAAGGCAAGGTAGACAGGAAGTAACATGGTGTGTAGGAAATCACGAGACCAGTCTGATGGGAAGAGACTTAAACAAGACTGAAACTCACTTTCTAAACCTCCATCTCCAACTGGACAATTCGCAGGACACAGGTGCACCAAAGTGGCCAATTTATTCAATCCCTTTAATATGCAGGAAGAGTTTAAAATTTTACTGGTTTAATTTGCCCCAAAAGCAACTCTCAACAGTTATGGCCTCTGTCGTCGGAGCTTTGTATGAAATTAAGTCAAAGTGTGGAGCTCCTTTGCCTTTTTTTTTTCTCCTTAAAAAAGAAAAGAAACAATTGTTCCGAGTAAAAACAAACATATTCCGAAGCATGTGTACATTGAAAAGTAAAGAAACTTTATTAACAACTTCATAAAAACTGACTTCAAATTTTAAAAAGAAAAAAACATGTTTTGAGGTCCTTCCGACTGGAGTCGTGTCTCATAGTGTCCTTTCTTTACAGAAATAGTCGTATTAGGACACATATGCACAAGGATTAACACCATGACACACTGTACACGGTGGGCCCCGGCGAGCTCACCAGTCGTCGTCTGAGTCCAGGTCTCTGGGGAGGATCCACTCCACGGATGAGCCCAGCAGAGTCTGAAGCTCGTTCGTGAACTCCACCAGATCTAAGAGCTCCTTACTTTCTGGATTACAGGACTCCAGGTCTTTGGGGCAAGAGAATAAGAGACTTGCTGACACTTGCCGGCAGAACTCGGCCTCCGCGATGGTGACGATTTTCACATTTGGGAAATTGCAGCGGAATATGCAGGAGGACATTTGCAGTTTCTTGAGCAGGTCTGAGAGCAACAGCCAGTTACGAGGCCTACACAAGAGAAAGGACAGTGGTTTGAGTTTCCGGCAAAATTAGAGGCGCTCCCAACTACGAACTACCCGTCTCCTGGCGGGGAAAGGGCCTGCTACTTCCACTTTGATTACCCCTCCCCCACCCCACTTCTCACTGTCCTTAGAAGGTCTACTTCTTCTTCTTTTTCTTTTTTAATTTTATTTATTTATTTATTTTTGGCTGCGTTGGGCCTGTTGCTGCGCACGGGCTTTCTCTAGTTGTGGCTCGCGGGCTCTAGAGCGCAGGCTCAGTAGCTGTGGCGCATGGGCTTAGTTGCTCCGTGGCATGTGGGATCTTCCAAGACCAGGGCTCGAACCTGTGTCCCCTGCACTGGCAGGCGGATTCTTAACCACTGTGCCACCAGGGAAGCCCGGAAGATCTACTTCTAGCGGGGGAACTCTGGACTCATGTGCATGTGTTAAGAGGCCACCTAGGGCGGATCAGCCAACTTAGACAAAAGCAGGAGCAGCGCCCCTGAATGAGCCTCGTTGCAGGCCACCCCAGTGCTGCCTTGGCTCTGGTCACAACTCAGGTCACCCCTCTCCAAGTAAGTGCACCCCGTTCTAGTCACTAGGGAAAACCAGTCTGTATGCCAACCCAAGGGAGATGGCAAACACCTCTTTGACCTCTCCTCTCCTCCGGCCCTCACGGAGAGAGCATGAGAAACACTCGAGGTCACCTGGCTTTCCTTTCCTTTCCCACACCTCCAACCCGCCCCTCAATGCTGCCGTGAGGATTTTTCGAGAAGGGAGGTGGTACAATCCTTCCTGATACCCTGTCACGCTTTATCATCTCTATCCCGAATAGAATGTCACCACAAAGGCAGACACGTTCCCAGCCTCAGAGTCCAAGGAGGATGCTACTCCTTAAGCACCGGGGTCAACACACAGCAGAGCAAGGTCTCCTGATGTGTTCACTCCGAAGGGTTGGTCATGGGGCACAGTGGCCCGACCGTGGGGACAAGACTCGATCTAAGCAAATCTGAAGACACATAAGAGCCCAGGTGACACATACGGCTTTCTCTAATCTTATACGAGAAGAGGGTACACATCAGTATCGTCCCGTGGACCTCACGCGCCTTGGAAGGCCCCTATGGTAGCCGTTTGGGGAGGATCCCTTCCCCAAGAGTTTACTGACTGAAACTGCAATTGCAGTCGCTGACTCCCGTGTCCTTTGGGCTCTAGGGGTGTGTTCCAATGAGGGCAGTTGGCTGGGGAGCCCTCCCACCCCCCAAACTTTTCTGGAAAAGTTCCACTGCATTATGTGAGGTCGGTGGACACTTGGTGAGGAATTCACTCACCCCCCAACCCAGCCACCCTCATCTGCTGAAGGGGATTTCTAACTCCTGCCACCCCACAGAGCAGCTGGGCTGGCTCTCGACCACACGCTGGCCACGCTCACCCCTGAGCGACGGACACCTGGACGTTATAACACGGCAAAAGGGGGTCTTGGGAAAATTCAGATTCCAATAGGTCACCATAGGCCTCGTTGCTGTCATCCTGGTCCTCCGGTCGTGGGGGATTTGCTAAAACATCGTAACCACTTTCATCATCTGGTTCTAAACGGGGGGGCAAACAAGAGAGAGGTCAGTAAGCTGGAGCAAGATTCCAGCTGTTCGCCAAAAAGGACCCTGGAAAAATTCTTTCCCAAGCAAGTCCTGCTCACAGCACCACCCCCACCCCCACCCCCACAAGCCCAACTGAAACGAACAAGGCTGCTCACCACACACAGAGCTGCCAGAGAACTCCGAAGAGCAACCGGGGCTACCATCGTCAGGAGCCTGCAGGTTATTTAAACAGTCTGGAGAGAGAGGGGGAGAGAGAGAGAGAAAGAGAAACAAGATAACGCCTGCTGGTAAGAGGCAAATGCTGCTGGAGTTCGGGAACATCTCACGCTGGGGCTGGTGTCACCTCCTGACAAGTCCCACTGCACACGCCTCCAGGTATCTGACTGAAACCTCCCCACGCGTCCACCCGCCTTCCTGAGGGACTGCCCGCCTCACCGCCCCAGCCTGCCAAACAAAAGCTAGCCTGGCTAGCTAAGAGTTTTCCAGCCCCCCACCTCGCAAAACTCAAAGTATGTATCTCTTCTTTGACAGACTAACGTTGGGCCGCTTTTCCCAGTAAAGGGTCACTTAGAGTAAACGGGGGGTGGGGGTAGGGGGAACCCAGGTGAAAGGCTGTGAAGTCACCGTCTAGATGCTTGAACAAGACCGTGTCTTGACCTCTGCCGTACCTGTTAAGAACTTCTCCAGAAGTTCGCTGTGGTTCACTTTCTTGATGGTTCTACCTGAGTACGTAGCCAGGGTAGGATCAGCACCGTAGGAGAGGAGCAAGCGGACAATTTCGAGATGATCATTCTTGACAGCATCGTGGAGAGGCCTAGGAGAGGTGCGGGGGATTACACCTGTGCACGCGACGCTTGCTTCTAAGGACACGGGGCAAAATCGAGCGTGTGTGGCCAAGCCTCGTAGGCGCGCTATTTCACCGAGGAGGTGAGTGTACGGTCGCTGCGACAAATTACTCTGTTATTTCAACACATAACCCTTTACGGGACAGGTGAAGGGACCATCTCAGGCCTAATTCTTCAATGCAAATCTCTCTTAATGCATGGCCCAAGGAGGAACTCAGGCCACGATGAAAACGTTTCCAATGAACTTAAATAGTGACAGACTGTAAGAAGGTAACATACGGCGGGCTGGGGGGAAGAACCCCAGCACCACGGAAGCAGATACGACAAGCCATTGTTACACCATTACAAACAAAACCCAAAAAGTGCAGTTTGTAAAAGAAACTAGGGGCAAAGTGGAACCTCTCCTGAAACCAACTTGGAGATGAGTGATCAACCCTCTCGCCCAGAAGCAGTCGACAGGCAGGGCGAGTTCTCAGGAGGATACAGAGTCCTCCTGCTCGTGTCCGCTGGGGTCAGGAACACTGTCCACAGTCCCATCCAGAAAGGATGCTATTTGGAAACCATGAACCACCAAATACCTTACGGTTTTGCTCATTTTATGACCGTCAGGAAAGCCCCAGTGCCCTGCCTCGTGGTGGCATCCCAGGTACAACCAGGGAGATGCTTGGGCTGACTCAGACCTGGGCCTCTGGCCAATAAACCGAGGTCAAGGACAGAGTGGGGGCCAGGCCCGGGGATGCGGGTGGACACGGCAGGTCCTATCAAGCCAGTTGCCACTGGACCTGTCTGTACTCCTGCAACTTTCAACTCACATATATGTTCAAGATTGAGATTCAACAGACGCTGGTGAAGAGTCCAGGGTCTTAAAAGAGAACACCCCTGATTATTCATGCAGGCTCAACATTTTCAGGGACTTCTGTCCATAAGAGCGTCACAGAGTTTTAAAGTTCTATGTAAATTTGCCAGAAAGATCTGTCCGATTCCATTCTAGAGGACTCCGCCACCAGTGTGCTTACATGGCACTCACTCTCCATCTTTCCTTCTGGGGTTCCCTGCACACCCTAAGAACCACTGCCTATGCCCCAACAGGGCCAGGCCAAGAGCAAGACCACCACTGACCCGGTTCCATCCTGGGCACTGCAGTTGACATCGGCGCCATATTCAAGGAGGTGTCGTACGATGTTGAGCCAACCTCTTGCACAAGCCTCGTGCAGGGCACAGTAACCCGCGTTGTCGCGGTGGTTCACATCACAAATCTTGTTCTCCAGGCAGTACAAGACCACTTCCTACGGGGAGAGGAGAGGAGAGGAGAGGAGATACCATCAGACCACGATACAGTGAACCTTGTAAGCGTGACCTCCCCATAGCTTGGCGGTGCCCACTTTCAAAGGCATACATCCTCGGGGCCAAAAGCCCACCATGGCGCGGGCAGGCGGCAGGCATCCTGGTGGGGGGCGAGAGTGCGTGAGAAGGGCTTGGAGATGCAGACAGTGTTGTCTAAGGCTCTGCTGCACCACTGGCCTGGCCATGGGCAAGTTACCCTTGAACTTCTCCAAGCTTCCACAGGGCTGCTGAGAGGACGCATTCGGATAGCGATGAAAGCCCTCAGCCCAGGGGCCGACGTGACCAGTACAGAGGTGTCACGGCTGCTAACATCTTAGATGACACATTGCCAAGCACAGACCATTCTCACTTGATGGGTCTGTTCGGTCAGTGGCAGTGGACGATAACACAAGTTTAGATAAAAGTATGGATGACCAACACTTAAAGAGAGCTTAAATCAGCCGGAGAACATTCCCCAGCTTAGAGAAGCAGGGACACCCAGGTCAGCTACATCCTCGCGCCCCTTGTTAAGACCCCAAATCAGAACCTGGGCCTCAGATGCTCTTGTCTGTACGTTAAGTAGAGTTAAAGAGAAGCTCTCTTCCTCCATCCTCGAGGAATGACACAAAATGCCTCCAATAACCCCACCCTCTATTTTGCCTCACTCCACCCTCTCGAGTAAATATGAAAATTTTAGACTGATTCTGCCCCAAGTTAATGACAGGAACCTGATACACCACAGGATGCAACCTCCACATTTCAAGAATCAAATAAAACGTTCACCGCCCCACCCCCCACCCCGGAGATGTTCTGTGTCAACACTGTGCATTAGAATCACTGTTATTAACCTTCTTTCTTTGGCTTGTTAAAATATTAATATGAACCACTCCCAGTAAGCAGAGCAGGAACTTATTCAATGTTTTATTACCTTAAGAAAGTTTTCAGACACATCGAAAGTATTTGCCACCAGAAAACACGTTATACTGTTTATACTGGGTAAGTCGTGCCCAGCAGAGAGCCGGCAGGTTCTGAGAGCTGGGAGTAGGCACAACGTGCATGTGGCCCAACACATGGTCTGCAGGGTAAGGGGGGATGCGATGGGGTCAGAACAGGCCTCCTTGTGACATCTCTCAGGTAACTCATCTGTTAAACCCAAAAAGGGCGTCATTCTAGCCGCCCATAAGTGCGAGATGGGTTCTGTAAAACCTTTTATGCCCTTTGGAGGACACGCCAATCAAAGGTGACCACTCACTTGGGAGCGAACTAGAATGTTCCATTTGCTTACCACGTGAACCCAATGGGGCATGCTGGTAAACCTGGCCATCGGTGCCCTGTTACTTCGGGTCACTGCAGCAGCTCCCTTCCAAAACAAGAGGAGGAAGAGAAAAGGCACGCCCACGAATGCGTTTCTCCGTTTACATCCCAACCTGCCAGAAAGCCCACAATCCTCTGGGCTCCCAGGCCACCTGCCCCGAGCCCTGGTATCCAGGATACCGCATGAAGCTGCTGCGCTTTTAGCAGGCCCTCACTAGCCAGACTTGAGTGGACGGCTGCAAGCTAATGAGTTGTGTGCCCCAGCCAGGGAGAGGCCCTGTCACGTGGCTCTGGGATCAGTTCTGAAGGCCACCAACTGCTGTGCACACATCAATTTACTCAACCCAGGGTTTATTTGCTGTGACAATCATGGCCTTCGCCTGGAAACCTTCATCACTACTAGGGCAGATTCAAGGGTACCTAGAAATGAAAGGCCGTCCAAGCTGGTGGGTAAGTCAACTCTCTTCTCCTGGAAGATGGCAGCAAAGGCAGCAGTAGCCCCATGGCCAGGTCAGACTTTTGGCCACGGGCTGTCCTAACTCAACCACGTTGATCCCACTATTTACACAGTGCTTCTCATTTCCCCAGACGAGGACGTCTTCTGTCACCCACAGGAACCCAGGAGCTACCAGGAAAGGAAGGTAGTACTATCCTCATTCAACACTTGGAAACTGAGGCCCAGAGATATTAAACCCCAAGTTCAATTAACATGAAGTACTAGACCTATGAAAGGTGAAGAGGCGGGGCGAGTCTGTCGATGCAACACATTCCTTGGTTTTATTTTCTCCGCTAGAAATAAACGGGAGTGTCCGAAGGGCAGCCCAGCCATTCCCAAGCAAAGTCAAACTGCTTTTGTCGGACAGCTCTCTCTGTTCAGCGGCTATAAGCCGAATGCCATTACCTGCAAAATGTAACCATAAAGGCCATAAGCCCGACGTTGTTAGTTAATTAAATGCCTCATTAACTTTTTAAAAAAACATGACTTATTCAATTCATAGAAAATTTAATCATCACCGCTAAAGGCACAAGCATGTGGTTGCACACGGGCGTTTTAGCCTAAGAAATAGAAGCCTTTTTCCCAGGAGGGAATGGTTTGAGGTCTTTGGCCACGCAAGTGATCTATTTAACGCGGATCTGAAGCCAGAGTGTGTTTCTAAACTTCCAGAACCAGATTATCATGACATAAAGCTCAGACAGCCTTTATACTGCACATGGTATCTTTGGCTAAGCAGAAGAAAATAACCAAGAATGCTGAAGACAAAACTTCAGGAAAACCCTCCCAAACCACACCCTTATCTGCTTAAGCAAACTGTCCTTCAATTTTAAAAGGTTGAAGCTGCCACATCTCCCAACTGGGCCATCATCCCAACATTTAAAATTCTGCCCAGAGAAATCCCAGAAAGTTGGATTCAAAGTTGAAAGCGTTCATCTACTTGTCACAATGTTCAGCATCAACACTGGTGATCTGTGGAATCTACATATTGAAATTTACATTTGAAGAAAAAAACAAATCCGACCGTAAACATTCCCAAGGCTTCCTGTGCAGTCAAAGGCCAGGTAGCCTAAAAAAGTATGGATCAAGTGCCCCTTGGTCCAGGCCTCAGAGCCACCAAACCAAAATGGAAACTGTCTTAGAGGACCAACGAGGGTCTTTTGACGTCTCTGGTCCCAAAGGGAGGCTGCTGGAAATGATGCCAAGTTCACAGGTGGGGCTCGGAGCCCCGCCCTCCACGGCGGGTGCAGCAGCACCCCGCCACCCCCATCTCCAGCATTTGCTGGAAGCGGGAGTCGACTTTCTCAACCCTAACCCAAAAGTTGGGGTTAGGGGTCTCCCCCCCACCTCCAGCGTTTGCTGGAAGCAAGGAGACTATTTTCTCAACCACGGGGGGGTCTAGCTCAACACTATGTGCAACATCTGCTCTGTCCTCCCAGGCGCCCGCTCTCAGCTCTTGGGAAACCAACTGGGTGCTCCTTGGACTTCACCTGCAAGTAACTGCGCTAACTACCACAAAGTGCTCTCTAGCTAATGGAGAGGTCTCCAAGAGACGTGTAGATATACACAAGAGCACATTCAACCCACAACAACAACAAAACACCCCCAAACTAAGCATAGCCCTAGTGCTTCCAACTTCCCACCCACAGTCAGGCCTTAGGGCCAAGGCAGGCACACTTCCAAGGGCTCACGGCACTACGGACCGGGGTGGGGGGACACGACGGGAGACGGGGGACAGGGGCACAGAGCTGGCTGAGGGTGTGGGCGCCAGGGCTCCGGGCCAGCCTGGGTCCTGCCACCCCAGTGCTCAGCCACACCTCCACGCTCAGCCTGCTGAACCGCGTTTTACTGTCACCATTCAACTCCCAGAGGGCTGATGCCAGCACAGAAAAATGCCTTTGCCCTGTGGGCTATCACATCACAATTGCTACTGACAAGTATGGTGGGGGAACTGCACAGGGCATGGAGAGGCATCTGTCTCACAGAGGTTTTGAACTGTAAAAAGGGCAATTCCAGTGTGAGCCAGTCTTGCTGAGGAGCGTGGTGGGCTGTGGAGCACTGCTGGATTGCTACCTGTACGGGGATCAGCTAACCCCTCTGAGGCTCAGTTTCCTCATCCGAGAGTGGGCTAGTACTCGTTACTCCCAAGTGAAGAGGTTAACAGGGTGAAAGGAGTTACTACAGATCACACGGGCTTAGGCAGATATCAGCTCTCTTTCTATGTTGCTCTAGCAATAGAGGCCATCACTGTCATCAGCCGTGCTGGGTTGGGATACAGCAGTGTGGACAGGGAGTTCTGTGCAAGGCTCAACCCCTGCTCCCCGCCCATCAGCCCTCGGCTCCCGTGCCCTCTCAGAAAGAGACTGCTCAGGTCTGCCCCACTCCCACCCCTACTCTGCACAGACACGTCCCACCCGCTACCCCACAGGGGCATCACTCTGCCCCAAACAGCACAAGTTAGTAGAGCTAATAACTACTCTCCTTCTTGCTATTCAGAATCCAAAAGGCTCATTAAAATTCCCCTGGTCGCCAAGCCCTGGGTTAGGTCAGATTTTGTATCAGAGATAAGTGAGCCGGACTGGCCGAAGCAGCCTACCTGCCTGAACGGGAACGGAACATCAGAGAGGCCTGCCTTTCTTTTCACACCACGACTGAACAAGCCACCAAAGAGCCCGCAGTGTGAGCGGGGCCAACGCAAACACCCTGCTGGAACACCCAGCCCAGTCCGCCACGTGGAGGGGGCTGGGCTCTGAGACCCGCCCCCCATCCCCAGCCAGTGTGTCCCCCACCCAAGGAGCAGCAGCCGGCGGATCCTAATCCGGGGCACCCACAAGGATGCTCACCTCGTAGCCAAGCCGGGAGGCCTGCTGTAGGAGGGTCTCGCCTGCGTTCTTATTGACAATAAGTCTCCGCGCTTCCGGTGGCATCGGGCGGGACTGGGTGGTCTCTGGAGGGGAGCTTGAGCATGTCAGCTGCGAGACCTGGGAAGATGGTAACAATTGCTGCAAACGGTCCAAGGGCTTCTGGTCCTGCTTGGCCGGCGAAAGATCATAGTCGGAACTGGGCTCAGGCCGCTCCTGAGTGGAGGAAAGCACTTTTCCTCCTCTCTGTCTGAGGGAGGCGGGGCGCGAGGAAGGGGCTGCATTTTTACTCGCTGGAAACTTCACCACCACCCAGGAGACAGGTCCCCTAGGAAGGGGCAGTGACATTTTTGGGGGAGGGGTTCAGGAAAAGGAAAGCTTTGTCCCCAGAAGCAGAGAAGTAGGCAGGCGGGATGTGCCTGCACAGGCCCGGGGGGCGGGGGAGAGCCAGGGGCAAGAGGTACCTTGCCATCCGCATTGTCCACGTAGGAGTCCCCTGGCAGCGACAAGCCCCGCCTGGGCTCCTGAGGAATCAAATGCTTGGTTTTGCACGGTCGCTTCGCGGATGGTTTCTCGCTGTTGTCGGTGTATTTCTGCGGCAGGGGCGAAGGCTGCCGATCCATTTCTCCGTCCATGCACAGCACATCTGTCAGGGGGAGAAGCAGCGGGCGTTACACAGTTGTAGCCGGTGAGGAAAGAAAAGCCCATTGTTAGCACTGATCATTGGAGCAGATTCAGTTTTTAAAGATATACCAATTATGTTTTCAAAGCACTAATATTTTAATTATCCCACATTCAACCGGCAAATAGGCTAACCCACGAAACGCCAAATGGCAAGTCGCTTCAAAGGGCCGCAAGACAGGGCAGAAGCCAGCCCTTCGTGCGCTCCCGTCCCCACCCGTGGGGGGCCTGGGTGCTCGGGACAGGGCGACTGGGGACAGCCTGAGGCTGGAATGAGGGCACTGACAAGCGCCCGGGGTCACCCAAGACTTCCCTTCCTGCCCAGCTGCGGGCTGGGTGATGAGGAGCAGCCCAGGAAGTCGAGCTCCCGCCTCACTGTCCATTCCATAAGGAAGTGTGCAGGCTGAAAGGACCTCATGAAGAAAACTCCCCGCTCGCCACACGCTACTCTTGTCAACTTGGATGGCGCTCAGGTCCCCTCCAGGGCCGTTTCCCACAGAGGGCGGGTGATCCACCCTCCAGGAGCGCCCCCCGCCCCGTGCGTACCTTGTTCATTGTCACTGCATTTAAGGGACTCCTCCAACCAGCTTCTGTTGCTTTTGGCCTCTGCCCTTTTCCTGCCAGGTTTCTCTTCGGAGATACTATTGCCCTGGGGGGTGACCGCAGGCTGGACCGCCTGAGTCACTTCCGTCCTGCCCTGCCGGCCAGGTTTGCTCTCTGCTGCCGACACCTGCTGCTCCCGCCGTTCTCTAAGGTGCAGCAAGCGGCGCTGCTTTCTGGGATGGAGCCCTGTTAATTCAATGCACACCTCAGGTTGGTCAGCTCACTATAATGTGGCTCTTCTAAATGGTTAGAGGAACTGTTTGTCATTTCCCTCTCAGGCCAGTCAGCTAATGGAGAAATAACTACAAATTAATGAAGAAGCCCCCCGGGGCGGGGAACAAACTGTCGTACACATCACTAACAGGAGTGGGGGAGGGGAGGGGTGTGGTCACTGTGTTGGCTGGAACTTGTCACCAAGTCTCGGGAGGGGGCCTATTTGCCTTTGGCCACCTTTGGGCTCCAGCCCTGGCACCTGGCTTTGGGGGGGTGGGGGGGTGGCATGGGGGTGGGGGGTGGGGAGGTGTGAGTGGCTCCCCCCAGGGATCCAGGGTGGGACTGGAACTTTCCACTGCTCCGCTCCAGGACTTCCGTAGGGTGCCCTGCGGGCCCGAAGCCAAACCAAGCCCACCTTTGGAGACCCGTCTCGGCTTGGCTTTCAGCAGAGAGTCCTCCGGGAGCACAGTGGTCTCAGTGTGGTTCCTATTGCCAGACACCTTGCGCTTTCTGTTCAGCCGGAGGGTGGGGCTGCGTGACGCGTCCGGGGCCGCCTGGTCGGCGGGGGACTCTCTGGGGGGCTCCGTGTCCATGTCCTCAGGAAGATCACTGTCTTCTGGGGCTTCGAAGGGGTCAGGTTTGCTTCCATCATAACACTCCCCTAGGGGAGGGGAGACAACCCGGAAAGGAGGGAACAAAGGTCACCAGGAGCAGGCAGGACCCCCATGCCCAAGGCAATCTGCTACCAACAGACCACCCCCCTTTGGAGACCAGGGGCCTTACACGCCGGAAGCACAAAACCCTCAGAAAGACGTCCCAAAGGAAGGACAGCTGAACACAACCAGCAAAGAAAGCAGAAAATGAGGCGCGTAGCCCACTCACAATCCATCCTTCAAGGGTCGAGGTGAGGCATCTACACCATCCCTCTATAGGCATGTGAGATCACTCCCTAACTGCTTAACTCTCCAAGGTGGCTTACTGTTAAAGGGGGGGTGAGTGACCTCACAGTAAGAGCCAACCAATCAGGGCAGAGCTACAAATGACTATGGAAACAGCTGCTAGTCAACAAAAAAGGCTGATGTCATCAAGAGACCAAATAGCCCCCAACTGCCATCTACACAGACATAGCACCCATGTTCACTTGGGTCAGCAGGGGCGAGGGTGAAGAAAAAGGGTAGGGAAAGAATGGTGGGAGGCTGGGAAGCTGGGGAGACCAAGGCAAGAGGAGCCTGGCAAAGGGAAAGGAAAGGCTTCCTGGTGCACACACAAGGGTCAACGGCAATTTCAAAGAACTCAACCAGATTGCTACAAGTCCGTCTGTCCTCTTTCCACACCCGTGGGGGGAAAAGCATTTCACTGCCATCGAGGGGCTGCTCCTATTTCCTGTCTAGGAAGAAGGCCCTCAGTGACACCAGTCACCCACCTGGCACGTCTCCACGCCTTCCTTCCCAGGCAACAAGCATCTAAGGACATTTCAAAGACAAGACTCCAACCCCCTTCATGGGGGTGGGGTGGGGGGATGTGGCGGGCAGGGCTGAACTGCTCACACCCCAGCTCCGCCTGTGTTGCTCCTGCCCCCTCTGCTCAATCTAGCATCCACTTGGGGCTTTTCCTCCAATCACCCCAGCCTAACATCACTCCTCACTTTTGCTCTAGCCAAAGAAACAGTTCAACTGCTTTGCTAGTCACATTGTTTCTAACATACAAAGAATTCCATAATGATCACTGTGCTGTTAAAGAGTTCCCCGAAGATGACCCTGTGTCCATCACTGGCCGGGGGTGGGGGTGGGTGTATGAGTTTGGTATTTCGTTAACACCTGAGCTAAGCTCCCACAGCCCGTTTTTCTAGATGAAATCATGGACACACCCCTCACATGCTGCTCGCATTCCTCCTCTCCCTAGACCACTTCAAGTATCACTCCCACTTCTGCCCAGCCGGCTGGTCCCCTGATCAGCCTCTCTTGGGGGCATTCCCAGCATTTAATGGCAGCCAGTTGTGGGGATGAACCTCACCCTGGCCTGGGCTAGCCTGACCTGTGCTCTCAATGGTGGAACACACTTAGCTTTTCTCCAAGGGTATCCCAAGGTGGGGCAGATCCCCATCTACTCTTGCCGGAATGGTGGAATCACCCCAACCGCGAGGGTCTCCTGCCATGGCAGCAGGAGAAACCCCAAACTCCTGGCCTGTGCTTACGGGTGATGCAGCCCAGGCTACCGCAGGCCCGGTGAAGACGGCGTGCTGCAGCTCTCACTCCGGCTGCTCTGTGACCCTCTTAAACACTCGGGCAGGAATGGCGCCGCTTTACAACTCGGCCCCCTTCACTTGTAAAGTGGGAATGTTACTGCTAGCCTCCCTCCAGGGGTGGGCTTCATAATCACGGGCCGGGCTCAGCACAGAGAAAGGCTGGAAAAATCCCTTTAACCAAAAGATGCCAAGACTTTCAGACCAGCCTGAATCTCAGGCCTGAAATGTAGGAAATTTTAAGAGGTGAGCCCTGCTGGTTACACCATTGGACTTCTCGGGTCCAATCTGGTCCAATCAGCCTTCCCTAAAAGCTCCGTGGGAGGGGATCCATGGAGGAATGGAAGGGCTACCTTAAGAACCCCCATGTCCAATTTGAAAGTTTCTTTTTCCAAACTAGGTCCATCCACCCTTCCCCCAACCCCGGAGCCTTTTAGGGCAAAGATCTCAAGTCCCCTCAGCTAAGGCCCCCCAAGACCTTACGCTAGTGTGACCTTACCCAGGCCACTAATAACCCTGAAGGACACCCACCCCGACTGCCCAAGATGCCCATGGCCACCAGCTATGGGGTAGAGGCTCCGTGTCACTTGGAGCTTCTCAAAGACTGTTCTAACCACGACCCACAGGAGGATGACCCTTGAGGGCAAAGGAGATGGGGAGATAAATAGATACACGGGGATCCTAACCATCAGGCTTTGCCATCATTGCTACTTTTGGCCCTTCTAAAAGTGGGAAGCCATGTGCCCTTGGTCACCCAGTCTAAGCAAGATGTGAACGTGGTCCCTGCAGCATGGTCCTATGACTCACAGCACGTATATCCCAAATTCATTATGGTTGTACCACAGCATCACCTCACAGAAGCATCACCACAGCAACATTTACAAGTCACTGTGGCAGCAAAGCACCCTCACCACTGTTGAGCCATGCCCAGTGAGGCCTAAACGAGGTGAGAGGGTTCTGAGTCGCTGGAAGGCTCCCCAGGATTAAAATCCCCTTCTCTGTAGCTTAACTATAGCACCTCCAGTCAGGGTTAACCTTGTTCAAAGTTACACCCGCTACACAAGGGGTGCAGGGGGTCTCTGTTCCAAAGTAGTTTACAAACGTGCAGGTGCTCAGCTGGAAGAGAAGTTCCCTGAGCAAAGAAGTTTCATGAAGCCCCTCGACTGAGGCTTCCTCCAGCTCCTGGCCAGGCACTGCCACTGAGCAGGTCCTAGGCCTGTCCCAGCCAAGTGGTTGGCAAGGGAGATGATTACTCCAAGTTTGAGAAGGAAGGGACCAATGCCTCCTTGCCCCGCCCCATCTTCAAATGCCACTGAGGGTTCCTAGTGATGAACTTCCAAGTCTGAGGAACCTCCCAACTCATTTGGTGAACTTCCAAAATAAAAATTTCACTCAGCCACCCATGTGATCATAAAGAATAAATGAGTATCTCGGCCACTGTGTTTTCAAGTTAATTCCTTTCTTTAAACAAGCCCCTAGCAACAAGATGCACCCGCACCAGGACAACCAGGGCCACGCAAACAGCACCCACCACCTTGGAAGCTCCTGGTCCCTCCATGGGTAGGGGCTGCCTCAGAAGGGGGAAGGCATCTTGAAGGCATCCTGGACCCTCTCTGTGACCCCTGCCCGCCCCAAATCCCCGCCCCAGCTCCCATGTGCTCACAGCTCGGCTCTCGGCCACACCGACACCCATGAGAAGGACCTGAGCCCATATCAGCTCAAGACATGATGGCCCGAGAACAAGAAGGCCCGTTCATATCCAGCTGAATGGAGTGAACACCTGCTGGGCCTTGGACGTGGAGGCCGCGGTAAGAACAGTGGCCCCTTCAGGTGACCTTTCCTGACCAGCTATTTACAAACCCCACGTCTCTACAAGACAGAGGGTGGGTGGGGAACCCACCTCCGTTGCCCCAACCTTTCAAACAGAGCCCCTCACCTTCCCCAACCCTACTCCTGCCCTGCCATGGTGGCGATTCATGGCTCACTGGGCCATGTCCCGGGTGCTCCAGGAAGAGACCCGTCGGTCGGTCTGAGATTGGAGACAGGCGGTGGGGGGAGGGGGCTTTCGGAATCATCTGGGGCTCAGGTCCTGCTCCCCATCAGCCACACCGAGTTCTCGTCTCCACGCTCAGCAGGAAAGACTGGGAAGGACGCACACAAACGTCTCTGGGAAGAAGGGCGGGTGAGGCCACTGAGACGTGAAGGGCAGCGGCCACCCTGGGTTTGGCCACGTTGCTGGAGAAAAGGGCGAGAAGACTCGAGGCCGGTTAACTGCCCGCTCCCTTCCTCCAGCCTCCCTCACCGTCCACCCACAACACGCAGATCCCCTCCTCAGAAAAGTGCAGCCCCGTGAACTTGGCCTTGCCCACTTTTATCACATCTCTCTGAGAAACTTCCCCAAGAGCTGAGTTATGAGGCCACTCGGGAGGGTAAGGGCTGCGTGTCAGCTGTGAGCACAGGCAAGGAGGGAGGCCTGGACCCTCCGTTTTTCATTCCAATCCCGAGGGGGAGGAGCTCGGAATCGTCTACTCCAGGCACATCAAGAGCCCCATCCCTCGGGTAAGGCCGCCACTGACTAGCCCCAGAAATCCCCTTCTACGGGAGCCACGTAGGACAAACCGGTCCCGGTGTGGCTTACCCAGAACCCTGGCCACAGGCCTTTGTCTGACCCCAAAGATGAGCTGGGGGAGGGCAGTGCTCCAAGCAGCAGAGAGAGCACACGCTGTGGCTGACCACAATTTTCCCAAACTGCATCAGGCACCCACGACCCAAGCGTGCGGGCGAACGCTGACCCTACGACTGGGTCCAAGGGCCTGGGCCTCCCAAACGTGCCCACCACCCCCGACTGTCCTGTCTCAGGAGGATTTCACGCCCACCCTGTCCTCGACGTTCACCTAGGTGCCCTCACTCACCATCGCCGGTGAGGTTTCTGGGGTCTGGAGCAGGCTGCAGGCCACAGGCCACAAGCACGCACACTGAAGAAAGCGGGAGAAAGACCTCCACTTGCTGCCAACACATCTCATTAGCCCAGGAAGTCTCGAGGGCAAAGCCCGAAGTCAACCCCAGTGGGGGAGCAGCTGATGGGACCACAGAGTGTGACTCGAGGCAAACACTAGCTTTCTCTCCAATTTGGCCTCCAAAACAGAATACACCCCGTCTGGTAGGAAGAACGCCCTCGTTGATCCCACGCCCTTGGAGCGTGCTGTCAACTCCTAATGACTGCAAACAAGCCTGCCACAGAAAATAATTATGCTCGTCTTTCTGGTGCCTTCATCAGCCCTCATCTCACTTTAATGAAACCTCTGCCTTTGGAGGGAGAATCCGAGTACTCTCCACTCCCTCCCACAGGAGACTGTCACTCTGGAGGGTCTGGCTCTGGCTGCAAGTGTCATTCCACTGCTACCAAAAACCCGTATCCGTACCTGCTCCAAAACAGAACACATACCTGCTATGCTGGAGGTCTTGCACCGCCATTCCTCTGCTCTACTGTATCAGACTATTACTAACTACAGGACTAGCATTGCTCCGGAAAAAGGAGATGCGTGCCAGGAAACAACATTTCATAGGTGCTTCACTCCTGGATGCCGCAACACTCAAAAGGACAACCAGCCTTGCAATCCACAGCTGGGAAGGGTGGCCAGAGCAGCCCGTTCTCCGAACAGCCAGCACCCAGACGCTGGGCCGTCGGAAGCGTATTGTTTCCTCTCACCTCCCTCGGCACTGGGAGCGGAACCGCCCCATTCCCACCGACGTGGTACCACACGCGAGCCGCCTGGGTTCACTTACATCTCTCACTGTCGTTCTGGTCGGCAATGGCCTCCTCCAGGGCGACCGACTTTGGCTTTTTGTCCTGACTTCCTTTCAGCCTTTCCCAGTCAGCGGGGCTGAATTTGCGCACCTCGGAGTCTTTGGTCGTGGGGTGGCCACCTTCTCGCACTTTCATCTCCAACTCGGAGAAGCGCATCACTGCACGCTACAAAGAGAACGGAGATGGTAAAAAGACACACCTTACCACCAAAGCTATTTCACTGCCCTTACCTTAAAGGAAAGTATCTTCAAAGAAAAGTTTGCCCAAAACCAACCACAATTTATGATACAACTGAGATATTTTAAAATTGAACGATAAAAACGTAAGTGTGTCTATGTGTAACTAGTCACACACTCTTTCTTCGTAAAGCCATATGTATGTAGAGATATATGTGGTGTGTATGTATAGCCATACATACACTGTGGCATAGAGACAGACATTCTCTTTCGAAGGTAAATAAAACAAAACAAAAACACAATGCAAAGAAAGCGAAACAAAAACACAACAGAAAACAAATGCACAGTGAATAAAGACGACCATGGCCCACAAACTTCCCTTTGTATATTTGGAAATGAAATTTAACTCAAAAGGTTTATGGAAGATTCTAGTAATAAAAATTTGAAGAACTGACCTCACAGTAAGCAGCAGGTAGACATAAAATACTGTCCTCTTGTAATCCTTCCATCTATGTCATTAAAATCGGCAGTCAATGGATCATTTAGATAACTTCATCCATTTTTATAAGCATAAACCAATTTTTTTCTTAACATTGCAGAACAATTTGGCTTTATTTGTCTTTTAATTAAAAGTAAAATATCTTAAGGAAATTCCTCTACAACATCTATCATTCACTAGCAAGTTAAATACATACTCTATCCCTTTAAGCAAGGTTTGTGTTTTTGTTTTGTTTGTTTTTTTGGTGGAAAAAAAAATTGCACGAATCTCACAGACATGCGGCCGCTACACACCTCCACCAAGTATCACGTAAGGCATTCTAAGCAGCGCTTTTAGGTATATTTGTTAACGTACAGTAACGGCAGAGAAATCAAAGCGATTGATAGGTAAATGTCTTTTAGACATCCTTCGCAATAATTAAAACTTCCGTTATCAGCATTCGAGTGGAGTTCGCTTAAAATCTACAGAATAACTTCAAGTATCCACTTACGTCCCCTTACTGGACACATTTCAAACATTTAAATTATCCTAAGCTTCATTAACCAAATCAGCCCGGTGTCCTGCCCTATCATACCCCCGGCCCCCTCCTCTTCACACATTACAAAAACCTGACAACTGCTCAGGCTCCTGAAATTCGGGTGTGGGGGGCTCACCTGCAATGCCCGCTGCTCCCGGCCGAGCTGACTGGAGTCTGCGTACAGTCCGGTAGCGACACACTTGAACCGGGCACCCACGTAACCAGCGGAGTTTGCGATTCTCTTTGCCAGCTTAGATGGCTTCGGTTTCAGAACTTTGCCATCGGTTGATCCTGCCTCGTCAGCTCCGTCTTTGGTGTAGGTGGGGGTGACGTCCACCACGCAAAATGGTTTGGGATCCTCTTGGGTTTTCCCGAAAGTGACCGCAGAGCTGTCGCTCCCCAGGGTCGGCTCCAGGAATGGAGTCGAGACCGGCGTCGCCAGGTTCTCCTTGTTGGTTACCGCTGGAACATTCTCCTTGCTTAAGCCGGAGACTGGCTGGCCCGGAGCCTGTTTGAAAGTATAGGCTTCATGGAAGTCACTGATGCGCCCCAACTCCTCTCTCAGGGCAATGAAATCCCGGTGTGGCTGTAGAGCCGGGTCAGGCGGGGGTTTGGTGGGCTCGGCACTCTGGCTGACACTCTCAGCTGTGAAGCCGGGTTTGGACACGTTAGTGTCGGTTTTCGCATCTGGCTCTTCCCGGAGGAGGTCTACATAGACAAGCTTGTCACTCTTGACGACGGTCTTCCCTTGATTTCAGCTGGGGCTGGGCTTTAGGTTCTATGTCCGCGGGGACTTCTGGATGTAACTTGGTGCTGCCGGCTTCCAGCATCTCAGAAAACCGGTTCCAGAGGCTTGGGTCCTCGTAGCGGGTCCTCTCGTGGGACCGGTACCTCCTCTCCGGTTTCTCCTCTTTAGTGATCTCGATGGGCGTATGAGGTATCAACATGGGATGCACCATGCCCAACCCCAGCGCGTCCTGGTAGGTCACAAACTCCGGCCCGCCCGTGGGTAGCCCGTAGGGCAGTCCCGGCTTTGGGGCGAGGTGCCCAGGAAAGAGACTGCCATTGGGCAACACCGGGTGAGGGTAGACAGGGCCTTTGCCGTGTAAGGAGAGGGAACTTATGGCAATGCCCTCGGGCGCTGGGTAAGGCAGGTAACTCCTGGGGTAGGGGATTGGTGGGGACCTGAACGCCTCGTTTGGTGAGAGAAATACTGAGCTCGGCGGGAGGCCATTCTCATTCGCTTTGAAGCTTGGCTCTGGGTTGCTGGCTTTGGCGTCCTTGCTGCCAGTGCCGCCGCTGTGCTTGGCAGGTGTGGTCGAGGGCTGGCCCACGTGCTGGATGACGGATGGCGTGGTATCCACGGAGCTCCTGCTGGTCTCGCTGCCCTCGGCGGTGGCATTTGGGGCCGGCGACGCAGAGGCTGGGCGGCCGGCGCTCGACACCGACCCCGAAACGTTAGTGACCATGGCGTCGGCGGCACCCATGCGGGGACACGAAGAACTGCGCTGCTGCGGGATGGCCCAGTCCAAGGCCTTGTTTTTCAGCGGCAGGCCTTTGCCATTGTTCTCTTCGTTAGGACTTGGCCCGGGCACCACCCAGGACGAGGGAGCCGTGCTAATGATCTCAGATCTATAGATAGCACAGCCATTTCCTGGAGGAGACAGAGTTTCTTTCGGAATCTCACTTCCGGAGAGCACTAGGCCGCTTCCAGCTCTGCTGTGAACCAGGACGGTGGGAGCCACCTTTTTCATGTGGTCAGCTTTGGAAGCATCTACATCCACCACTTTACAGGACAAGTCTAGTGGCTTATCGGTGACGCCTTTGGTAACCGTCTGCTTCTCCAAGAGAGGAGGTGAGCTGCCATCTTTTCTGTCTTCACCTGCTGTTTTCCGGGTGTGCCCGGGAGCTGGCTGGGTGCTTTCGGCTCCTTCTGGAGCCTTTGGATACTTGCTGCTGCAGAGCCTGGCCGCGGGGAACTCGCTGCTGACCGTCATGTATGGCTTCGACAGGGTGACCGAGGGCGAGGTGGAGATCCTGGCACAGTGCTTATGGAACGCGGAGTAGGTGTCCGCAGCGGGCTGGGAGGGAAGGTGGACGCGGGGTGAAGGCCGAGGCGAGGGGGGCAACAGGAGAGCCGTGTCCCCCGGCAGGCCGCTGGTGACCGCCTTGGCAGAGGGCACCCTAGGCTGCTTACTGTTCTGGATGTGGGGATACGAGTGGGAATCGACCGGGTTCCCAGGACTGACGCCCATCTTCCAGGGCAGGCTTTTGTCTGCGCAGTGGACCAGAGGCGGGATGGCTGGTGAGGCCGAAGGCGTCGAGAGTCTCATGGGCGAGGCCAGGGATGATGGGATGTGGGGACTGATGTGGTGAGGTGGCGGCAGGTAGAGAAATTGCTCCCCATTGGTACAGACCGGAGAATACAGCAGCTGGGCCACGCCGTAGGACTGCTGAGGTAGCAAGGCCTTGTACGTGTTCAGGGAATACTTCTTTGGCGAGTCGAGGAAAGGGTAGATGGCTGGCGTGGCCCCCTCCATGTAGGGATTGACCCAGGGCAGCCGCAGGTAACTAGCACCATTGATGTTGAGCGGGCTCTGTTTGTCGCTGGCAGGTCTGTCCAAGCCCAGTGTTTCTGCTGTGGGGACAGCACTTTTTTGTATTCTGGGTGGCGTTTTGTATATATCACTGAAGCCATTTGGGGGTTTTCCGGAGACAGCGGAGGCCTCCACCGTCTCGGGTGTATTCGGTTTGAACTGCATCTCTGGGTTTCTTTCGGAAGAAAACCCCAGACCACCTATGGTTGTGGCAGCCTCCTGCCCTTTCTCTGAGCCCAGTCCACACGAGCTAGAATAGACGATGTTTCCGGGGACACGCAGCCCTTCCCGGATCAGGCCGGTGTGTGCGGTCCATGCTCAGCGCTGCCAGGCCATCGATCCGATGGGCCGTGGTCGCGTCCACCTTCGCAGAAGAAGAATATGGGTATTACCGAGGACATGCCTTCAAAGCAGCCCATCCCAAAGAGAAACCGCGGACTAGCTCAATAGGACATCAGCCTCAACATCTGAGCCGAAACGGTTAAAAACTAAAGGATTCACAAGGTCTTTGGCCCCCTCCCCGCTTATCCAGAACCCTCCTCTGCCTGCCGCCTCACCTGTGTCCAACTAGTGTCCTCAAAGCACGGAAAACGTTGGCCCCTGTAGACTTGAGGCCCCTGCATTAATTCAGTCATCTATTAACTCTGGAAGATCCACCTTCTCAGCAGAAATTCTTTGCTGCAACTGAGGTGATACCAACTCCACTGCTCTCAGAACCACCCTCGTGGGGTACAGAACTCGGACTCACCCTCCCCAGGCCCCAGTCAGGTTAGGGCGGGGCGATGTGCACTGCGTTTTTCCCCCCGATGGAGCGGGGAGGCATTCTTTAACATAACAAAAACCAATCTTCAGGGGGACAGTAAGGAATGAAGGACTTGAGCTGTCTCATTTCTAAATCAATAAAGAGGCCACGGGTCAAACTGTAGTTGTGTCTTTTGACTTCCTCTCCCTGGTATCTGAAGACAGCTCTGTTTCATATTTTACTGGGAAGGGAAACCCTAAGGGTCTACTTGGAGGCTACACATTTATCCAGCTGGGAGCACTGATGTGGCACGTAGCTTATCGAAGAAAAGGCGGTACGTATCCCACCAGTCACCAGGGGACGAGGATGTAAATGGCGAGCACAGCCAAGAAAGCGAGCCAGGAAGAAATTGGGTGAGGCTTCGTCCTGCGGCCTAGGCTTTCTACTCAGCCCTGCCCTGAAACACCCCGCCCCGCCCCCAAAAGGCCCTTTAATGGTATGCAAATGAATGCACGATTGATTACAGATCACTGATACTCAGCACATCAACAGAAGCCATTAATCTCTTACCACGTTGTGATTCAAGGGGTTTTCTTCCCTTAGTTCCAGTACGGCCTTTGAAGTGCACCTTCGTTTACAGGAATTTTCCTATTTAGAAGGACACACCAACTTCATGAAAGCATTCCTCACTTAATCCATCTTTCATAGATTGCCCCAGAATAGACCAGTTTCTAATAACTCCGTTTTTCCAACTGCCCTTAAAAAAAAAAAATCCTCCCCAATGGCCCATATTGAAAGTTGTCCCCGAATGGTGATTCAACGGGACTGGGAAAAACAAAGGAAAGGCAGGGCAACAGGGATGTGAAATCACAGATGCTATGTCCTCGAGGTGGGTAAGGCAGAAATTCTGCACAACCACGTCACCCTCACAATTTTTCCTCCACAGAGGCCGGGCAGGACAGTCCGGGCTCTGCTGTCCTAGCAGACCCTTATAAGCTCTACCTGAGGACAGGAATGAAGTAATACAATGTCCAAAGCCAAAGTGGGGACCTCAAGGCTGGAGTCTGCGAGCTGGCTACATCAATCACTTCTGTGTTACCGGTGAGGACAGGCTTTCAAAACTTTTCCCCAAACCAAGTTAGGTACCATGTCCTATGAAACTGGTTTCCATGGTGATAATGAAGCCATATTTGACTGCCTCTATCAAAATGATGGGGGGATAACACACTAATATCATACAAATGTCAGCTGCTCCAGGGGAAGCCGCACATCTGTGCCAGGCTGCTTGCGGCTGCCCCTGGAACTTGTTATCAGAGAGCATCGATAAAGAAAGTGCTTGGTGCCAACTTCCAAATCCCCAGGATAAAATCACTGACAAGCGGCAGAGAGAAGTTTCATCATTACCCGGAAGAGCAGCTTCAATTATCTACTGCTTAGCTGCCTCTACCCCGCACTCCAAAATTACTGATGAGGAAGCATAACAGAGCTGCCGGGTGACTGAAACCAGGAGCCAGTGGCCTCGCTTAACAGGTGGCGGAGGATGCAGAGAAACCCTGGGCTTCAATGGTGTGAAGGGTGGCTATCGTCCCATTTATTACTGAGCAAACTATTTGTTTTAAAAGCACATCGAAGGCCGATCCACCTGGGCCCACACTCCTGACATTTAGAGTTAAAGCAGCATATAGACTGGGATTAATTCTCCTTCGTAAATATGAAATAATAAATTAAGGACGAAAGTGCACTCAAAGGCCGCTTTAGGGGCTAACCTCTTAAAGGGCGGCAATGCTTCGCTGAGCCAGGTTGCCTGTTAAAACTGTAAATCAAGGGCCACCAGCTAGGCAGGAGATCTCCCCCCTACCCCCTTAGGGCCCACTCTGGCTGTGAGGACATGAAGGGGGGGCTCTGCTCAGGAGCCCTGAGGAAGGACCCACGCTCTCCCCAGGCCTCAGCCGGACACGCGCATTTACCTGTCGTCGCTGATCCCACACATGCGGACCCTCTCGCTGTTCATCCAGCTGTGAACATTCCCATACGGGGGGGGGGGTGCTGAAAGCATGTCGTCTTCTTGGATGGCAGCTTTTCTTCAAGCGTCTAGTCTGTTTAAAACAAAAAGAAGCCCAGGAGGTTGAATAAAAAAGGAGCCAAAGAGGGAACAAGAGAAACCCTCCTTCTAGGCACTTCATACAGAATGCACTTGGGAAGGCAGACCCTGCTCCACGTTCTACAGATGGCCAGAAGCAAAGGAACACACCTGAGCCAGAGGTTCAAGGAGGGAGGTGGAACTTCCCTGGCAGGAGGCGCTGGGGATGCAGAGAGTTCAAGAGCCACAGGCCACACCATTCAAGGTACAGCACATGACACCCTTAACCTGCCCTTCTCCCTTCTCCCTTCCCCTTTCCCAGCCTTTTGGAGAACACACTTGGATCGAAAGTGGACGGTGCTAGATTCCAGGGAGCCCCACATTGACTCTTCTTGTGGCTGAAAGGATTGGGGACAGGGGTGGGGTGTGGGATAAAAGGCACAACAGTCCGGTGTGGCGGCCCAAACTACGACTCACTTCCACGGCTGCGGTGCGTGTGACTTACAGATGGAGGGGTAAAAAGAGTCAGTGGGCTGGCGAGCCACCCCACCCGAGCCCTAGATTAGATTAAGCCCCAAACCTGGGTGGTTTGGCCTGGGAGCTGCAGAGGGAGGGGGCTGAGTAATTCAATGACGCCTGCTCGCTGGGGACCAGCAATCAGGAGCGAGTGCAGAAATCGTAGCAGCCCAGGCTGCCGGGCTGGGGCTGGGGCTGGGGCTGCAAGATTCCGGCCCACGGGGAGCAAGCAGAAGCCACCCGTTTTCCGTCTACCGGGAGGAGGGGGGAGGCTGCTCAGGCACAGGGGAGAGCCCCGCCCCCTCCTTAACTTCCCGGCCCACCAGCCCCACCCACACCACATTCTAGTTTGCTGCATGAGTGAAGCGTCAGGACAAGCTGCATTTTATTCACAGGATTATCGCGGCGCGTGATTTATCCTCGTGCAGGATTTTAATTGCTCTTTGGAGGTTGAGCCGTTTCTTTTGACTGCGCTTGAGCTCCATATCCTGCTGTTAAATGCTGGGTTAATAAGTAGGGGAGCCCTTGGCCGATGGCCCTAGGCAATTCCCCTGCTCACAGACTCCCTTGTCCGGGGCGGGGTGGCGGGGGAGGGCCCCCCCCAGCCACGGCCTTTTTACACAGGACCCAAACCTGAGTGTGAAATCACTGGTGTGCAGCTCATGGGGGCAACTTTTCTTTCTCCTCCCTCACACACCCACCCACACAGCTCCCGAAAGCCCAAATGTTCCCCAAGTCGACACATTTCCTTTGTTAGCAGGAAAAAATACGCAAATGCTTGCTTTTACACTTTAGCACACGGAGCTGACTGCCAGGTCTGTTGGGTGGGAGCCACCAAGGACTGGGGACTCTTTTTCCGAGAGTGACTAGGGGTGGGGTCGGGGAGCACCTGGGAGACCTGAATCCCAAAGCCAGCCAGGCTAGCCCTCTGCATTTCTTTGTCCTAACACAGGCTTTTGTCCACCAGCACCCCCCATCGGCCCCTATACAGAAGAGAACACCATCTGTTCATCAAGAGCCCCACGCCGCAGACACACGGCGCGTAGTTAGAGCTCAACAATGAAGCTGGAGGAGAGGCAGGGATCTCCCAGTTGTGTCTGGCCTGGTGGGATTCTAGAGAAGCTATTTCTTTAGGAAGCGTCCCTTTCTTTAGACAGACTGGGGCATTTCCAGTGGCTGGCCACAGTGCCCCGAAAAGGTGGACTCAGATGGACTTGGGCATCAAGGAAGGTTCTGTGGGGGGCTCACGGGCTGTTCTTCCGTGTTTCGAACATACAAATCAAGTTGGGGGCAGGCCACCAGTAGTGCAGGGCCGACCAGAAGGCACGTCAACAAAGTGTCCCCTCCCTAACCCCTGCAGCCCCTTCTACAAAAGGAAGACCAAAAGGAAGATGTCCAGGGAAGCCTCATCTACAAGGTGGAGGAGCAACATTCCTCGGTGCAAGTGTCCTGGCCGCGGCTGCAGCGGGAGGACCACACCATGCCACCCCCTGGCTGGGTGTCATGATGAAATTTGGACATTATACCAGAAGCCAAAGGGTCACTCCATCAAACCCTTAAGAAAAGGATGAGGGACGAAGCGTGTGTGCCCTCGAAGCCCCAATCTTCTTCTGGTGCTCCAGTCTTCAAAACTTACACAAGCTGCCTCTTACATGTCTCCTTCAGTTGTCACCTTGGGACAAGGACCTCTGAGCACCTGACTGAGGAAACAGAAAGGCCCCTGCCACAACCATCCTACTGAACCCTCTCCCCTCCCCTCAAAAAGGGCCAGCAGCCCCCTTCCCTTGAAAGGGCTTTTCTTTAGAAAGGGCGGCCTGGACTTAGCATGAGAGGGGAATGCACTTTAGAGACACCTGGGACCATGGGGTGCTTTCAAAGCCTCTCCCCGCCCTTCCAGGTCTTGACTGGTGGGGTTTTCAATATTAACGCCGCACAGATAAATAACACCCAGTGTCAGGATGAAGTGTTCTTACGTGCACAGGGTCAGATGGAGGGTTGAGGCCCCGCGCGTGGTCCGGTGTCACGGGAGTGGAGGCGGGGCGGGGCGGGGGGCTGGCCGTGAAGAAACAAGAGGAGGAGGGGCAAGGCTCAGTACTGGATCCTGCTGACTACCCCCCCACACACACACACACACTTATAAACTTTAGCTGCCCCATGAACTTTTTGTGAACTGTTTAAAAGTGGAGGTCTGTTGAACAAACAGCGGCGCCACTGCCAGCCATAATTTCATTGCAACGAGCTAAAGACTTTTAACTCTTCAGGTTCCGGGCCAAAGATGGACCTGAGCGGAAAGGGCCAAGGAGCTGGGGGCCCTGCCTGGCGTGAGGCCCTTCTCCAGAGTGACAGCCCAAATCCTGGGCAGGAACACCCTCATCCTGGGCAAAGGCCATACTGCGTACACCCCACCATCACTGAAGAACGGGCCCACCCCCCATCTCTCTGGGATGTAGAACTAAACTAACTAAGGGGATCGTGGGCACAAGGGACACAGAGATAGGGTCAGAGACACCGCCACGCTCACCCCATTCCTCTTCTAGAAGCGGCTATTGAAATAGTTGGGGGTCTTTCTTACTTTCTTCTTCTTCTTTTTTTTTTAACCTCCAAGGAAAAGTTCTTCAAAAGTGACTTCCCTGACCCTTGGCTGTGGGTCATGCTGCAGGGTGCAAATGACGTGATTTAGATAACAGACAGAGCAGGCGCTTTGCTGCTGTATATAAGAGGCTCATCTGCCCTTATTTCTCAACGACCCCCCCTTTTCTTCCACAGGTGGGTGATGCTTCTGGAGTGCCAAGATGTGTGAAGTCAGTCATGAAAAGCACTTTACAAGCACCAACCTGTTTCCAGTGGGAGCTGCTAAGCTATACCCTGGCTCTGGGTTTTAACCCTTTTTTTTCCAGCAGTGGAGAGAAGGGGGCAAGGATGTGGGACAGGGATGAAGAGGGAAGGTGGCCAACAGAAGGGGTCAGCCGGGGAGACGGAAGAGCGTCTGGTTTCTGAAGAACAGACCAGGAATTGTGGTGGCTGCCCGCTGAACACCCAGTTCTGGGAGAGACCCGGCTTGCAAAACGCAGACTTGCCGCGTGGTCTCCGGCTTTCGGTCTGGCCCTAGGGGCAAGCACAGGAGAGCTTGAGTCTCCCTCGACAGACTTGGGCAGTCATCTGGTCCGGGAGCCAAGAGTTATGATTAGCATCCGAGCTTGGCCTGGACGCTGGGGAGAAGAGCCTGATTGGCAGAAAGAGGTCAGAGGGACCAAGATTAGGAGCTGTCCCCCCAACCTCGGCATCCCTGAGCGAGGGCACTTTGGCCCTCTGTGAAAAGACACGAGGGGGCACACGGGTCCCCAGCTGCACCCACCACCGTTCTGCCGATTCCTGCCATGAAGACACCATTATGGAATGAGGAGAAGGAGAGAACGTTTATTTTGTTTTTTTTCTTTAAAGGCGACTTCCCTTGGCAGGCAACAAACAGGCTGCAAAGGAAGGAGCAGTGGCCGTGAGAGGCTGGCGTGAGCGCAGGGAGGAAGGCAGCACCAGGCCACTCCTGCCACCTCTCCTTTCTCTCCACCCCAGCTCCTCCTGGCACCGGGCCACTTTCCACTGCCTCCGCCCTTGAGGCGCTGATGGATTGGTTCAAGTCTGCACAGCACGCTTGTCAAGTGACAGCGACGGAATGGGAAGCAGTGCCACCAAACCATCCCAACCCCACTCCAATACGAACGGTGCCCCTTCCTAGGGCCTCACTCTCTAGGCACCCCATGCCGCATCAGGCACTTATCCAGTTAGTGACCAAGAAGACCTGGACGGGTTTTGGGGAGCTTCCGGCTCAGAAGGCCGGGCAGACGGCAGGGCTCCCAGCCAGCATGCCATGTGCCACGGTCCTCCGTAGGCTGGGGACCTCTTCGGGGAAGGGGTGTCTCTCGCTGCACCGGCATGGCTGGTTCTCTGTGGAGGACACGTGCGCGCGTGCGCGCGCGCGCGCGCAGTCACCACAGCCTCCCAGCTCCCACTCTCATCCACGGCGTGTCTCTGGGCAGGTGGCCGGACCTCTTCAACTCTGGCCCCCTCATCTGTAAATATTTGGCACCGTGTTTTCCAGAAGATTAAACTGCACTATGGACTTGAGTTCTGCCTGGCAATAGCTGGTGCAGGCCACATCTAACCCATTAAACAGCATCTGACTCCACTAAACATTCTACGTAACAAACAAACCCCAGAATGGCTACATAGTTTCCTTGCGGCAGAGGGAAGGCTGAGGCAGGGACACAGAGGGGGCCAGGGAGGGGTGACCTTCTGCAGAGTGTGTGGCTTTCATGGAAGCCCAAAGCTCATGGCGTGGGAGCCCTTCCTGGGACTGCTCCAAGCGCAGACTGAGTCACACACAGACACTTCTCTACTGGTGTCAAGGAAGGGAGGGAAGAAGAAGTTCCTATTTTAGCACTGGGGGCCGCGAGGAGGTGGGAGATGAGAAAAAGCGGTCCAGGGTGTGCAGTGTTGGGGCAAGTCCTCCTGGGATGTTTTCCCCAGTATGTGTAGCAGTGGGGAGAAGGGAACCCCAAGGATGCCCCCAGGTCGGGGCGAGGGTCGCAGGCTTCCTGGGGTGTGGCTGAAGGAGGTCGCCCGACGGGTCCTGCAGCCGGGCATGGGTGCTGGGGGGGAGTGAGGGGTGGAAGGAGTGATCCAGCCTGCCCAGGCGCTGTCTCTTGGCACACTCCAAGTCATGGCTGTCGCCGCCTCCAGAGGCGTCCCCACTCACGACCCGTTTTGCATTAGTAACAGAGCTGCGGAGCAGGAGTGCGGGTGTGACGGGGTGGGGGACGGGAAACTCACGCGGCTGGCCCTGACCTTTTGAGCAACCAGAACCTTCCCTGCCTCCTCCTAGGGCGCCAAGATAGCGCCGCGAGCCACTCGGGTCAGTCGGGAGTGAACTTGGCCCGCAGCGGCAGCGGCGGCGGCGAGTGGGGGAGGGGCGCCCCCTCCCCCGCCTCAGCCCCGAGCACGGATCGGTCGGCAGCAAAGGGATTTTCTCTCCCACCACACACACCCGCGCTGCCGCAGGCTCCGCGCCTCTCCTACGCCAGGTCCCCGCGCGGGGCCGCCCCCCCCACACGCACCCCCCGCCCGACCTTCCAGGACCCCCGGCTCTCTCGGCCAGCCCCCGACCCCAGCTCACCCCGCCCGCGCGCTCCTCTGGGCTCCCCCTTCCCAGGCGCCTGCCGCTGAATCTCTGACAAAAAGCAACTTTGGGTGGGCGCACGGAGAACCCAGGATGTGCGGCGGCGCGCCCCAGGGGAGTGGGCATTGACTGGAGACCGCTCCGGCCCATCGTCCTGCGCTCCCTTCGGCCAGTCTGGAGTGTTCTCTCCGTGGAAGCCTCCCCCCACCTTCCCCGATTCAAAGATGCAAGCCAGGTGTAGCCAGCTGTAAAAGGGGGCTCGGGGGCTTGGGGAGGGGGGCACCAGCAAGGATCGACCGGGAGAGCCGCTGCCAAACCGGGGCTGCCCGCCACACACCCCCTTTCCCAAAAACAGAGCCGTGGCCCCCCCGTCAGCTCTTGGACCAACCTCAGACACTTCCCCTTCCCCCCGCCAACCCCCCCTCCCGACGCCAGGCCTCGGCTTTTTGTTCCTTTCACTTTCTTTCACGGTTGTGCCACACACAACCACGCGTGTATGCAAGAGGGGGCCCCATTTGGAAGCTGGCGTCCCTCAACAGGAGGCAGCAGCCCAGGACAGGAAACCTCGGTTGAATGCAATTAACCAACCTGACTCCTCTCCTCCCCGCCCACCCACCCTCCACACCCCCTCGAGTCTGGTCCCTACAGGCCGGGTTCCCACTTGGAGTCTACACAACCTGGAGGCAAATCCAGAATAAACGATCCATAGACCACGACTCTAGAGGGGGTGTCACTGCACTGCAGCCTCCATCGGGGCTTTGTAGAAATAAAGTGAACTCACTGCAAACTCCTCCCCCCACAAGGAACAAGCTAGACCAGAAAGCTATTAACGACAGCTATCATTAGTACACACAGGAAGCACAAAGGAACTTTTTACGAATAAAAGATGCATAAAACACAGGGTCCTGTGACCTGCACCCGGCTTCCCTGCTGATTGTGTGCAGCCTGGGAGGCCTGGGAAGGCTGGGGATGAGGGTCAGAGGAGGACAGGGGCTCCCACTTTCTTTACGAGGAACAATAGGAACCCCACGTCTGTTCATCTTGGAACCCGGAACACCCCAAACAAAGCTGTGGGAAAACTGCGGTAGACGTGGGGGCCCGTGAATTCTTCTAGCTGTTCAGAGCTTAATTACTCCTCCTTGACCCGTGGGACCAGACACGACACCACCAAGGTTAAAATGCCCCAAACAGCGCCCAGCAGATGTGAGCGAGCTGCCAGACGCGCAAATGAGACCTGCCTCGGAGCACGATAACAAGTGACTCATACGTTGCATATCGTTGAAAGAAAATTATTTTTCTCTAATTTGCATTTGCTTCGGGGGAAAAAAAAGCCAACTAGAGTCCCTCTTCACAAGCACGAGTCTAATCCTGGAAATGCAGCCCGGCTGCTTTAAGAGAGCTGGAAGGAGGGAAAGACTGCCAGCGCTTTGGCGTTGCAGGCTTGTTTATCTTTCCGCCTTTCCTCCAAGGCGAAACTCGTTTTGCAAGCAACATTCCTACAGAAAATGGCACACGTCCTAAAAAGAGACCAATTTATAGAACTGGCACCGAAGTTCATGTATCATTCCAGAAGCATCTCCCAGCTCCCCACTAGGGAACCCAACTAGATGTAGAAGTCCACATTATAACTCAGAGAGTAGATGTGGGGGCAGGGGGGAGCGGAGGTGGACCCGTAATTTGCAGATATCCTGCAAGCTGTACACTCAGGGGCCGAAGTCACACAGAAGGGCAGGATATAGAATTAAGTCAGCTCTAAATGATCCTCCAAAGCCCGGGGGCCAGGGCTGCGGAAGCCTTCAACCTTGAGGTTGGGGGGAGTGGTGCTTACACCCAGCTTGCCCCAGGACAGCCCAGGGGCAGGCCCAGCTTCTGGACCATCCTGAGGACCATCCTGAGCCCGCCAGCTTGGACCGGCCCAGCGGGGTATTGCTGCCACCCACCAACTGTTCTCCCTCCCACCCTGGCGCCTCCCCGCAGTGCCTGGCAGAGGACCAGGAACTCAGAGAAGGCCGGGCTGTGGGCATCTCGTTGATTAAGTCACAGAGTGGGTGGCGCTGTGGGCAGACCTCAAGACAGCACCGCTGGTCCTGCAGCTGAAAGGCAAGTGCGCTCTTAAAAACCGGGAAGGCAAAGGGAGGCGGGTGATCAAAAGCCGACTTGCACCCCTCCCCACCCCCATTCACCCCCCTTCGGGTCCTGAACCTACACACTTGTGTTTCCAATCCAGGAAACGGGGCCGAGGGCATAGAACACAGCGGCCGCCTGTCTCTTGAACTTGTCTGAATAACAGGGCCATTTCAGAGGAAGAACAACGGCCTTCAGAGCCTCTGCAATTTCCAGAAAGCCTTCAGTTAATACATTCTTTCCAACAGGCTTGCTTTAGGGTGGAAAGTTACTTTCCCAAATCTTAACAACCCGGTCACAAGCCACTGAGGCCCCAGGTCAACAGATCCCGGCCAAACCCCTCCAGACAGTTGACACTCATGACCCCGCAGGCCTTCTCCTGCCACCTCTGCCTAACAAGTTCCCTAATCCACAACACACCAACCAGCGCGCACGTCCACCACGATCCCAGGAGCCAGAAAGATGCGTGTCGCGGGGTGCGGGGGTGCGGGTGCCGCCGCCGGAGGGCTCTCTCGCAGCGCATCCGAGGGCTCCCGGGCCAGCAAGGGGCGGCCACCTCTGCAGCTCTCCGCGGGCCTGCACGGTGCGCGCATTGTGTGGGCGCCGAGGAGGCACAGCGCTGCTCCTGCATCAACAGCTGTCACATTATTTGCACTCGCTGGAAACAGCCTTCACACTCCCCCCTCACCACACAGTTAAAGCCAGACTAACAATCCAGTTAGAGGTCAAACCAACAGCAGCATTGTGTCTCCTTCGCACCAAGCCCAGCAGCTGGCAGGTTTCTCCGGAACAAGAGACCCCCCTCCCCCCACCCTTCCAGGCTCCAGCCAAGGCTAGCCTAGGCAGCAATGCGTGTGTCGCTGCTGATTGTTAAAGCAAGAGAACACAGCCATTTCGCGCAGAGTTCTGTGGGGTTCATCAGCTCTCTCCCAGAGTTTCCTCCTCTCAGGCCCCCTCCCCCATTTCCTCAGCTGGGAATAAAGGTTGTTCAGACTCCCAGGGTGGGTTTCTCTGCTCAGCAAAGCGTGGGTCGGCCTGCCCCGGCCAAGCCTGGGGTCCTGCAGCCCTCTCTACCGTGGTCCCAGAGGCTAGGCAGCTCGGCACTTTCTGCAGCCCAAAGCCTCGTGTTTCGGAAAACCGTCCAACTCCCTGAATCCTTCCTGGTCGCCCCACTGATCAAAATGTCTCCTTTTATGATTTTTGGTTAAGTCGAACATTTCCATCATCGTCATTATTAGCGCAAATTACACGCCTAATCGGTCCTTAAATAGATTTTAATTAAATAATCATACAAGGCTCATTTTATGACTTAAGAAAGGCATTAGTTTTCCTTATAAACTTTCCACCAGGATATAGAATAATGATAGCAGACAAATACTTATTCTTTGAAAAGCACCAATAACTGATGGGCAGAGTATTGGGAAAGCAGACCCTGCTTCACACCTTCTGGAATCCAAGTGGAGACTAGACAGACCACATCTGCACAACTTTCCTCCGGAGAAGGGAGAGGGGATTTCTTCCTCCAAAGCATTACTTTTGTCTTCTCTTTGGGGCCAGGAGAAAGGAACCCCAAATGTTCCTTTTCCTTGCCCATCTGAAGAGATTTCTCCAGCTTAGAAGTCTCTTCTAGAGACCACTCCTCGCCACCCCCATCTGTTTTCCACCCCTCAGTCTGCTGAGAGCCGTGGTGGAAAGCAGGCAGGCTGTGCTTGTTAAATGCTCTGTAAAATGCTGTTAATAAAATAATAAATACAAAGGATGGAGGCTGCTGGTTCCATGGGTGTTTTGACTGGAAATGCCTTGGCACTTGTCATGTGTTTACGGGAGGGCAAACAACTCTAGGAATTACATAGTTTGGACATTTCTGTACTTCATTTATTCTTTCCTAAGTGACGTAGGCCTAGAGCTATGTCAAGTTTGCATTTGTACATAACTGTTAAATGCCTAAGAGTTTCTCCAATTAAACCAAGTTTTAAATCAGACCCAAGGCTGGAACGTACTCTCGGCCTCGCCCCACTCCACCCCTCTGCCTCTGTGGCTGGAGAAAACAAACAGACCCTCAACAAGATCCCCTGTCCTTGCTCTCCCCACCTTCACCACCCCCACCCGCGGGGGGGCACCTAGGGCAAAGGTTAAGGTGTCTTCAGATTACAGGCAAGGCCCTGGCTACACACACTGGAAAGCACTGCAGTTGGGCGCATCCTGGGCACACTCGAACCTCTAAAATAGTGAGCTAAGATCGGGGGAAAACTGCTGGCCTGGTAAAACCCACTGTTCACAAAACAATGTCAGCAAAGACTGGAAGGCATTCTTTAGAGAGGTACCAGGGACTCATGCCTACTGAAGCTCTTTCAGCACAAAGGCTTTTTTAGGGGAAGAAGGGAAAAGGGGGGTGGGGGGGAGGAGAGAAAGGGAGGGCTCCTGTTTCAGAGCAGGCATCCCCAGAGAGTCAAGAACCAAGTGTAGCTTCAATCAAACGCTGACTTCCCCTCTGGGAGTCTAGTAGGAAACCTGATCACAGTAGCTTACTACCGGCCTGGATCCATACAGGTCTGGTTTTCTTCTCATGCTAGTAAATTTTTTAAAATACATATCCATAGAAAAGAAGCAATCCCTGACAGACTTTTACTGAAAACCACACTGAGACCTCATAACATCCGGACTTAATCCCTATCAGACAAACCACAGCACCTCTGGCCTCTGCAGCGGGCCAGACCCTTTCACCTCTTCCCACAAGGTCTCTCCCCTCCAGCCGCTGCTGTTCCCTCCCCCCAAAAGAATGACGGGAGGACTTGCCAAAGAGCACCTAGATACCGGTTCTGGAATCAATTCCTAACCATATAAATGATCCCACTTAGGGGGAGAAAAAAAAATCCCAGCCTTTTCATATGGATTCCTTTAAAGCCCAGAATGCAAAGAACTGTAACAAAGGGAAAGAAAGAGGAACCCACGGAGGCAGACCTGGAGGAATAGCCTCAGGAATACCCTTGGAGGGGAGCTTAACCTGCAGGTTGGTCCCCAGACACTGGCCTACGCAGGTCTTGGCGGGGGGGGGGGGGGGCGGGGGCGGCGGGCATCTCAGGGGCAGCAGGGAACGGAGAAGCAACCTATAGGAATCTGACCAGTCATTCAAAGCAATTACTAATCCTCCGGGCCTACTATGTGCCAAGTATTCTTTGATCCTAAAGGTGGAAAATTATACCCAGTTTTACAAATGAAGAAACTTACTGAGGCTCAGAGGCCATAAATAACCTGTCCCCAAGGTCACACAGCTAGTAAAAATGGGCCACGGTCAAACTCAGTCCTGGAGTTGCGGAGAGGAGCCAATTATCGGTCAAATTGTGCCATCCAGAATCCCCAAGAAGTTCGGAAGGCTTCCTTAGCCCTTGTACTCCAATACAGAGTAAAAGGATAGCACTTAACACCTATGAAATTCGGTCCACAAGGAGCCCGCATCCTAGTTTCTCCTACATCCAGAAATCTCTTGGTCCATGTGAAGTCTTTTGAAATTTCTGCCAACATCCTACCCATCTCCCTACACTGGAACACCCTGGTGTGAGGCCAGGGATTCCCAACAAGGCTCCACTTTCCCCTCCTCCAGAAGCCCAGAACAGGCAGTGGGAGGTGGGTGCTACTCTTAGGTCTCTGGAAAAAGTGCTGACACCTGGAACTACAAGAAGGCTTGCCACACTAGTTTTGCCACATAAAGCAATCAATCAAATTATCTAGACAGAGCAAAAGCCCTTTGGAAAGACTGCCTACATCTACCTTTCCTAGGACTTTAATGAAAAACCCAAAGTGGGCTGGGGAGGCAACTGAGGGGGAAGCGGCTTGCAAGATGCTGGACCCTCCTGGACTCCTGGGGGTCCCCACAAAAAGCCAAGTCCCGAGACAAGCCGGAGGTTGGGGTTCTCTCTCCTCTCCCCAACTTCTCATCCCAGCAGCGCAGGGTCAGCGCTCAACATCCCCTCCCCACCCCATCTTCAATTTCCTGCTCTGTCCCGGGCTTTCAGAAGCTCCGGGAACCATCCACACCCGATGCCACAGACGCCACAGGCTCCACGACCCAGGGCCGTCTCCAGCTCAGCTCGGTGGCAAGGGGAACGGGCAGGAGCGCCGGACACTCAGCCGCCCCTGCGGCTTCCCGGCCCCGGGCGGGTGGCTCCTCCAGTGGCCGAGGCTCCGGATGCGTGAAATGGCTCCAGGAGCGCCTGGGGCAGGCCAGGGCCTACGCAGCGGGAGGGACCGAGGCGATGGCGGAGCCGGGTCCTCACCCCTCTAGTCAGCCAAACACGCCCCGGCGGCCCGGCAGCCCCTGGCTTGAAGCCAGTGGCTTTCTCTCTTTTTTAAACCTTCCGGCCTTGCCGATTGGGACAGGATTTCCAGCCCCCGCCTTCCCTCCTCCACACCCTCCGTGCAGGCCCTTCCAACCTCCAGGGAGGTGACCCCCGCCCCCGGGCACCGTGAGTCCCTGGCCCCGCCAGACCCTCCCCCGCCCCCGCCACTTGGGCCACCTGGAACGAGCCGCTTCCCAAAGCGATCGGCGTCCGGCCGAGTCTGGGGCTGCTGCTGCGTCCGGGGAGGAACTCCCGCAGCCTCCAAAGGTCCAGGCCTGCCCGCAGCGGCATGCAGAACCGCCCCCTACTCGCGCTCTCTTCGAAAGACCAGACGCGGGGGGAGGGGGGGCGGGGAAAGTTTAAGGCCTGTCTTTAAAAAAAACATTTAACTCTTCAGATGCAAGAATTTGGGTGCCCTTGGCACGGTTATGAGCGCTAGGGTAGAACAATAGAAATGGGGGGGGGCCGGAAATGGTGCAGGAAGACCCCTATAACCCTATAAACCTCTCCTCCCCCCTCGCAGTTACTATTAGCATTAAAAGATCCCAGTGCCTTCAATGCAATAATGCCTGTTTATAACTTTTCCCTGCTGGGTCCCCATACCCTAAACAAGCCCCCTCCTCACGTTTTGCAATCACCAGGGCAAAGATCGCTCCCAAATCTGTGACCTCCCGGAGCTCTTGGGCCTCTCACCTGCTCTGCCCCTGGCACCCTGACCTCACTCACCCTCTTCCCCCACAGTAGTTCCTCTGGTTTGCACCTAGACAATAAATTTAGTTTCATTTAGCTTCCGGTCTTTAATTTTAGCAGGTCTCCTTTTTGCATGCAAATCAATATGACAATTACCATCTAAAAGCTCGCCCAGCCCCGGGCCAATGTAAATAGATCATTGTCCGCCTTCCACAAAATAACACCGGGAGTCTGTGATGCATAACGAGATTATACTGGAAACTGTCTTTTAGATCAAATTCTATTTAATGCTGTCAGGATCTTCTCCTAGCGGACTTCCCCGCTAGTCTAATCACGGGGCGCCGGAGCCCATGGGTGCCGAGGGGCGATGACTGGCCGGGGAGACATGGTTCTAAGAAATAACAAAGTGCGGGGACGCCCCCCCCCCAATTCCAATACCCTCGACTAGAGGCCGGCGGAAATGAGCCTGCGCTGGGAAAGGGGGCCTGCTACAGAAACGTTGCGGGGGCGGGAAAAGCTCGTTGGTTAATTCCCATCCAACAGAAAGTCAGCTATCCCTTCCGGAGGAACACATGGGGGGCAACCAGCGAAAGCCGACGGGCCGGGCTGGAGGTTGGGAGACGTCCCCGGCCAAGTGCTCGGGGCACAGGCGGCTTGGCTGCCACGGGGGTGGCCTGAGAAGACCTTCCACTCCTGCCCCGGCCGCTTCTCAAGCCAGCGCCACCATCTAGGCCCCGGCAGCGCAGCCAGCCTTGCAAACAGACGGAATCCTGCCGGCCGTTCACTCGGGCGAGGCAGCCTGCTAATCCTCCCTACGCTGGCCCGTCCCCGCACGGTCTCCTGGGGGGGGGGGAAGTAAGCATACCTCCCCTTGATTCCGCCCAGAGGCCGAGCTTCGCACTTCTTTCGGTTCAGTCTCTCTCAGTTCACTAGGCCCTGCGCCACCTTAGCAAACAGGGCTTAGAGGAGCGCAACATCCCTTGCTTCCGACCCAGAATGCAAAGCTACTCCTCTTTTTCCTCCACCATCCATCCTCTCAGGGTCCAGAACTCAAAAATCTTTCAGAAATCCTCCTACCTGCTCAAGACATACTCTCTTCCCCACTCTAGATGGGAAGAAACTATAACCAGAAGCAATCTTAGTAACCAAGGGCCATCCACCCTTAGCTAGGCACCGTCGCCCTCACTTTCCCTCTAGCCGAAGACACAGTATTTCCCAGTGAATGAGTGTGCGAATGTGGTTGTGTGGCCCACACTTCCGTGCCCTGCTGTGTCTCACCGGGCAGGAAAATCTTCATCAGGCACTGAGGAGTTTTTGTCGTTCAGCCTGTGTATCTAAGCATGGATGTATGCATGTGAATGCTTTTTGTGTTTCCAAGTGACCCTCTTCACACCTTTAAATGGGCTTTTGTCTCTCGAACGAACTTACAGAAATTCTGCTCCAGTTTCCAGCTCAACAAAGTCTGGGATTTTCTCCTAGAATCTCGCTCTACGTCTCAGTATTTGCATACCCATGTTTACATTCCTCGCGGCCAGTTCTTTCTCTCTTCTCTATCTCTTGTTCCATGTGGGCACCAGAGCCCAAGTGTCTTGATTTGTCTCAGCACATGTCATTCAGGCGCACATCTTAATCTGTGCATTCCTGTCTAACACGTACACCTCCCCACGACTTACATTCTTGCTTTGCCTATAATGGGGCTCGTTCCCAGACCAATATGGGTTTGCAGTTTAATGTAACTAGAGGATCCCCTAAGACTACAAACCCTAAAAGGAAGAGGAGGGGGAAGGAGAGAGGAGTGTGACTAATGATTCATTTCTCTATAGGGTAACCCACCTGCCTCAGGGGTCTACCTCAGGGAAAGAACGAGACCAATGCCTGCAGAGTTGTATTAAATTTTTAGACCCATTCAATGTTGACCCCATGGATGTGTATACAAATGATTGATCTTGTACACATCGCTGTCCAACTCCTGTTTGGAGGCTGCCTCCCTGCACATATCTTATTTGAACTCTCCACAAGTTCATGGTTAAAAGTGTTTTTATTTCCATAGACAACTCAAGGACCCCTTTGCTCTCTCCGACGCATACCTGTACGCACTGGACAGGCATTTCAGGCTTGGGTCTTTGGTAGGCAACACTCTCGGTCAGAGGCCCCACTGACTAAAGCTCTGAGCAGACCTTCACATACTGGGCCGCTGGGAACGGTAAGGTCTAACCTCTGCATCTCCCCAACTCAGTTCCTTAAGTGAGGGTGCCCACTGTGTGTGTTCACACCTTCCTCATTGAGAAGTATCGGGTCAAATTAGATCACCTAGCAGCTGCGTTTGGTTCGTCGAAGAATCGAGCCCAATGTACCAGGATGTGAGATTGCATACACAGAAAAGAAAGGAAAACCCTAAGCCCAGACTCCCGCCTCCTCTCCCCAGGGGGCCACTTTGCCTCCAGGAATTTCTACTACACTCCCCACCCCCACTCTCCCTATCGTCTTTAAAGGGTTAAGAGAAACCCTCGCAGCCTTCCCTCCACCCTGGTCGCTGGGCCCGAAGGCTCGCTCGCTCACGGGGGTCTGCCGCCGCCTCCGCGGCCCGCCCCCCCCTTCCCGTCCTTCAGCCGGGAGGGAGCCTGCATGCCTGTCTAGACCCATCTATCACAGGCACACCAACAACACCCACGAGAGCGCGGAGACCCTACCCAGGTCCCCCTGCCCGCACGGTTCCCGGTGGACAGAACGCTGGAGCGTGACCGCGCCTGCAGGGTCGGGGTGGGACTCTACGGGCTCGGGCTGCCCCGAGGGCACAGCGGGTCCGCCCCGGCCCCGGCCCACAGCGCTCCCGCCAGCCCGGCTGCCGGGGCACAGTCACAGCTCTGCGCGCTGGGCAGTCCGATTTTTATCTTGTCTAATCCCAAACTGGGCGGGGAGCAGCAGCCAGGCAGCGACGCGAGCGGGAGCGAGTTAAAGACACAGTCGAGGCGACCGAGAGCAGGAAGAAAGAGCGGGCTGCGCGGGCCTCGAGGCGCCGCACGCAACGCGCCGCCCGGCCAAGCTACACTCACCTCCCGCTCGCCCCTCGCCGCCCATCCCTCCCCACTTCCCAGAGGCGCTCTCCGCAGCCCGGGCCGCGGGGTCCCGGCCTGTGTGGGAGGCACAGGCCCGGCCGGCCCTGCAAAGGGCTGGAGAGAATCGCTAATGAGCTGTGCGGCCCACTGATCCGGAGAACACTTCCTAATTAACTCTCAGTCACCTACTGGTGACAGTGCCTCAAAGGACAGCGCTGGGGCCGTCCGAGCCCCAACCCCGACCTGCCCGCGGAGCGCCTGGCGCCCGAACCCCGCGCCCCCCCCCCAACTACCCCAGGCAATCCCGGTGAGTGGCGGCGTAAACCCGCACACTAAAGGCCAGCCTCGGATTAAACCTGGACGGCATATTAATCACCGCCATCTCCCCGCTTCCTCCTCGCGGTGAAATCATGCCCAAAATAAACACGGGAACCGACACTGCAAGGCCCAGACCAGATTAACGGGTCGGGGGTGGAGTGGGAAGGGTCGAGAAGCAAATGTGTTTTCCAAGTGCCCACGTACAGGAGTCTCGGAGGCCGACAATTAAAATGCCTTCCACACAAGCAATTCTGTTGGCCAAACCGAATCCAACACCTCCCAAGGATTGATTTCGGCCCGCGGTGTCCGTTTCCAGTGCCACAGCAAGTGTCACATGGCTACAAATACCCAAGTCTGTGTGCGTTCACCACCCACCACCTTCTGGGGTGGGCCATTTCCTCCTCGTTTTTATTCCTAAGTCATTTTAAGGATTTTTCTCCAGAGACTACCCCTAGAAGCAAATACCACTACCCCTCCTCTGGCCTTCTCTCAAAAAAGAAACAAACAAACAAACAAAAAAAACAGCTAAAACCCTGAGCTGTCTACTCTAGACACAAGAGGCTGTACGAATACCTATTTGAAGCGCGCTGGTTTCTTTTTTTAAGGTTTGCTTTTAAATACACATAACCCTCCCCCCTCCTTCGCTCTTCCATCCCCGCAACCCCCCAACCCTTTAGACGCCGGCGGCGCGCGCCCTCGCGCGCGGGCACTCACAGCCTCTAGCTGGAGATCGCGAACTTTCTGGAAAAGATTCATTAACTGCAAATTAAGCCTCGCCCCGGCTTCGGCCTACACGCGGCCAGGCTCAGCCGTCTCAGGGACCCGGGGACGTGCCCACTCAAGAGTGTAGGCGGCGGGAAGCCCGCCGGGACCACGCGTGCCTCGAGCCGCCCTACTCCGCACACGGCGCCCCGGGGCTTGCTTGGTAAACAGCAGGAGCACGTCGCCGCCGCCCCGAGCCCCCTAGTTGGCGGAGGCTCTGCAGCGCAGCCGCCCGCCTGCTCCGAGCGCGGGCCCCAAGGCGCAGCGGCGCCTCGCCCTCCCCGCCTCGGCCGAGGATCGCGCCCGGGTGCGCAAGTTCCTCTTCGCCCTCAGCCTCTGCGCCGCACGCCCTCCGAGTGGGACCAACTTCCTCCGGCCGCAGACTCGCACACGCCCTACAGGGCTTTCCACCAGACTCCACGCTACCCAGAGGAGGACCCAGGTCTCGCCCCCCCGCCCGCCGCCGCCCCCGCCCCCGCACGATCTACCCCCACCCCTGGGGTCTCACAACTTAAAACCAACCCCACGACGTCGCGGGGAAGGTGGGGGTGGACCAGGGTGGCAGATTACAATTTTAAAAGAACATTTACAAAACAAAGCGTCTGACCTGACTGGCTGGCGGGCGGGCGGAGTCGGAACCCCTCGCTCTGCTCCATTTCCTAGTATTTTTGTTTTAATCCACGTGATTCACGCTTTGGAGCAAGCCAAAAAAAGCCAAAAAAACCCCCCAAAACCGGGACTCCCCTCCCGAGTCGCGCGGCAGCGGCGGCAGGTCGAGCTCGGCTCGGCCCGGGGCGCCCGCCACACACACCCTCGCGCACGCACACGCCGTCGTTCCACGAGCAAGAACGAGCTGCCCCCGGAGAGGCGAGACGAGGCAGCGGCGGCTGGGGGTTTTTACAGTTCTTTCCCGAGTCGAAAAAGAAAGCAGACGGGAACCCGCCGCCCTCCCTTTCCTGCTAGCGAGCTAACGCCGAGCCGAGCTTCCCAACTTCCAGACCAGCTCACCCCCCCCGCCCCCCCACGCCCCACGTCGCGGCACTCAGCGACGACCGCGCTCCCGCGCACACAGGCACACACTGCCTGCAAACTTCCACTCCGCGAACTCCCTGCTCTCCTCCCAGCCCCGAGGGGGGCGGCAGCCCCCCCCCGCCGCGCCCCTCCCTCTCCGAAGCCCACGCCGGGCCGCTTAGGTTGGCTGCATTTTTAATAACTTACAGCTAGGAAATAAAAACGAAAGCGAGCAAAGCAGCCAAAGTGAAGCGCGAGGCACAAGCTTCGAGGGGTACGCGAGAGAGTCAGAGGAGCCACCCGCCGCTAGTCTGGGCCCCGAGGGAGGGGGCCGACTGCAGCCCGCCGCACGCACGCCCGCCAGCCCGCGCGGCCTACGCGGGGAAAGGTGTTCCGGGCACTGACCTGAAATCCCCAGCCGGGGAGTAAGCGGGGAGCCTGCGATCCGGCGCTTTGAAGTTTTCCCTGGAGCAGAGTCGAGGCGGCGAGGAGGAGCGACGGGAGGTGGGGTGGGTGGGGAGAGGTGTGCGGGGTTGGAGGAAAGTGGGGTGGCGACGTTGGCGATGGGAGAAGGGGCCGGGCTGGGCCGGGGAAGCGCGGCGAACTGCAAAGTTTGCCGTCCCCCGCTGCCCGCTCGCCTCCCCCGCCGTCTGCTGCCAGCCGGCTGCCCTCGGGGTCGGCCCCGCCGAGGGGTGGGCTCTGGGCCGGGTGGGGGCGGGGCGGGGCGGGGCAGGGCGGGGCGGGCTCAAAGCTTCCTGGCAGGTGGCGACAGCCCCGCGCGATCCTCCGGGCTCCGGCGGCTGGGCCGGGCTCGGCCGGGCTCGGCCGGGCTCAGCAGCTGTCGCGTCGCCGCTGCTGCCGCCCGCGCTCGGGCAGGAGCCCCAGCGCCATGCTGACGATTAGCCGCGAGCGCCAGCTCGGGCTGGGTGTGTGAACGTGTGTGTGTGAGTGTGTTGGCCAAGTCTTCCCTGCGCGGCGACAGCGCGGCTGGGGCTCCCCGCCCGGCAGCTCGCGGGCTCCCCCTCCGCCGCCGCCGCCTCGCTCCCGCTCTCGGTCGCGGTCTGGGCTCCGGCGCGTCTTCCCCGCTGCCGCCGAGCTCGGTTCGCGTTCAGCAAGGAGCGTAGCTCCGCCTCACCTCGCCGCTGGGAGCCCAGGCTCCGTCTGACGCCGCGCGCCGCGATCCCAACGCGTCCCCCCTCCCTGGTTCCCTCCTCTTCCTCCTCCCCCTCCCTCCGCCCTCTAGCTCGCCCTCCCTCCCAGCAGCCGCCTCCCCTCCCCCCCGCAGGCGCAGCGCTCGGGCGACAGCCGCCTGCCCGACGCCTCCTCCAGCTCTCGCAAGTTTGAGCTCCCCCAGCCTCCGCTCACCCTCCGCTCACCCTCCGTTGCAGCGCCTGGGCGGTGGGGTGTCGGAGGGGTGATTCCCCAAGAAAGGTTTGCCCGAGTTTCCCCAGCCGTCATCGATTCCCGGCGCGTTTCGCCTAGCTGGGTCCGAACCCCAGACCACTTGGGTGGCGTCCCCCTCGCCCCATGTCCTCCCCTCCCCCGCTTGGACCGAGTTGGCTGCGCACACCCCGCCCGGGCGCGCGTCCTGGGCGAGTGAGAGACCGACTTGGGCGGCGGCGGCGGCGCGGGCGGCCCGTTGATCCTGAGCCGAGGGGATGGGGGGCGGCGGGGGCGGCTCTCCCAGCCGCGCGCCGAGACCCGGAGAGTTACAGAGCAGGCGTACATTGGAGAGAGCTTTCCTATATAGGAGAGCCAAGAATTTCTTACTTCTTGAGGGGGGAGCATGAAGGTAGGGGACCCTATAATGAGAATCCTAGGATTGCTTCTAGATTTCTAACTTGGATAAATGACAGGACGGTACTCTTTGGTGGATACTAAAGGAACAGTAACAGCAGCAAAAGTCTAAGAATGGAACTTTAACATATCACAATGCCACCTTTAAAGTAAATTTGGCATTCTCCTCCTTTTTGAATAAAAGAAAATGCATTAATCCAAGACATACACATTCACACACCTGCTAATATCTGCTCTTCTGCAATCATGTGTTTTCTGTATAGTGTCTAAATATCTATTCCAGTTGAAGTAGTGCTTGAACACTTCAATATGCCTCTTTCCATCCAAAAAGAAAAACTGTCTATGACTGTTTCAACGTATTTTAAATATATGTATAATCATTGCCAACTTATCTGCTTTGCAGATTCTCGTTTCCTATACAATATTTAATATCTCCCTTTATTGAAAATGTCATTGCTCAGTATTATGATTGTTTTTCATTTTGATTATATGTCTGAATGTTAGAATTATTGATGAATCTCTTTATTAATGGAATAATCTCAGCACAATGTTAAATACACTTCTTCTCTACCATTATTATATGTTATTTTAACGATTTTCCATACAGTTACTTTAAATGGGATTTTCAGAGTTTTCAGGCTTTTTGAAGTCAGTGGGATAGGCTCCAGTGAGTAAAAGAAATGCTGAAGAAAACAATATGAATTAAACAAATTTAAGTAGTTAAGAAAGCACTAATCTAGTCATTGAGAAATATATACTAAGATTTACATAGTATGTATATATAAATCAATAGTTTCAAAATGAGATAATCTACTGAACAAAATATCTTAAAATGTGAATGAAAAGATGTTGTAAAATCGCTATATGATTAAAGTACAAAAATTTTTATAAGCTTGGAATATCAGTAATAAGTGCATTTTTGTCTGGGAGACAAGTTGTTATCTGGGAAACCTCAAGACATTTTGTAGATTATCGAAATCACTTTACTATCAATCTTGAGCATTTCTCCTATCAACTCTATCATTAGTATTGGAAATTAGCATGATGACTCTATTTCACCATCAGGAACATTGAAGAAACTATTTAAAGTGCTAAACATTGGTTTTAACAAATAAAAAACAATTCATCTGAAGAAGATGTTACAATGAACTGAGGAATTAAAAGATCTCAAAGTAGAGAAATTTCACTGACTGCAGTATAAACAACTTGAGGGTAGAGAGTGTCTGTTTTTCCTGTTTGCCCTCCAAATTTGGGAACGGTGTTATATGCACGGTGCAGGGTAATAAGCAAATATTTAACAAATGAAAAGTACTGAATTCATTACCTTGTGGTACAAATTAGGATTTCTTTTGTACTGTAACTAGAAGATTTTAACTTCAGCATTATGAATTATTAATGTCTTTATCTGATTCCCAGTTCTGTGTCAACCAAACTTATTTGAGTGTTAATTAGAGGACTTCATGTTTATCCTATCTTCTAGGATTTCACTTTTGCATATCTGTTAATTCATAATTTTGACATTTTTATAGCACAACCAAAGACTATAAAAACACAGAGCAAGCACTTGCCAAAGAACTCTAAATAAAACAGGTCTCAGATATGAAATTAGAGCCAAGCTTGGTTATACTTCTAAGTGCTTCATCTAAAGAGAAGCGTGCAACACTGCTGCATGAATTAATCATCTAGGGTGACTTTTAAACCTATCAACAGCTGGCCCCTCTATCATATCTGATTTTATTCAATAGTCTAAGTGATAATAATTTTTTGATCAAGAACTTTATTTTACTGGTTGTAAAGGTGCGCGCATGCACGTGCACACAATCCCCAGTGCTTTTAAAAATTGTGGGACAGAATTAATCATAACTATTGAGTTTAAATGTCATTTATCAACTTATTAAAGTGCAAGCATGCAGGGAAAATAAGCTAAAGACAAGACTTTCGTTTTTCAATTTATTTTTAAAAAGTCTCGTAGAAATCTTTATGAAATTAACACAAAATGGTGGTACCAAAAATCTTTTTGCTTTGTTTATTCCCTAGTCTGTGGCAGTGTAAACAGTGGAAGTTAACCCGGAATTTAAGGAAAGCTATATTGTATTAAGTTTAGCCAAAATTCTCTAACTTGCCATCATATTTTTTCAAATAAATAAAATTTCTATTCTCTTCCTTCTCTCCTCATCTCCCTTAAGGTATGTCAACTCTAACCCCGACCCCCCCCCATACACACACCTTGTTGCCTCTGACATTATCTCCTCTACTAGACGCGCTTTTATACTTATTGCCACACAATAGTTCAAAATAAAATGTGATAAATGCAGGCAAAGGTGTTTCAAGAAAGAAGGTAAATGTCCTTACACATTTTCAACATAGAAACAGAATTCTTCAAAAATGAGTTACAAAACAGCAAAATTTTAAAAAAATAGTTATAGATAAAGTTTGCAGATAATGTTGTCATCCCTCTTAAAAGAAGAGGGATAAGGCGCAGAAGAAATGTAGTGTTGAGGACAATGAAAATCAGCAGTTATTGCAATCTATTTATGCTGCATTCAATGGATTTAGAAGACAGAGGCTTGGGTGCTGTCGTTACTGCTTGTTTGCCATTTGATGGTGGGCAAAATATTTAATTTCATTGGGTTTCTCTTTCTATGCCTCTAAAATGTGGATTCCCAGGCCAGGAAAATATTTCATATCTTTTCTAGGTCTAAAAGTCACAGACCTTAGTGTACCCTTTATAAAGGCCACATTTTCACAAAAGATAGCATTCTTGTAAAACACCTTTATAGAAAGAAAAAGCTATATTTAGAAAGTCCACTCAGTGTCCAGGGTTTTCTGAAGTCGTACTGCTGTTTATAACCAGGTGTAGGCCAGTAGGACAACACATTTGCTTTAATAACTGTCCAGATTTCTTGGAGTTAAAGATAAGTTTTTCATTATTCTAAGTGTTGACCTAAGAAATTATTGAAAATAAGAATTGTTCTAATTTACTTCTTGAATTGCCCAGTTCTTACATGGCCTGACATGAAAGGTGATTTACAAGATTGCATTTAAGTTTGGACATATAGCCTTCATCCTGCTGTTTCATCACAGACGTCTTACAGGATAAACACGTGCAACCATTTTGAGTTTCTGAATGGGAGTGCTCCTTATAGTATTTTCCCCTTATAAATTTCTTGCCAACTTACTCCAATTTGAATGCAGGTAGAAATTTATAAATTTCTCCAAGAACTTATTTTTATTTTTATGAATCTTACTGATTTTGTGTTAATACCGAGGACTTTATCAAATTCATAGACATTTGATAGAATAAAAAGCAAAAGCATAATTAGGAAAAATCCAAAAACCTCAAATAGAAAATAAGATGCTATGTTGTTAGTAACAGAAATTAGCACAAATAGACTGAAAAACTGACCACCATTGTAAACTGAGCTTTTAACTATGGGAGTCGCCAGGAAAAGGAGGGTTACCTGACTCAGGGGTCTTCTCCTTTGTTTGACTTCTTTTAACAATCTCGAAAATTAAAGAAAGGTTGAAATGACAATAAAAATAATTTATTTCCCAAACCATTTGAGAGTAGTTGCCAACACAATGCAATGTCTCCCCCAAATCCTCTAGTATTTCCTACAAACATATATCCAAATATAATCATGAAAATCAGGAAATTAACACTGACACATGACTACAGAGCTACTAATCCTCAGACCCCTTTCAAGTTTTGTCAATTATCCCAATCATGTCCTTCATAATGAAAGGATCAGCCCAGTGTCGCATGTTGCATTTAGTTGTCCTGTCTCTTTAGTTTTTTAATCTGGAAAATTTTCTCAGGCTTCCCTTGAATTTCATAAACTAGAAAATTTTAAAGAATATGGATCAGCTATTTTGTAGGATTTAGCTGTTTGTATTTGTCTCATGATCATTCAGGATATGTGTAGTTGGCAGGAATAACACAGTGGTGAAGCTCTGTTCTTCTCACTGCTTCCTATCAAACAATTTCGGCAAACTTTTAACTTGTAACCTCACTGGAATATTATTTTACTCATTTGATTAAGGTGTATATCACCCAGTCTTCTCCATTGTAAAGTTATTTTTTTCTCCTTCATTATTAATAATTTTTGTGGTAAGGCACTTTGTAATTATGTAAATATCCTGTTCCTCATCAAACATAATTTATTCAATTTAATTATTTAAATCAGTATGAACTCATAGACTCCTATTTTATTCAATTGACTATAATACGTTTCTACCATTATTTATTTTGAGGCTTAGATTGTTCAAGATTTGTCCAGTGGAAACCCCTTCAGTTTGGCTTCTATATCCTTTGATGTTTCCCAATTATTCTTTGATATCTCCCTTCTTCTTTTTTTTAACATCTTTATTGGAGTATAATTGCTTTACAATGGTGTGTTAGTTTCTGCTTTATAACAAAGTGAATCAGCTATACATATACATACATCCCCATATCCCCTCCCTCTTGCGTCTCCCTCCCTCCCACCCTCCTTAACCCAACCCTCTAGGTGGTCACAAAGCACCGAGCTGATCTCCCTGTGCTATGCGGCTGCTTCCCACTAGCTATCTATTTTACGTTCGGTAGCGTATATATGTCCATGCCGCTCTCTCACTTTGTCACAGCTTATCCTTCCCCCTCCCCATATCCTCAAGTCCATTCTCTAGTAGGTCTGTGCCTTTATTCCTGTCTTACCCCTAGGTTCTTCATGACATTTTTTTTTTAGATTCCATATATATGTGTTAGCATACGGTATTTGTCTTTCTCTTTCTTACTTCACTCTGTATGACAGACTCTAGGTCCATCCACCTCACTACAAATAACTCAATTTCGTTTCTTTTTATGGCTGATCCCTTACTTCTTGAAACCATAGTATGTTCTAGGGTCATCTTATATTTTCCCTGTAGTGGTTCTAGAATCAGCCATTTCTCCAAAGACCTTTAGTTCCTTCAGTTGGAGAGCTGTATTTAGAAACCAAGATCTGGACACTAGGTGTATTCATTGCTCTTGGGAAGCAGTGGTCCCAGGTACTCTCAATAGGCAGAGCTAGGGGATTTATGTACATATATACATACACACATATGAAAACACATATTCATAACCATTTACACATATTCACAAACACATTCATAAACATATGCATACATATAGTCTATGTTTATTTCTATAATGTCTCTATATTGAAAATCATGTGTTCACATTAACATCCTCCATTCCCTTTCAACACCCTTTCATTCTAGTTTTTGCCCTTTTCATATTTTAACTCCCTCCACAGATATTAAAATAATACTGATTACCATATTCTTAATATCCTTAATTATTTGATCAATCTTCCTGTATTTAAGTAAATTCTTGTAGCTGCCACTTTCCCATCCACACATTTTCTCCACCTGGCACGGGTTATGACAATCTGTACAGAGTGGTTGCCAAGGCCACTTCCTCATGTGGATGCCCTTTCACACGAATCAGATTTCAGCAGTCAACTCCAGGCTCCCTTATGCAGACATCCTCTCCCCTTTCTCAGACTCTGAGACCCAATGCCAAGTCATGTGGTTCCTTGAATGCCCACCTCCCCCATGCTGACAAAGGGTTATTTTACCTCACTTAATGGACTAATTTGTTCAAGAAGGGAAGGGATCACAACACTATAAAGCAGTTATACTCCAATAAAGATATAAAAAAAAAGAAGGGAAGGGACAAGGAAGGGGATGAAGAAAGGGAGGTGGACAGGGATGAACAGGCATCTTTTCTTTCTAAACAATATTTGAAGTCCTTCATTTAGAAGTTGCAAAGACATTATGAAGTATCAGCTGAAGAACTGAAACGACGACATATATTTACACATCTGTATCCCTACATCTATGACACACAATGTACACCTAATTTTATAGCAACCAAAATATAATTTAACAAAACTTATGATGCTTAGCCATACACTTTAATACTCAGCAACTTAAAAAAGTATGCAGTGCCATTTGGCTGTTAACTATCATCCATTTATATGAATGGATTTGTAAAACTCCTAGCCAAGAGTGCTTGGGATAGCGTCTCTACTGGTCCTTACTGGATCCTCTTCTTCTTTTGTCACTCTTTTCAGTCATTTGTTGATTCTCGATTGTATCTCATTGGTGACTTGCATGACCACTGGTAATCATATCTGGGCAAATACCCCAGCTTGGTGTCTCTCAAAGGGCTGACTGAAAACCATCTGCAACAGAATCAACTGTGGTACTAGATAAAATTCAGGTCCACAGGCCCTGTTCTGATTTCCTGCTCAGAAGCTCTTTAGAGAGTAATGAGTATTTGGAAAATACCTTAGCTAATTCTCACACATTAACACTGAAACCATGGTGTAGTTTGCATGTCTACAATTCCTCAAAGTTCACGGTTTAAAACACATAGGTCTCACCAACTACAGTTCTTTTATTTTAGTTTCATCAATTCACATTTGTTATTTAACCAACTTGGAAATTGCCAGATGTGTGAATAGCCGCCAAAGTAAAATGTATCCATCTTCTGCAAAAATGTCTTCTACCAAATGTCTCTACAAAATGAAATGTAAATACCTTCTAAGATCTTGCTTGGAGGAATCTTACAGATTTTTAAAATCTTCCAGGTTTTAGGGAATAGCAAGTGCAAAGGCCCTGATGTTGGGAAAGCCACTGCAGAAAGAAAATCTGGATGTGTGTGTGAGAGAATAGTAGTAGTAAACGAGCTTGGAGAGTAGGGCAGAAGAAATACTGAATAAAGCATGTGGGACAGGTAAAAAGTTTAATTTTTATTCTAAAGTGATGGGAACAGGTTTTGGGAAATAATGTAATATGATTCATGTTTTTTTGTGTGATTATTCTGGCTATTGTATTGGTTATAGACTATAAGGATTGGGGCAAGAGGGGAGGAAGGAAGGAAGAGGCTGCCTATCGCATTAGATGAGGCAAGCAATGATGGCTTGGAGTAAGTAAAGACGGCAAGAGTGAGGTGAGAGGTAGGTGGATTCAGGATGTATTTTCAAGTTAGACTGGCAAGAATTTCTGATGGACTGGACATAGGAATTGTGGGAAAGTGAGAGTTTAAGGATGAATCTAACATTTTTGGCCTGAGCAACTGGATGAGTTATGGAGCCAGGGAAAACTGGAGTGCAATGGATGGATCAAAGCAAAATATTTAGTTTTATTTGCTAAGTTTGAAATGTCTATTATGCATAGATTGGAGATATTTAGTGGGAAATTGGAATTAGGAGTCTGGAGGTTAGGTGAGTGCTTAGGGCTAGAAGTATGAATTGGGGAGTCATAAGTCATCTTCCCATTAAAGTAATGGGACTAGATTAAAACTCATGAGTAGTTAAGGTAGATGGAAAGTGAAGGGGGCCAGGAATGAGCCTTAGGGCATTCTAACAGACATTGAGGGATGGGAGGCATCACCAAGGGAGACTGCCAAGGAATGGTGAGTGAGAGGGGAGAAATCTAGGAGAGGATGGTGTCCTGGTAGCCAATGAAACAAAATATTCATTCTGGAAATTATGAGGTTCATTTCCCAAAGTTTCTTGAATTGATGATCATTTGAAACTTGGTATTTTAAAAAGAGCTTTAGCAAACAGGAAAGAGAATAATTTTCTATCATGAGTGATTGATTGCAGTAGCATGGGGAATGGAAAAGTTGTGAAAAGGGAATCAAGAATCTATGTAAAAGACAATTTTAAACAAAAGTATTCATTTAAAAACAAGTACACAATATTTAGACATTATATTTTGTCTTTGTGTCAACAGCAGCTACAGCATGCTGTAAGTGAAAGATGAAGGATTACAGTTTAATATCAAATCAGGGAAAAAGGTGAAATAGTTGAATTCTTTGTAGATTTTTAATAATTTCAAACCTCTATTGGTTTTGAATAACGTCATATTTCAAACATAATTTTCTAAATAATCATAACAATTTTAGAATCAGAATAAACCTTATATAACCTTATATAAAACTTATTTAAATGCACATATAGTTCATTTTTATGGGTAAAACTAGGACTCTGGTCTTCTGATTACCAGTACTATTTCTTATTGCAACACACTGATTAAATGTATAGATGATTGAAAAAAAGAGCATACCAGTGATCTCTTAAATGTTTTACAAAATATTAAGTAATTAAAATTCGGGGAAATAAAGCTCATGAGGATTAAATTACAGGAAGAGTTTATAAGAGGGCAAACAAGTAGGAGATGTATTTCCACACAGATAAATATGAGGTTTTAGTAGAAAATGACCAGAACTGCATTTATAAGGTCACGATACTAGCTAAATGAAATAAAGACAACCATCATGTGAATAATATATAATTTGGAAGGTGAATTTTGAATATGGAGACTGATACAGATTAACATCTGATTATAATAAAAATCAGATAGGCAGGGTAACAAGGTCTTCTTCATCCAATCACAGCTTATCAGGAATAAGGTAACCTCTTGATACTTTAGTATGTGCCATTTTAGGACAATGAACTTGCTACAAAGTGAACACATGACATAAGAAATAGTTTAGAAACATAAATATGATTCAAGAAATTCATGGATGGTGAAAGCTATGTTGGATTATTTCAAAAAGTTAGGGATGACTAGGTTAAGTAACTTCTCTTTTTAATAACAGAATAACTGTCACATGAAAGATCTCACTATGCCATTGACAAAGATAAAATCCCAGGACGCCATGGCTTCACAGTCTAATAGTCTAGAGATACAATGTCCAGTATAGTGTCCATTAGTCACAAGTGGCTATTAAATACTTGAAATGTGGGCAAGTTTGACTTAGGAACTGAAATTTTAATTTTATTGAACTTACATTTAAAAATTTAAAAACACATGTGACTAATGGCTGTCGTTTTTGACAGCACTAAGAACATTTCCATTATCATGGAAAGTTCTATTGACCAGAGCTGACCCATAACCTTTTTATTTAATTTTACATTTATTCCTCTTTGCTAAGAAAATCCTCTCTTACTAAAAAACAATATTAGCAAGATGGCTAGATATAAGCTCAAGATGCAAAAATCTATTGGATTTCTATAATCTAGCAACAAAGAGAGAGCTTAAAAATTATTTAAAATGGAAAAAAAAAACTACCTAGGAATAAATCTAAATAAAAATGTGCAAGACATTTATGGAGAAAATAAATCTTATTGAAAGACATTAAAGAAGTCTTAAACGGAGAGGTACATCTTGTTTATGGATAGAAAAGACTCATCATAATGGTGTAAGTTTCCCCCAACTTAATTTAAATAGTCAATACAATTACAATAAAAATACTTAATAGAGGTTTTACAGGAGTGCCAATTCTGAAATTTATGTGAATGGTCAAGAACAGCTCAGACACACCTAAAAAATCCATTCATTCCAAAATGGTCCTGGAAAACTTAATTATTCATAAGAAAACAAAGAAATTGGATAATACAGACAAGTCGATTGTAAGTGCATTAATGGCTTGAATATAAAACAAAGATACACTAGAACTTTCAAAAGAAAATATACTATATCTGGGTAGCATTAAACTAGGGAAGGACATTTTAAGTCGAACAAAAAGACTAAGCTAAAAGATAAATTTGATTTCATTAAAATTGAGAGCCGCTATTTATCAAAAGACAACATAAAAAAGTTAGAAGGTATGAAATAACTTATTTGTGTAATATATAGCTGACCAAAGATTATTTGCTGTATTTAAAAAACAATACAAATAAGTAAGAAAAAGATAAACAGTAGAAAAATGGACAAAAGATATTCTCTGGACTTCACAGAATAGGAAACATAGGCCACTATTAAACAAATGAAAGGATTCTCAGCCTATCAGTAATTAGGGAAATACAAATTAAAATTGTTATGGACTGAATTGTGTTCCCTAAAATTCGTATGTTGATGCCCCATCTCCCAATGTGGCTGTTTGGAGACAGGGACTTTAAAAACATAATTATGGTTAAATGAGGTCATAATGGTGGGGCCCTAACTGATATGACTGGTGTCCTTGTAAGAAGAGAAAGAGATAAGAGGGATGTATACACACAGAGAAAAAGCCATGTGAGGACATAGCAAGAAAGCAGTGGTCATCTGCAAGTCAAGGAAAGAGGCCTCAGGAGGACCCAAAACTGCCAACATCTTGAGCCTGGACTTCCAGCCTCCAGAACTGTGAGAAGATAAATCTCTTGTTTTTTAAGCCACTGAATCTGAGGTATTTTGCTAGGACAACCTGAGCAGACTAATACAAGGAACAAAAGACTAGAATGGCCATTCTAACTGGTGAAGCTATAGAGCAAAAGGGCTGAAAATTGATGCCATAACTTTGGAAAACATTTTGACATGAATTTTTAAAGCTGAATATTTGAATTCCCTACAACTCAGCAATTCTACTCTTAGTATGTCTACTCTTTTACTTATGTTAAATCTTGCACATGTGTACCACGAAACATTAAAATAAATGTTCATGGAAGTACTGTCCGTAATAGGCCCCAAACAACCCAAATATCATTAATAGAATAATAAACACATTTTCTTGTATTTATACAATAAAATATTATACAGTAGTACAAATGAATGAACACTAGTTAAAGTGGATGAACCTTAGAAACATAATGTTGAGTAAAAAAAGCAAGCACAGAAGACTAAAGTATGATATCAATTTTATAAATCTCAATAATAAGCAAAATCAGATAAAAATTATGTGGATGTTGAACATAAAGCCAAGATCAGAGTGATTTCTTTGGTGAAAGCAGGAAGGTGGGATCAGGGTAGAGAACAGAGAGAAGACTCAGCAGTTTTGATTCTACTTCTTAGTTTTGGTGGTGTGTTTGCAGGAGTTTTTATTATTTCTCATAACTTACATACAATTAAATATATTCTTCTGTATATTATCTAATAATATTTAAAAAATCAAAATCCATTATATACCAAAGATAACCCCTAGACATTAATTATAGAGAGTCCACTTTGAAACAACATACATAGTTACTCATAAATCTTCTGTAGTTGAAAGCTTTTAGCTATGAAATTCTTCCCCCTTCAAATGAGGACTTTATGTTCCATAATGAAGGAAAACTGTTCCTACTTTGGGACAATTTGCCTTCTTTATTTAAGTGATACTAGTCCTTTGGCTGCCTAGAAATTTTAAAAACAACTGATAACTACATCTACTGCCTGAAAGAGAATAAAGGAAAAGGAGCACAGGAGGCAATCTCATACATTATTGATAAACACATACAAAGACAATATTCGTACAAAGCTATTTCTCCATATAGCAACTCTGAATTTTATTAATAAATACATATATATATATCAAACATTAATAAAAGAATAAAATCCAATATGAGTACATTTGCTCTTTTTTTGCAATTAGTTCCAGGATTCTATTTTAGATTATTACTTCATATCTGCGAGAGTTGGGTGTGTGTTTGTGTGTTTGGTTTTGTGGAAGTTGCATTGTGCTAAAGTTTACATTTCTTTCTTCAATTAAATGGCTTTTGTTATCCCTTGGGAATACTGAAGATAGCAACAGCAGATTACTACCTACCGGTGGAAAAGTATAAATAGCAATTTTAGCTGCTAGTGATTCTGAAATTGCCCTTAACTTTGTCCTTCTAAAAATGCTCCAAGAATTACGTTTTGCAAATCCACAGATTTACTATCCATATTCAAGTCATTTACGTGGACAAAGAATGTAGCCTGCAGTATCAGTTACAAAGGATGTTATAGCCATCAAGCCATCAGCCACTGAAGCCACCCCCAATGCTGCACCCTGAGGGGATTCAGGATGGAGAAAACAGGATACTGGCCCTAGATAATTAAAGTGCATATCAAGGGAATGATTTCCATGAGACCAGATTCTTGCATCTCACCATATATAGAAAAGTACTAAATTTATTAACTTAAGATGTCTAGTTTCTTTAATTAACAGTAATCTTTTGATGTTCCAACTACCTGGGGTTTTTTTTTCAAGAACCCCTAAATATCCTGTGCCCTCCCTTACCTCTTCAGAACAGTCCCTCAGAGCTATCTGAGAGGCTGTCTCCTGATTTAAGTCCTCAGTATGTCCTCCAAATAAAACATAATTCTCAACTTTTAGGTTGTGCATTTTTTTCAGTCAACATTTAATTGTATGGCTCACGTAGGTACTATGCCTAGATGTAATGGGATGAGCTGTAAATTATTAAAACTAGATAAATTCTGTCAGCTCTACCACTAGCTGAGATCAGGCTTTCTTCTCTGGATACTTCTGTCATAGACCTTGGCAGATATGGGGTCTGTGTTGGTCTTAAAATTATTCTTAGAATTGTGGGGACTCATTCATTCTTTCAGCAAATTTTACTGCTTATATTCTATGTGTCAGTTACAGTGCTGGGTCTTGAAATACAGAAGTCAACACACGAAAAAACAAGGATAAAACACATTTTCTACCATATTAACTTTTTTCATTCATTAATTCATCCTTAAGTCATTCAACACACATCTTCTTATTGAATACTGATGAGGGGTCAAATGCTCTGCTAAACACTGAGTATATAACTGCAGATGAGATGGATAGGCCCTGATTTTGATGTCACTACTATCTTTTGTCCTGCCATATAATGGGACAGCTTCATTATTCCCTTTACCCTAAGTTTTTATCACAAATTGCTAATGAAAATAAAACTGTTAGTGGAGTTTCAACATGCATAGGTAAATGAGAACAGAGAACTCCCCTTTTGCATGACCCATTCTTCTCCTTCTAACTCCCTACGTGAACTCACTTTGTGCCAAGACCAAGAATTTGTGCCCCAATAAGAACCAAGCTGATTTCCTCACACTGACTGGGGCTATTGCTCACTTAGAAGACTTGATGCTTAAGTTTGATAAGCAACTAGAAGACCATGGAGACAACCTATAAAAATGATTTGTCTTGGGAGAAAATACTAAAAAGGGTTAATGTGCTGTTCCACATGTCTAACCTCCTGGGATTAAACCACAGGCACCAAGATCACCAAGTGTACGTGGCAACAATGAGCTAAAAATGAAAAGAAAAGCATCATACTGTTATTGTATTCATCTTCCCCCAAGGCACTCTCTGATAAACACCACAACCACTAAGGGAATTGAGAACAGCTTCCTTGTGGGGTAGGTTATATATGCATCTTTTTCCAAGAAGTTAAATCATATCCAGCTATCAGCACACCTTACTTAAGGTGATTGTAATGTACGAGATGAAATGTTCCTGACTGGAAACCTTCTTGTCCTCAATTCATTGGCTATACTGGATTATTTTTCTTGGGTCAGACCTTCAGACTTCTACCAGAAATCGTTCCTTTGGGGAAACCAGGCCTTCCCAGAAACTCAGGAAACTGAAATGGAGACAGCAAGAGAGAAGGAAATTATTTGGACATATAGACCTCAATTGTTTGGTTTTAAGTAAACGTCCCAGCAAACATCTTCTAAATGGTATAATAACTTTAGGGAAATTCACGGTTTATAAGTTTGTGTACTGATAAACTGAACATATTATAAGAGTACAGGTTGCATTTTGTGTCTTCAACTCAAGCAAAGACTTCAAAAAAGGCCCAGTTATCCTTTGTTCATTAAGACACAAAGAGAGGGCCCCGTGCCCCCGCCGCCGCTGTCGCCGCTTCGGCGTCCCCCGGCTCCAGTACCTCTCCTAGGACAGCGCCGCCGCCACCGCTCGGCCCTGCCCGCCGCCTGCGCCGCGCAGCCCTTACGCGCTCCCGGATGGCGCCTTCCTCCCTGGACCGGTTTATAATGTAATAATTCAAGAATTTTATCATACAGTGGAGTAGCTTAACAACTGTCTATGTGCTTCCCATGATATGTTCTCTACATTATGAAAAGCTCTTGGTGCTGCAGCCAGGAGTCAGTGCTGTGCCTCTGAAGTGGGAGAGCCAACTTCAGGACACGGGTCCACAAGAGACCTCCCAGCTCCACAGAATATCAAGCGGCGAAAATCTCCCAGAGATCTCCATCTCAACACCAGCACCCAGCTTCAGTCAACGACCAGCAGGCTACAGTGCTGGTCACCCTATGCCAAGCAACTAGCAAGACAGGAACACAACCCCACCCATTAGCAGAGAGGCTGCCTAAAAACATAATAAGGCCACAGGCACCCCAAAACACACCACCAGACGTGGACCTGTCCACCAGAAAGACAAGATCGAGCCTCAACCACCAGAACACAGGCATTAGTCCCCCCCACCAGGAAGCCTACACAACCTACTGAAACAACCTTAGCCACTGGGGACAGCCACCAAAAACAACGGGAACTAGGAATCTGCAGCCTGCAAAAAGGAGACCCCAAACACAGTAAGATAAGCAAAATGAGAAGACAGAAAAACACACAGCAGGTGAAGGAGCAAGATAAAAACCTACCAGACCTAACAAATGAAGAGGTAATAGGCAGTCTACCTGAAAAAGAATTCAGAATAATGATAGTAAAGCTGATCCAAGATTCTATTTCCAAGATCCAAAATCTTGGAAATAGAATAGACAAAATGAAAGAAACAGTTAACAAGGACCTAGAAGAACTAAAGATGGATCAAGCATCGATTAAAAACACAATAAATGAAATGAAAAATACTCTAGATGGGATCAATAGCAGAATAACTGAGGCAGAAGAACGGATAAGTGAGGTGGAAGGTAAAATAGTGGGAATAACTGATGCAGAGCAAAATAAAGAAAAAAGAATGAAAAGAAGAGAGGACAGTCTCAGAGACCTCTGGGACAACATTAAACGCACCAACATTCGAATTATAGGGGTTCCAGAAGAAGAAGAGAAAAAGAAAGGGACTGAGAAAACATTTGAAGAGATTATAGTTGAAAACTTCCCTAATATGGGAAAGGAAATAGTTATTCAAGTCCAGGAGGCACAGAGAGTCCCATACAGAATAAATCCAAGGAGAAATACGCCAAGACACATATTAATCAAACTGTCAAAAATTAAACACAAAGAAATCATATTAAAAGCAGCAAGGGAAAAACAACAGATAACACGCAAGGGAATCCCCATCAGGTTAACAGCTGATCTCTCAGCAGAAACTCTACAAGCCAGAAGGGAGTGGCAGGACATAATTAAAGTGATGAAGGAGACAAACCTGCAACCAAGATTACTCTACCCAACAAGGATCGCAATCAGATTTGATGGAGAAATTAAAACCTTTACAGACAAGCAAAAGCTGAGAGAGTTCAGCACCACCAAACCAGCTTTACAACAAATGCTAAAGGAACTTCTCTAGGCAAGAAACACAACTGAAGGAATATACCTACAATAACGAACCCAAAGCAATTAAGGAAATGGGAATAGGAACATACATATCAATAATTACCTTAAATGTAAATGGACTAAATGCTCCCACCAAAAGATACAGATTGGCTGAATGGATACAAAAACAAGACCCATATATATGCTGTCTACAAGAGACCCACTTCAGACCTAGAGACACATACAGATTGAAAGTAAGGGGATGGAAAAAGATATTCCATGCAAATGGAAATCAAAAGAAAGCTGGAGTAGCAATTCTTATATCAGACAAAATAGACTTTAAAATAAAGACTATTAGAAGAGACAAACAAGGAAACTACATAATGATAAAGGGATCGATCCAAGAAGACGATATAACAATTGTAAATATTTATGCACCCAACATAGGAGCACCTCAATACATAAGGCAAATACTAACAGCCATAAAAGGGGAAATCGACAGTAACACAATCATAGTAGGGGACTTTAACACCCCACTCTCACCAATGGACAGATCATCCAAAATGAAAATAAATAAGGAAACACAAGCTTTAAATGATACATTAAACAAGATGGACTTAATTGATATTTATAGGACATTCCATCCAAAAACAACAGAATACACATTTTTCTCAAGTGCTCATGGAACATTCTCCAGGATAGATCATATCTTGGGTCACAAATCAAGCCTTGGTAAATTTAAGAAAATTGAAATTGTATCAAGTATCTTTTCCGACCACAATGCTATGAGACTACACATCAATTACAGGAAAAGATCTGTAAAAAATACAAACACATGGAGGCTAAACAATACACTACTCAATAATGAAGTGATGACAGTAGAAATCAAAGAGGAAATTAAAAAATACCTAGAAACAAATGACAATGGAGACACGACGACCCAAAACCTATGGGACGCAGCAAAAGCAGTTCTAAGGGGGAAGTTTATAGCAATACAATCCCACCTTAAGAAACAGGAAACATCTCGAGTAAATAACCTGACCTAGCACCTAAAGCAATTAGAGAAAGAAGAATAAAAAACCCCCAAAGTTAGCAGAAGGAAAGAAGTCATAAAGATCAGATCAGAAATAAATGAAAAAGAAATGAAGGAAACGATAGCAAAGATCAATAAAACTAAAAGCTGGTTCTTTGAGAAGATAAACAAAATTGATAAACCACTAGCCAGACTCATCAAGAAAAAAAGGGAGAAGACTCAAATCAATAGAATTAGAAATGAAAAAGGAGAAGTAACAACTGACACTGCAGAAATACAAAAGATCAGGAGAGATTACTACAAGAAACTCTATGCAAATAAAATGGACAACCTGGAAGAAATGGACAAATTCTTAGAAATGCACAACCTGCCAAGACTGAATCAGGAAGAAATAGAAAATATGAATAGAACAATCACAAGCACTGAAATTGAAACTGTGATTAAAAATCTTCCAACAAACAAAAGCCCAGGACCAGATGCCTTCACAGGTGAATTCTATCAAGCATTTAGAGAAGAGCTAACACCTATCCTTCTCAAACTCTTCCAAAATATAGCAGAGGGAGGAGCACTCCCAAACTCATTCTATGAGGCCACCATCACCCTGATACCAAAACCAGACACGGATGTCACAAAGAAAGAAACCTACAGGCCAATATCACTGATGAACATAGATGCAAAAATCCTCCACAAAATACTAGCAAACAGAATCCAACAGGACATTAAAAGGATCATACACCATGATCAAGTGGGATTTATTCCAGGAATGCAAGGATTCTTCAATATACGCAAATCAATCAATGTGATACACCATATTAACAAATTGAAGAAGAAAAACCACATGATCATCTCAATAGATGCAGAGAAAGCTTTTGACAAAATTCAACACCCATTTATGATAAAAACCCTGCAGAAAGTAGGCATAGAGGGAACTTTCCTCAACATAATAAAGGCCATATATGACAAACCCACAGCCAACATCGTCCTCAATGGTGAAAAACTGAAACCATTTCCACTAAGATCAGGAACAAGACAAGGCTGCCCACTCTCACCACTCTTATTCAACTTTGTTTTGGAAGTTTTAGCCACAGCAATCAGAGAAGAAAAGGAAATAAAAGGAATCCAAATCGGAAAAGAAGAAGTAAAGCTGTCATTGTTTGCAGATGACATGATACTATACATAGAGAATCCTGAAGAGGCCACCAGAAAATTACTAGAGCTAATCAATGAATTTGGTAAAGTAGCAGGATACAAAATTAATGCACAGAAATCTCTGGCATTCCTGTACACTAATGATGAAAAATCTGAAAGTGAAATCAAGAAAACACTCCCATTTACCACTGCAACAAAAAGAATAAAATATCTAGGAATAAACCTACCTAAGGAGACAAAAGACCTGTATGCAGAAAATTATAAGGCACTGATGAAAGGAATTAAAGAAGATACAAACAGATGGAGAGATATACCATGCGCCTCGATTGGAAGAATCAATATTGTGAAAATGACTCTACTACCCAAAGCAATCTACAGATTCAATGCAATCCCTATCAAACTACCACTGGCATTTTTCAGAGAACTAGAACAAAAAATTTCACAATTTGTTTGGAAAAACAAAAGACCCCGAATAGCCAAAGCAATCTTGAGAACAAAAAACGGAGCTGGAGGAATCAGGCTACCTGACTTCAGACTATACTACAAAGCTACAGTAATCAAGACAGTGTGGTACTGGCAGAAAAACAGAAAGATAGATCAATGGAACAAGATAGAAAGCCCAGAGATAAACCCACGCACATATGGTCAACTTATCTTTGATAAAGGAGGCAGGAATGTACAGTGGAGAAAGGACAGCCTCTTCAATAAGTGGTGCTGGGAAAACTGGACAGGGACATGTAAAAGTATGAGATTAGATCATTCCCTAACACCATACACAAAAATAAGCTGAAAATGGATTAAAGACCTAAATGTAAGGCCAGAAACTATCAAACTCTTAGAGGAAAACATAGGCAGAACACTCTATGACATAAATCACAGCAAGATCCTTTTGGACCCACCTCCTACAGAAATGGAAATAAAAACAAAAATAAACACATGGGACCTAATGAAACTTAAAAGCTTTTGCACAGCAAAGGAAACCATAAACAAGACCAAAAGAGAACCCTCAGAATAGGAGAAAATATTTGCAAATGAAGCAACTGACAGAGGATTAATCTCCAAAATTTATAAGCAGCTCATGCAGCTCAATAGCAAAAAAACAAACAACCCAATCCAAAAATGGGCAGAAGACTTAAATAGGCATTTCTCCAAAGAAGATATACAGACTGCCAACAAACACATGAAAGAATGCTCAACATCATTAATCATTAGAGAAATGCAAATCAGAACTACAATGAGATATCATCTCACACCAGTCAGAATGGCCATCATCAAGAAACCTAGAAAAAATAAATGCTGGAGAGGGTGTGGAGAAAAGGGAACCCTCTTGCACTGCTGGTGGGAATGTGAATTGGTACAGCCACTATGGAGAACGGTATGGAGGTTCCTTAAAAAACTACAAATAGAACTACCATATGACCCAGCAATCCCACTACTAGGCATATACCCTGAGAAAACCATAATTCAAAAAAAGACATGTACCAAAATGTTCATTGCAGCTCTATTCACAATAGCCCGGAGATGGAAACAACCTAAGTGTCCATCATCGGATGAATGGATAAAGAAGATGTGGCACATATATACAATGGAATATTACTCAGCCATAAAAAGAAACGAAACTGAGCTATTTGTAATGAGGTGGATAGACCTAGAGTCTGTCATACAGAGTGAAGTAAGTCAGAAAGAGAAAGACAAATACCGTATGCTAACACATATATATGGAATTTAAGAAAAAAAATGTCATGAAGAACCTAGGGGTAAAACAGGAATAAAGACACAGACCTACTGAGAATGGACTTGAGGATATGGGGAGGGGGAAGGGTAAGCTGTGACAAAGCGAAAGAGAGGCATGGACATATATACACTGCCAAACGTAAGGTAGATAGATAGTGGGAAGCAGCTGCAGAGCACAGGGAGATCAGCTCGGTGCTTTGTGACCGCCTGGAGGGGTGGGATGGGGAGGGTGGGAGGAAGGGAGATGCATGAGGGAAGGGATGTGGGAACAGATGTATATGTATGACTGATTCACTTTGTTATAAAGAAGAAACTAATAAACAAAAAGACACAAAGAGAGGGCAAAAAGGGCAAGTTTCTAAGTCTTTTTCTTTAAAATTCACTTCCTTTCTTCAGCCTTCATCAAGATCTCCAGGAAATTAACTTTACTAAAGTTAATTATTCATAAAATAAACATAGGAACCTGCAGAAGACTATTTCACAGAGACCTGTAATGTACAATACCCATTGCATACATGCACCATGAGCTTGTCTTTTCTAGCACTGGCATACACAAAACTCTGTGTGTGTGTGTGTGTGTGTGTGTGCACATGTGTGTCTTTTTTTTGTGATGGAGCCATAGGGAGAAAATAAATCTATTGGCTGCAATTCAGTGATGTAGAAAGATTTAAGGGTAAAGGAAAAGGCTACATCAAGTGAAGCAATAAAGTCATGAGGTTGTGCTTCCATAATAATAACAATAGCAGTCTTCTGTAACCAAGGGACAGGCTCCTCAAATTATAGTCACACCTGTTAGACCATCTGCCCATAAATTTCACACTATCATTAATGGAAAACAAATGGCACTGTCTCTCCTTCCCTTTATCCATTGGCCATTCTCATATAAATGATTTTTCTCTTCAAGGTCGTGCTCTTTCCTATCTGTTTAAAAATATTAGGATTTAGGAGGGGTGATACATAATGTGCCATGCCTTGGTACTTGTACCAGTGATGGCTCTGTAAGGAGCACTGGATTGTTAGGAGGCTATAAATTGAATTCCCCTAGAAGCAGAACCTGAGGCAATAATTTGAATGCAAACTGTTCATCTGGGAGGTGCTTCCAGAAGACTCAGAAGTGGAGTGGGAATTGAGAATGGAGGCACGGAAGGAAGCCAACAGAGGTGCATTACTGAATAAATTACTCCTGCAGGGAACTGCTGCCAGTACTTCAGGGGAGTTCTGTGAAACTCTATAGAACATGTCTCAGAGTTATCCCAAGAATTGGTGAGAAACTTGAAGTACTTATCTTCCAGTCCCCTCTGTCCTTGGTTGAAAGCTACACCCAGATACATTAACTCCTGTACATTTCTGGCCTGCCCTAAGGTGGATAATTGCAGGTGGTAGCATGAGTCTATCAGCATATACTGGAATGATGAGCGCTGGGGAGATATGAGTGGAGCATTGAAACCATCTAATACAGTCGGGGCAGGAGATATTAATTATTGGCTTGCAAGTCCAAATGGGTAACCTTAAATTCCTGGGTTAATGGTTTTACTTTGAGGTATTTAAGCATGATGTATGAGTAAAAATTTCCTCTATTAAATCAAGTTGAAGATCCTAAGTCCCTAATCTTCTGGAAAACTGTGGGTATCTTTTTAACAGATTTTTGAAAAGTAACATGATTAAGATTTCAAACTGACCATCCATTCATTCATTCATTCACTCATTCAACAAACATTTATTGAACACCTAAAGTATGCCGTGGGTTAAACTAGGCACCAGTGTTACTGTTACTAAAATCATTATCGTGCCACCTAGAAGTCAATGTATTGTGACACTCAAATAAGAAAATCCATAGTTACCGTAAAAATTATTACAGAGTGATATAGGAAGACACGGTAAGACCTTAATTCATTCTGTGGACAGTAGTATATGGGGGATATCAGTAGGGCTTCCTGTAGAAGGCAACTGAAATGGATATGTAACATGAAGGAAGGGTGAATTTTTGAGGAAAAGAGAAGATAAATTCATGTTTGCCAGAAAATGAATGGTTAAGGATCAGTCCAGAAAGGAGTTCCATTCATAATCAGTATAAGAAATGTCACTGGGGCCTCCCTGGTGGCGCAGTGGTTGAGAGTCCGCCTGCCGACGCTGGGGACACGGGTTCGTGCCCCGGTCCGGGAAGATCCCACATGCCGCGGAGCGGCTGGGCCCGTGAGCCACGGCCGCTGAGCCTGCGCGTCCGGAGCCTGTGCTCCGCAACGGGAGAGGCCACAACAGGGAGAGGCCCGCGTACCACAAAAAAAAAAAAAAAAAAAGAAAGAAATGCTCACTGGAGTGTAAGAAAAGAAGACAATGGAGAGGGTGGTAGAAGCCAGACCATGAATGGTCCATGTATGTATACTAAGTGCTATGGTCTAGTCTTTGTGTTCCCCTCCAAATTTATACGTTGAAATCTTAATTTCCGGAGGTGATCGTAGTAGTAGGTGGGGCCTTTGGGAAATGATAAAGGTATTAGTGCTCTTATAAAAGAGACCCCACAGAGCTCCCTAAGCTCTTCTGCCATGTGAGGTTACAATGAAGTCTGTGACTCAGAAGAGGGCCCTCATCTGACCATACTGACACCCTATTCTTGAACTTGCAGCCTCCAGAACTGTGAGAAAAAAATTCCTGTTGTTTATGAGCCACCCAACCTGCAGTATAATCTTACAGCAGCCCAAAAGGACAAAGAGAGTTTGGATGTGAGATTTTACTCCAAGAAAGATGGGAATCCATTGAAGGATTTTAACTGGTAACTTAGAAGAGAGAAAAGTTTCATAACACAATCAGGCATTTTTATAAGAAAAATTTGTTTCATTTTCAGAAAGATCACTCTGGAAATACTGTGACTAGATTTTTGGAGAAGGGTGATGGCAGTCCCGGATATAGAAAGATGAGTTAGTAGTCCATTAACGTAAGTCAAACAAGAAAGTGGAGATAAAAAGTGTGAATTTGTGGCTGAGAGTTCTTTTCTTTTAGCACTTGAAAAATGTTACGTCAATGCTTCTGACTCCAGAGTTTTAGACAAGAAATATGCTGTCATTGGAATTGGTGTTTCTCAATAAGCAATGCATCGTTTCTTCCTGTCCACTTTCGAGATTTTTTTTGTCTCTACTTTTCAGAAGTTTAGTTATGACACGTCTTGGCAAGGATATCTTTGCGTTTTTCCTCTTTGGGTTTGTTCAGATTCTTGAATTTGTGTTTATGTCTTCTAAAAAATTGGGAACTTTTTAGCCATGATTTCTTTGAATACTTTGTCAGTCCTACTTGCTCTCTTTTTTCATTCTGGAACTTTGATGACATGAATGTTAGTGCTTTTGTTACTGTTCACAGGTTCTTGAGATCCTGTTCTTTCTCCCATCTTTACCCCTCAGTCTATTTTTCTCTGTACATTTGGTACATTGTATTGATCTCTTCTAAGTTCATGATTCTATGCTTTGTAATCTCCACTCTATTCTTTTTTTTTTTTTTTTTTGCGGTACGCGGGCCTCTCACTGTTTTGGCCTCTCCCATTGCAGAGCACAGGCTCCGGACACGCAGGCTCAGCGGCGATGGCTCACGGGCCCAGCCGCTGCGCGGCATGTGGGATCCTCCCGGACCGGGGCACGAACCCGTGTCCCCTGCATCCACAGGCAGACTCTCAACCACAGCGCCACCAGGGAAGCCCTCGACTCTATTCTTGAGCAATGTTTTTTGATTGTTGTATTTTTCAGTTCTACTGTTCTCATTTGTTTTTATTGTTATAGCTTCTAGTTCTTTGTTTACATTTTCTATTTTTCCCATTTCTGTCAAGGAACACATAATTGCTAACTGAAGCATTTATGTGACAGCTTATTTAAAATCCTTGTCTGATCATTTCAATGGATGTTTTATCTCAGTGTTGGTGTATGTTTATTGTCTTTTCTCATTTATTCTGTGATTTCCTGGTTCTTGGTGTCATGAGTATTTTTCCATTGTATTCTAAACATTCTGAGTTATTATATGACTCTGTAACCCATTTAATTTTATTATTACTTTTTAGAAGGAAGTCATCCTATTTGAGGCGTAGTATGAGGACTGGGGGGTTACGTACAGATTTCCATTGGGCCCTACTGACAATACCCCAGCAAAAGTGGGCACTTACATTGTCTCACTGCAGACAGGTCAAGTAGAAGTTCAGCTATCCTATTGGCCCTTCTGACACCTTCCCCCAAAAGTGGGAACATTAATATCATTGTGTTGCCTTTTAGTAGGAGTGGAAGTTCATCTCCCCAGTAGATTTCTTGACACAGGGGAGGGGAGAAGTGAAGTGTTTGCTCTCCTTCCTCCCACTTCATTCCTTCTTGTTGACGCCGGGTGTGGGTAGAGGGTCAGCTCCCTGCTGGCCCCACTGACGCCAGGGTGAGAGGAAGAGAACTGACGACTCGCCCTGCTCGTGCCGTCTCGTTCTGTCTTGTTGCCTCAGGGTGGTTCTGGGGATTCAGCACCCCAGTGGGTCTCACTGACACCACGTGTTGGGGGTTAGTGGGGTGCCTACTCCCGCCAACCTGTAACATCCTATTCTTATTGATGTCCGGGAGAGATGGACGCTAAGTCCCACCATTGGACCCCACGACTGTGTGAGGGCAGCCCAGTGTTAACAAGCCTGTCAGGCACCACCTTTTTTTTTTTTTTTTAAATAAGTAAATTTATTTATTTATTTGGCTGTGTTGGGTCTTCCTTTCTGTGCAAGGGCTTTCTCTAGTTGCGGCGAGCGGGTGCCACTCTTCATCGTGGTGCGCGGGCCTCTCACTGTTGCGGCCTCTCTTGTTGCGGAGCGCAGGCTCAGTAGCTGTGGCTCACGGGCCCAGCTGCTCCGCGGCATGTGGGATCTTCCCAGACCAGGGCTCGAACCTGTGTCCTCTGCATTGGCAGGCAGATTCTCAAACCACTGCGCCACCACGGAAGCCCAGGCACCACCTTTTAAAGTCTGTTTGCTAATGGAAAGGGGTGGAGGCTCAGCTCACCACTGGACCACACTGAAACAACCCTGGTGGGGAATCAGAGCGCTGCCTCTTCTGGAGGGCAGGAGTGGGGTGGTGTGGAGGATCAAATCCTACCTTGGCCCAACTGAAACGACAGGACATAGGGGATGGGTGCAATATTCCGCTGGCACTTGGCTCGAGTAGTGTGTTTATTATTGCCCAAATGGTCTTCTGTCTTTAGCAACCCCTTTCCTCATACTTTGGCTAGGGGGAATAGGGTTTTGTGGGGTTTTTTGAAGCTTTTTTGTCTGTTGTTCTGTTGGTGGTTATTGATTGGGGGTGCCTGTAATACCCTCTCCAGGATGTATGGGAAGCAACAGGAAACACAGGGAACTCATCACCATGTTATTCCTCAAGTCCCAAAGTCCCTAGTTAAGTCTGCCTTCTCATTTCCACCTTTCAGCGTCTTCCTATGTTTGTTTGTTGTTATGTTCAGGGTTTTAGTTTTAAGTGGGAGAACCTGGGAGAAATGGGCTACTTCATCTTCTTGGAAGCAGAGGTCTGGAGGCCTTTTGATGTTAAAAAGTACTGCTGACTGTAAATTAAAATTTGATGATATACACCTTGCCCTTTAAGAATTATTCTACTAGATGATGTGGCTTCCCAAAGTTGCTACAATTTGCTTTTCATACTTCTAAAAGCCAAGTGTTTTGCTGGAGTTGAAATTTAAAGATAAGCAAGAGATGAGGCTAAGGTGATCTATGTGGTAACAGATTAAAGTTGGAAACATCAATATACATTCATGTTTAGCTTAATATTGCTTCATATTACCTTAATACACATGGCTATGTAGAGAGATACTTATAGATATGTGCATATACATGGGTAATGTGCACACATATTATCTCTTTGCTCTGTCAGCTGAGAAGATCTAGAAGCAATGACATCCGAGCAGCAATTAGCACACCCCACACCCAGATCCTGCTGTCTAATACCGTTCTCCACTAAAAAGACCTAGTTATCTTTGAAGAAATAGCTGATTCTAGGACTAGGGCAGTAAATATACAAGATTTATATACAAGACCATCTTATAGTGTCAGAAAGTAAGGAAGTTCCAAAAAAAAATACAGGATGGGGATACCTCAGAGTGGCACAAGAGCCAACTGAAAAGAGTTCACAAGGGTCAGGACTAGAGCAATTTGAGGAATAAAGTAACTAAAGTAGAATTAGATTATAACCCAAAGTATAAAATAAAAATCCATGAGTTCTTCTGATATAAATAAATAATTGGATACATAAATGCAGGAGAATGGATAAATCTCCAGTGCAAAGGAATTCCAAATAGTTTATGTAGTACTCCATCTTAAGCATAACTCCCTATTCCTTAGTTGTGGGCTGAGCATATTGACTTCCTTCCAAAAAAGTACAGTATGAAAAAGGGAAAACAGTCATCTTACGATGGAGAAACCTGAAAAACACTACCTCAGCCTGGTGATCCAAGTCGACCTCAGCATTCATAATGCATATTCATACTTTGTACACTTGATGTGATCTGACAAAATAACCCTTCTACTCTGTGGTCTTCCTCCCCAAAACACATAATCCCAATATTATCATGAAAAATGCATCAAACAAATTCTAGTAGTGGGCATCCTACAAAACCCTAACTACTCAAAATTGTCAAGGTCATCCAAGGAAAATCTGAGAAGCTATCAAACCCAAGAGGAGCCTAAGGAAACATGGCAACTAAATGTAATGTGATGTTTTGGATGAAATCCTGGAATAGAAAAAGGACATTAGGTAAAAACTAAGGAACTGGACTAATGTATGGACTATAGTAAATGATAATGTATCAATATTTGTTAATTGATTGTAACAATGTAACATACTAATATAAGTGGATCATCATAGAGGGAAATGGGTCTAGTGTATATGGAAACACTTTACACTATCTTCTCAAGTTTTCTGTGAAATTAAAACACTTCTAAAAAATAAAGTCTATAAAAACGCTGTGTTGTCTTGTTTTATGATTATGTGCCTGTATTTCCTAATGAATATGTAAATTTGCTTTACCTTCCTTGATACTGATATTACAGAAAATACTAAGTAACTCTGAAAGAATTTGTAACTCCAGTTCAACAAGCAATAATTCTTGTATTAACTTTTTGGAAGAACCCACTGAATAAATCAAAGCAAATTGTCCTTAAAGGCTGAATTTCTTTTCAGTGTTTAATCTTTTATATGATTAATGCATACCACAAGCAAGATTCTGTTTCAAAGGGCAGAAAACATTGATTGTAGGCGATGTCTAAAGTACAGTGAAATATTAATGCATGATGCTATAAAAACTTTAATGTATTTTATGTTTTCAAAATGATGAATTGTTATTTCAGTCAATAAAGTATTCACTTTTATACATTTCCTACCCGTCTTTTCCCAAGACACCCACAAGGAAATGATACTATCATCTGACATTAGGTTCATCAATTTAAATTGGAGTTTTTGGTAGCTGTGGTTGCCAATGGTACTGGAATGTGTGATACTTTTACAAATCCTCTCCATGGCAAAATCTGATCCTCACAAGGTAAATCACAGTAGGTGCCTAAAGCCAAATGACATATTGCTTTGTAGCTAGATTACCAAGCATTTTACTTAGAGGCACAATAGAATGTAGAAAAGGCCATTTCTCTTTCTGTCTTTTTCTGCTCAAAGGTCACTCACCATCTTACTTTTTATCAGCCATTTCAGAAGTTTTCCATAAATTTAGACTATATAATGTCACTTAAAGTGAATGTAGCTCAACATTCTGTTTTAGTACAGCTAATCTCACGTTATTTTAGTGGTGCTAAATATGTAAATCATCAGCAAATTTTTGTACTTAACTTTTTTTTTTTTGGATGTGGACCACTTTTTAAAGTCTTTATTGAATTTGTTACAATACTGCTTCTGTTTTATGTTTTGGTTTCTTGGCTGTGAGGCATGTGGGACCATAGCTCCCCGACTAGGGATTGAACCCACACCCCCTGCATTGGAAGGTGAAGTCTTAACCACTGGACCGCCAGGGAAGTCCCTGTACTTAACTTTTAAAAATAATTAAAATAAGCTATTCAACACATTTTTCCTTAAAAAAAAAAAAAAAAAAAAAGCAATTCTCCTTAGGCTGGCCCTGGGCACATATGTGACTTTGCCATTTTTTCCATGGGCTATTTTCTTATCTGTTCTACTGTGGCACATTTGTTCTACCTTCTCAAAAAGAAGCATTTAAAAATTCCTCTACGCGTTCATGCATTCATACATTTATTAAATAAATCTATTGAACACCTACAGACGGCACAGAAAAAAAGGCAGAAAACTAATCTGGGTTGCATAGAAAGTAATGAACTCAGTTAAAATTTTTGGTGAAAATAGGTATTACTCAATCTACTGGAAATTACATTTCATTATGGGGACTCACAGACTCAAGGAAAACCAAGACCTAAATAATAATAAAGTAATAAAAGCACTAGCCATTTACTGAGTGCCTGCTTGTACCTGACTCTGAAACTCTAAAATCATTACGGATGTTCTGATGATTGTCTGATATAATTGTAATCTCCATTTTACAGATGAAAATAACAAGGTTCAGAGACATTAGGTTACTTGCCTAAAGTGAAGTGGCCCAGAAACTACAGAACTGGAAATTGAACCTTAGACTTCATAATGCCAAAGTCTGTGCTTTTAATCACAATGTGTGTGTGTGTGTGTGAGAGAGAGAGAGAGAGAGAGAGAGAAAGAGAGAGAATGTGTTTAATAGAGAACCTCTGAGAAATGGCAAGAAAACTGCCAGGTATCCATAAAATAATAATTTAGGAGCTTCTTACTATACAAGTAATTGTTAATCATATGGTTGAACTAAGGATCTCTCACTTTTGAACTAAGAAATCAAAAACTTCCAGAAGTTGAGTCTAAATTTTACACTTACATAAGATACTTCATACAGAATGCTAAAGTATAATAACTAAAGAGCTCTGAAAATACTGGAAGCATTCATATAAGTATGATTTCATAATGTGGATATAGAGGATTTAAGAAATTGGCAGATGCAACTGCAGACTCATTTGTTATCATTTCTGTGAAGGGCAAGATAAAAGAATAAAATGAGAAAAATGTAAAAAGAATGGCTAGCAATTTTAGGTAGTTTGCTGAATCTCCATACTAGGAAAGACTAAGCAAAAAAAAAAATTCTCGAAATATTATTTTGAAAGCACCTACAAGTGTATATGGTCTTTTTACACCAAATAACTTGGAATTATGAACTGTCAAATAAGTCTAATCTTCTCTGATGATAAAATTGCTGACTTTATTTGAAACTATGGAATGAAAAATGAGGTAATAATCAGAAATTCTTAAGAAAAGGAGTAGAAAAAACAAAATTATAAGAGTTATGTTAAATAATATTTTGAAACAAACATAAAATCCCCATTACTGGTACAGAGCTTTTAAAACTTTATTTTGGTTTTAAGTTTTAATAAATATTTATATGTTTACATAATTACTGTCATAAGGAAGACACAATTGTAGGTCAAGTTTCTTCATTCTTTCTTTATTAAGCATTATTCTATTTTGCTCCATCATCTTGTAATTATAATAGAGTAACTGTGTAACTTTCTACTAAGTGGATATTTCCTAAACTGTTTTCCTATTGTTAACAATTAAAGGTGTTTCCAATTTTTTGTTATTACAAATGACATGACAATGAGCATCTTTATATAATAATTTTCTGGATTATAAATTATTTATTGGCATAAGCTTCCAGAATTAGAATTAATGTGTAAAAAGCTATTAACATTTTTATCTTGCTAGACATTGCCAAATTACTTGTCAAAAGATGGAACCAAATTATATTGCAAAAATCTTTGCCAATGGAAGACACTATATATAATTTTTGATTTTGCTAAATTAATAAGTTGGAAACCTATGTTCCATTTCTTTGAATTCTTTGATAACAGAGTGCTGCTGGAGACTGGGAGGGCAGCCATGTCCGTGAAGGCTCCCCAGAGTTGGAGCGGGGAAGTGGAAAAAGGTCAAAAAAAAATACGAATTGTATTTTCCCTCCATTGTTATCTCTCACTCTCTTCTGCCTCTGTGTAACTTATATCCAGGTAGCTGGAGAAAAATCATGTGGCGGGGCAAATTGGTATTCCAATAAATTAATAATCACCAGCTTCAAATGGATTTTCAATACTGGAAATATTGCTCTGACTTACAGTAAGCTCTTTCTAATTCTCCTTAAGGACTATTTTCTTAGAAGCTTTACTTAACCTCCATCCTCTCTACTTCCTTCACTCTGAGCCGGTGAGGTGCTTCATAACTCATTAAGAACACAGAGGTCAGTAAATAGTCCACTGCCAAATCCATTAATTCATTAGCATTTGCGTTGACCTTTGTGTTCCCTTTTACTACAGGAGTGAAAGTTACAAGGCCGTGTGCACTACAGAGAGCATTTCATTCTCCCTCATCTTCTCAAGTACTTCACAGCCCTGCATCTTCTACAGCCCATCTACTCCTTATGAAGGGTTCTTGCCAAAGTTCAACCTCATTCTAGACTAGTAACTCCACCTTAAAATGTTAAAAACTATACGTGTAACATGAAAGCCTCCCTCCTCCCCTAATCCCTGCATATCTTCTTTAGCCAATTCATGTCTGAACTTTTCAAAATTGTTATCTTCATATATTGTTTCCATGTCCTCACGTCCCATGTACTCTATAATTTCCATCCATCTGACGTCTCTCACCGTAATCTCACTGCCCACTGTCCTGAAATTTTACTTATGAAGGTCACCAGCGATCCCCATGTCAGTATAGCCAATGAATAGTTTTTGTCCTATTTCTAGGCTCTTTCCTAAAAAGGAAAAAGAATAAGAAACACAAAAACCATTTTTTTCTTCTATGCTTTTACACTCTCATCATCTTCTGTCTTGGTATATTTTATTGGCTTTCTGTGTTTCATCTGATTTCTAACATTCTATTAATTTCCTTTATCTCCAGTGGAATAAACCAGTATATGAAGGATTATTCTCAACAGGTAGTTCTCATAATAACGGTTCTAGTAGCAGCAGTCAACACTCTGTGATGCTTATCACGTGCCAGACACTATTCTAAGACACCGTTTAAATCCATATATATAGACACACACACACACACATATATATGAGGGTTTCCTCACAGGCCTATGAAATAAGCCTATTATTATACCCGTGTTACAAATGAGAAAACTGAGGCAATGAGAGGCCAAGGTCACAGGATCAGTACTTGGTGAAGCCCCGCCTGAGTTAATGCTGGAACTTTAGAGTAGACAAGTTAACAATGTCTCACAGATTGGCCTTAAATGTGAGCAACATTTAATTAATGACTTGTGAAGTATCAGAAAATAATGGAACATTTTAAATTGATTGGGAACTACTAAGTCATGTATCAGTAACTAAGAAGGACTCTTATTGAATGAAATTATTTTTCATTATTCTTTTGAAAGGAGAATATTCTTGTGTTAGTGTTTCAGTTTTTTTTCATTCACATATTTATTCATTTATTAGACACACATTTCCTACACACCTTCTATGTGCCAGTGTCTGCTGCAAGCCTTGGAAGATTCAGCGGTGAGCAAAAAATTACAAAGTCCTTGCTCTTAAGCAAATGTCCAGTGGTGGAGGAAGACAGAGTAAACATGTAAATAAATTTTGTACAGCGACAGAAATACGACTGGACAATGGGACGGAAAGGCAGTGAGGAGGCAGGTCTCTCTGGTCAAGATAGTAGTGGTGGCGTTTGAACCGAGACCTTAATGATCAGAGGGAAATTGGTCTGGGTAGAAGGATTAGCCAATCTGAAGCCGGGAGAGCAAGAAGTAGAGCTTGTTGCATCTGAGGGACTGAAAAAGACAACTGTGCCTCGAACGCCATGAAGGTCAGGGAAAGATGTAGTAAGTGACCAGAGCCCATGGTCCCTGTGAGCCTGGCTAAGTAGCTGAAAATTTAATCTCTTTACAGTAGACAGCCTTTAGAGGTCAGAAACAGTGCAATAATACCATCTGATTTGTGCTTTTTAAAAGACTACTTTGACCGTTGAGTGTCCTACAAAAGCAAAATACTTGTGTCTCTATGAAGTGCAGATTGTAAAATTTAAAAAGCCCAATGAGCTCATAAGCAGTTGGTTTACTAAGTGTAATCATTTATCTTAACTAGACTTCATTAATATAAGCTTGGTGACCTTGAGGCCCTGGGACATATTAGATTAGGGAAACCCAACTATTTTCAAATAGTGTGATTTGAAAAATTCTCGAAATTGTTGGGGTTCAGGAAGATTATTTTATTGCTGGGCCTGGATGGGAAGTTTAGAATAAGAAAAGAAAGTATGATGGCTGGCTTCCATCTATTCTCCCTTTCTGTGGGAGAAATATTGATGGGGTGACTACTTTGCTGTTGACCCAATGCTTAAATTTCAGAGCTAGTTCAATCCAGTAAATATTTGCTGAACAACTATTATATGTTAGGCACCTAGCTGAAACTGGGAATATAAAGAGAATAATTAATAATAAAAGCAGGTATTACTAACAAGAGACAGGCACTGTGCTAATGCTTAACATGCACCATCTCAAGTTACATTAATTTACACACTAACCATATGGGGTAGATGCATTTATTATACCATTTTCCGGGTGAGAAATCTAATCCCTTTAAGGATTAAGTTACTTCTCCAAGGTTACACAGCTATTTAGGGGCATAGGCAGGATTTGAACTCAGGTCTGGTATCAGCACCAATTCTCTTAGCCATTATGCTCTATAAGGACCTTACTTGAGAAGTTCAGGATTATACATATATGGGTACAACCAACCCTAAGACCATCTGGCAAAACTGGCTGCTTGAGAAGTCCTGGATTTATGTAAGATGCTCTTGGAATGGAGAAGATCGTGAAGGAGGGTCCCCAAAACACACTCTCTATACTAAGGGGCAACAGAAGAGAAAAAGAATTAGCCTACAGCAGTATGATATTGAGGACCAAGAAACAGTGTTTCTCTCTTTTGTGAATAGTTATTAAATTATTTCTACTTCAAAATATCAGAAAGAAATCACAGTACTATGGACAGTTTGCAGAGCCACCCTATCTTAGCGTGAATCCTGGCAGGTGTAGAGTTCCTAGTATGACCCTGGCACCTAAGTGTAGTTAAGTAAGCTTTCATTTTTCTTTAGCCTTAAAGCAAAGTAGCTTTCTGATAGGTATAATTTAGGAAAGTCTTCAAAGAAAATATTTAAAGTCCACTATCTCAGAGAAAAGCAATTTTGCAAAAGATCTATCGGCAAAAGCAAGGCCAAACACACCAATTATTTAGTGAGACTTGTATTGTTATATCATTGCTCATGTTGTTTCTTTATGCATTTACCTGGAAGAAGGCTTTTAATGTTCAACAATTCTCAAAGAGATAAAGACCCACACTGATGTGTCAGAAAGAGCTTTGCCCTGGAATTAGATCAGTTTAGGTTTGGCTACTTACTAGAATTAGGTAACATTCTTAATCTTTCTGAACCTGTTTCCTATCTGCAAATAGGGATAACACTATCTATTACAGAGGGATGTGGTTAAATTAAATGACACATGTAAATGAAATATATCCTTCCAGACTGAGAACATACCTAGTAAATGTTAAGTGATCTGCAAATATTCTGCTTTCTTGAAATGGATGAAACCTGTGATCATGTTCTTAACCAATGGTCTAAATATCAAGACAATATTTAGTTAAAAGTTATATTTGTTCTTTCACTGTCCATCTGCATTTTAACATATTCTAACATATTCTCCTTGATCAATTGTGTCAATATTAGTAACATTTGTCATTTAAGCTATTACTCTTCATATGTTTAAAATATTTCAATGCGATATAAGTCATTACTCAAAGGGATGCCTAGCTGGCTTTGTCAAAGATTTATTTTAAGTAAAAATGAAAGACACATTTTTCATTTTCACCAAGTTTTATTGAACAGTGTATTCATTAACTGTATGAACTTTCTGGCCAACCCAATACAGTAGCCAAGACATGGAAACAACCTCAGTGATTTTTGTGGATGAATGGATGAAGAAAATGGGGTGCATACAACCTACTATTATTCAGCCATGATAAAGAAGGAAATCTGGCTATTTGTGACCACATGGGTGGATTTGGGGGGCATTATGCTAAATGAAATGTCAGACAGAGAAAGAGAAATACTTTAGGATCTCATATGTGAAATCTAAAATACTGAACTCATGATAGAAAGAATGGAATGATGGTTGCCAGAGCTGGGGGTTGGAGGTGAGGAAAATGAGTGAAGATGATCAAAAGATAAAAACTTCTAGTTATAAGATAAGTGAGTAATCGTGATGTCATGTACAGCTTGGTCGCTACAGTTAACAATACCGTATTTTATGTTTGAAAGTTGCTAAGAGAGTAGATCTTGAAAGTTCTCATCACAAAAATAAAATTTGTAATTATGTGAATTAAGGTTAACTAAACTTATTGTGGTAGTCATTTCACACTATATATATATATATCAATCATCACATTGTACACCTTGGACAGATGCAATATTATATATCAATTCAATCTCAATAAAACTGGAAAAATCTCATTTATAGTTTAGCATAAATATATCAAATGGGTTTCTTGACAAGATTAATAATAACTATAGATAAAAGGAAATAAGATATTGTTGTTGCTGTTGTTTGCTTTTCCAGAGTGCAAAACACTAAAAAGGGGGGAGGTGAGTATGGGCTTGCAAATGCTGCTTCATGGGCCCTAATGCTATGATACAGACATTTAGTCCAGATCTGAAAGAGAACTTGAGTCATTTCAACAAATCTGCAAAACAGTCATGTTCAAACATGAAGAGATATCAGTAAGTTCTTTTTCACACTGCAAGAAATCTGCCTTCAGCTTTCAGCAAAACCTCAGTTTTTGGGTTATGAGGGTAACAGTTCTTAAGCAAGCAGCACAATGCTTCCACCAGTGCTTTCTCCCTATGATGAATAAGTTTTCAGTCTCCCCACCAGTGCTCATCCTTTCTCCCCTTAATGTCTTGGCCAAAATTCAACCATCAGCCCAGAAAACTCCTTCCCAGTTTCATTGCCTGTACGTGACCACGTTATTTCAATCACCTTGGCACATTTATATTACCTACTTCCTAAGGTAGGTATTATATATATGAGATTTTATATAAAAGAATGCCTGTAAAGTACTTAATGCTCAACTCCTAGAACAATATGAATATTCCATAACTGCTGACTAGCATTATTATTATATCATTTACATTAAAACTAACCTGTACTTTCTTTCACACACCCATGTTCTTTGTCCCCAACTGGGGTAAAGGAAATAAATGAACATTTATTGATTATCTACAGTGAGAGTATAGAATGCAGTGTAGGCTATAGAATTAGTGGTGTTCAAGACTGAAACTGACCTGGATTTGAATTCCAGACCTCTCACTTACTTAGACTTTATGACGCTTCAGTTCCCTTACTGATAATTAGAGATAATAGACATTTCAGGGACCAAGGTAAGGATTAAAAATATTATAATGTTTGGATCCAGAAAGGGCATTCATTACCTCATTTAATGTAAACTCTTAGATAATCTGATTGAGTTTTGAGAATCTGATAACGGCTCTGCATCCTTTTGCTATTTGCTAACTATTCATAGCATTTTGCATATAATTCCAGGGCTTTGCTAATATGAAAATCAATCAAAGGCTTTAGTTGGCACAAAGAACTCAGAGAAATTGTTATGGGGCAAGAATTAGAATTCTTCTTGAAATACAGACTATCATCCTGGAGAAGAAAGAACAACATTTTAATGTGGTCAAATTTGGGTCAAAACTATGCACTTCCATGGTGTTTCTACCAGGTCTTGATTTGACTGGGATTGAAATTTCTGACATTACTGTCCCCATCACAGACTTGAAAACCTGGCAGACAATCAAGTGCAACCTACAGTTAAAGGTCGCTCATCTAAAAAAAAAAATGGGTATGTTACTACCATTCTGACAAGAGCGTTATGAAGATTAAGAAAAAGCACAAATAAACTCTCCTAACACCTGACAGCTAAGTAATACACCTTTCAGCTCTTTCAATTCTTTTTCCTTCTTACCTATTTCCTTCCTTGCTCTGAGTTCTCACTGTGTTTCATGTCCCACAATGCTGAAGTCATTGTAATGCTTTTACTCAGAAACCTCACTTAACATTTAGCATAGTAAATAAGAAAGCCTAAGGAGTGATTGAGGTAAACTGCCATTATTACATCATTCTGATAACCTGATTTGTCCAGAAATGTAACTATGTGATTCTCCTTTACTTCTAGTTGCTCACCATTCATGGGCACAAATTGAGTGTATATCAGATATATTAAATTCCTGCAAAATTCTCTGTGGTGTGATTTGGGGTTCTATTTGTGTACTACAGCTTTCCTAAAACTAAACTATTATCATTTCTACTCCTCTTCTGTCTGAAAATCCTCAAAACATAATTTCTAATTAATAGTTATACTAATTGGCATTATAGTCATTCTTTTTTGCTTTTTCTCTGATTATAAGTATCTTCTGACGCTTAAGTCAATCAAATGGGTTCTCTACATATGAGGAAGTTCAAAGAGGAAAGTAGGAGGAGTAGGGTAAGAAGACATTCACACATAGAATTAGTGGAAGCCTTAGCAGTAACAAAGCTAGTGAAATTAGAGCTAATTAATTAGCAGTCAGGAAAATTTCATCATGTGTTGTCATTAATTGGTCAACTAGGGTAATTAGGCTTACAAACAATAGAAAGCAAAGAATGGAAAATCTGTTGTTTCTGCCAGCTTCTCCTGCTTGTTATAAGCGTAATTTTCTCCTAGTTTATGAAACAATAACAGTTTGGTATTAGAATTTAAATGCCATCAATATAAGATATGGAGATACGTGAAGCCTACTACACTTGCTTCGTAAACTAGTAGCATAGCATCATAAATTCCACAGTAGAATGATTTAGTTGAAAGATAAAATTCATGCGGAGTACACTATTTGTTTAAACTTCAAAAGAATCAAAAAGGATTGCTATATCTTGGCACACTCTTCTTTGTAGAATATGTTAGAGCCGGCCTTTTCTTGATTAAGAGCTACTGTTCTGTAGAGAACACTTTTTTCATATTCATAATCATCAGGCAAATCAAGGATCTGACTTCCTTAGAATCAGTAAGTGTTTTTTCCCTCACTTCTTAACAAAGAACAGAACAGCTGATAAGAAAACTAAAATACCTCTTTTTATTGATGTATAGATGATTTACGATATTATATTAGTTTCAGGTGTACAACATAGTGATTCAATATTTTTATAGATTATACTACATTTAATTATTATAAAATGATGGCTATATTTCCCTGTGCTGAACAATAAAATCCCTCTTTTGTTAAAAAAAATAGCAAATGATGGAATGTTAGAAAATTAATTTATTTCCCATGAATAATGATCAATAACTATGGGACACTGGCCCATGTAAATTAAGAGGCTTCTTTTTCCATGTGATTCTGAATACAAAATGTATCCATATTCAGGAATCGTTTTCAAAGTGAATTTTTTTTGGTACCTTAATAATCATAATGGGTAGTAAGATCAATTTGTTTTAACACTTATGTAGATAAGTGTTGAATATAAAATGATAAAACGTAGGGTCTTTTCACTTTTTAATTTTAACTCTGTATATGAGACAAAGAAAACGAACTGCTTTCTATCATACTGTAGTTTTTGCTCAACTACTACGACCAAAATCCTTGAAAGAGAGAATTACCTGTTTGTGTCCTTTCAGAACAACCCCCTTGCATACCAGGGCCATAAAAAAACAATAGCCTTGGGCTTCCCTGGTGGCACAGTGGTTGACAGTCCGCCTGCCGATGCAGGGGACACGGGTTCGTGCCCCGGTCCGGGAAGATCCCACATGCCGCGGAGCGGCTGGGCCCGTGAGCCATGGCCGCTGAGCCTGCGCGTCCGGAGCCTGTGCTCCGCAACGGGAGAGGCCACAACAGTGAGAGGCCCCAACAGTGAGAGGCCCACGTACCACAAAAAAACAAACAAACAAAAAAAAACAATAGCCTTGAGAGACCATTCAAGGAAATCATTGTTATTGATTCATCCCTCAAATAGGACCCAATTGAGCAACAAAATGATGCTGAAGTTTATCGTTTCTTCTCAGTGAATTTATAACTCTGGAAGATTTAAATGTCTTTTCCTAGATGACAGAGGTGGCTTCTATACACATACACAACGGACACATACACACAAATAACATCCTCATATCCATTTTACATCTGTAATTCCACTCTGAATCCTCCCTGCCATTAACCAACTCAAATGCCACATTATTCAACTCCTTTCCCTTGCTGGTTGGATTGGGTTCAGGAAACAGGGAGTAATTTTAATGTCCTCTTTAGTAAACCTACACCCTATTCATGAACTAAGAGGAAGTAGTTTTGGTTTCTATTTTCTGATATCTTGAGCCTTTCGTATGGTTGCATCTCTCCAACTATACAGCTTGCAGAATTAGTATTATGACTAGAGATGCAGAAAAGTTTTGATGCCTAAAAATGTCTTCTCATCTACTAACTGATGGTTGGCACTCAACTCTCATCCCTTTATCTCGGAATCTCATCCCTTTAGCTTAAATCTTTTTTTCCCATTAAAATTCAAATACTGGTTGTGCTTTAAGATCGTAGTCATTTTTACCTCAGCCTGAATGATCCAAAAGCAAGTTTTGATGATGTGCAAGAGGGAAGAGAACTTGAGGGCATAAGTGTTCTGCAGAGGGTATCAGGGAATAGAGAAGACAGAGCAATAAATAGACTCACAGGGGAAACTCAGAAAGTGGAGCTTGATGAAACAAGCAAACATCACGGTTTTGCTAAGGTCTATTCTAATTAGTTGTTATTCGTGTGTAAAAGTTTGCCTAAAAGGCAGAACCTATGGGGCCTCCCTGGTGGCGCAGTGGTTGAGAGACCGCCTGCCGATGCAGGGGATACGGGTTCGTGCCCCGGTCTGGGAGGATCCCATATGCCGCGGAGCGGCTGGGCCCGTGAGCCATGGCCGCTGGGCCTGCGCATCCGGAGCCTGTGCTCCGCAACGGGAGAGGCCACAACAGTGAGAGGCCCGCATACCGCAAAAAGAAAAAAAAAGAAAAAAAAAAAAAAAAAAAAAAAAAAAGCAGAACCTATGAGTGATTTGTGCCCCTGCATATTACGGATGTATAATATAATTCAAACAGTGCAAGGAACACACAGATTACCACATGGCCTCAGCCATGCTCCATTTTGTAGTCTGCCCACTTTGAGCATCAGAAAATGGATTGTAGAAATCTGGTTCATCTTATTTTAAACTTCTCATTCCCCAAATTTGAAATAGTATTTATTTAAAAACTAGGCTCTTTATAAAGATCGCAAAAACACTATAAAGTATTCATTGAAAAGAACCTAACATTTACTACTGTAGTACATTATGTACAATTTATTGACTATTTCTACTGAATATACATTTATGTATTACATAATCTAACGTTTATATTAAGTATAACTATAATATGATTCTTGTGTCAACCTTGACAAAGCTGGTGAAATCCTCTGCTACGAAAATATGTCTCTGCCTTCTATTTCTGTTTCAGTATTAGTTTCCACATTTGCCAGCAAGATACTTTTCATCCTACTAAACTAATAGGCCACTTAGTTGAATACTGGATAAAATACAAATTGCAGAGAATTCTCCATTTTTGTTTATAATTTTAAAAATTTCAACTAAAAGTGCAAAGCTTTTATCAATTTCTGTAGCTTGCTCTCTTCCTAAACCTACTTGCTTCTTCCATCAATATTTAAGTTTCTGGTTTTAAATAACTGTGACTCTCCCTTAATGTGTTCTCTGTTAAAGGCTTTCTCTCCCTTTAGATTTGTTAGTAGAAGTGGTATTTTTGTGGGAAGAAAACTGCATCTTCTCTACTACTCAGCTGTCAGGACTATAGAGCTACATCCTCAGTTGTATAATCAAAAACCTGGCCTGGCATCAACTAGTGAGATTAAAAACCACTTTTTCAAATTCCTTGCAATTAAAATATTTACATCAACTTCTCTTGGTTTTAACAATAGCATATAGAACCCAGTGTGGGTGTGGCTCATGATTCTGCTTCTCTGACTCATGATCTTAGACTTCTTGCTTCCAACTTCCTAATGAATGTGCCCTTTAGCAATGGCTGGGGGCCAGGTTTGTTTACTGCTACTCCTTTCCAACAGTTCAAGGCCATGAGGCATCTCTTGAATGTATTTCTTTGCTACAAAGTATTTCTCTCCCCTGCCCTCACCCCACTCTCAGGTTCTGTTGCTTATTTAAGATTTGCATCTGTAAAGAGTCCTTTGGGTTTGTTTCCTTGGTGGACTGGCTGTCTTCCAAGATTTTGTTGTTAATATCGTCTGACATTTTAAAGATGACTTTTCGGTGTTGTTATAAAACTTCTCAAGGAAAGGAAAACAGAAGTGCTCATCTAACCCTCTTCTAAAGACTATGCAAAAAAAGCCAGTTGTTTTAAAACATTATGGCTGGTGATATAAATGCCTGCAGCATATTATATCTACACCTGCATGTTTTTAACTTCCAGAAACTAAAAATCACCTCTGCAACATGCAATCAGCCATGAAGAAAGAAAGAAACAAACAAAAACCCAGTATTGAAAATCTTCTGCCTGATACTTGAATGTATTGGCGAACAAGCCTGCTACTTCTAGTATTTACATAAAGACAGTAGTCAAATAACCAATGCAGTAAAACAAACAATTCTTCTGTGAGAAAAAAGAATGATGCTACTTAAGAGTTGATGGACATGAACTTTAGGAATTTTAGAGCTGAAAATAATCTTGGAGGCCTCCTTTTAGAGATGAGGAATATGAGGTCTATGGTGGTTAAGTGAATAATTGTCCAAGCCAGAGATGGGACTAGGGTCAAAGTTGAGGTCTTCTGCCAGGATGTTGAGCTTACTCTTTGAACTTGCTGGGTGTTTACATATTGCATCAACAGAGCCCAAATGTACTGGATTTTCTTCCATTTACTAATAGAAGGAAGTTAGTGCCTTTACAGGTATTGTTGTATAAAATCAGCCCATTCAGCCAAAAATTAGTCAATCTAGGAGTCCCAAAGAGACAATGCTTTGCAGGCTTTTTCTTTTCTTTTCTTTTCTTTTTTTTTCCACTGGAAATGGGAATTAGATAGATAATGCATGTTTGTGTGTATGTATGTATACATATATATATATACACTTATATCTTGTTCAAATTTAAAAGAATACAATTTTTATAGTCTACTTATGTATGACATAAAAATAGAACATCGTTAATCAAATACATTTGCAGTATTTATTTTTGTAAGTAACTTCCTTTCTTTATATATCTATACAGTTTTAAAGATAATGGGACGACACAGAAATATTATTCATTTTCAAGCTAACACTGATAAATAATGTTTTGTAAGTGCCCTAAATTATGTAAAGACTAAAAGTTCCATTGTTCTATCTATCCTATGGAAAGTGGTGGATGTTTAGCTATGAAATAATGTATCAATCTCAGGAAACAATTCTTAGGTTAAAAAACTCATTTTCCCTATGATGTCGTTTCACAAAGATTTAATTCAAAGAATTTGCCTTTGTAAGATCTTCATCACTTTTCACCATTGTTCCCACGCATGTTCCTGTTAAGAGTGCCTGATTCTGTTGCTAAGCAACCTTGCAGTCTTATTGGGTCATGATGGTGAACTAATAATTATTTAAAATGTGTGTTTGGATAGGGTCTTTTAAAGAATATCGTGATACTTTTGTGTAAGAGGCTGGGTAAGAGGGTTCTTCATTTCAACTTACAGTTCTACAGGAATATAAGTGATAGAATGATGTTTTCCAGAAGAGTTGGAAGAATGCCAAGAGTACACTAAAAAGCACTAGCTCTTACTTCCTCCTGTTATGCTTTGTTTCTAGAAAAGGGTAAAAGTCAGTCAGGTGATGTCAAGAAATTTAGCAAAGGATTTCAAAGAAATAAGAGGAACATCAATATTCCTTTTATTGACTAGATTAAATTATTGTTTTTCCTTCTCATCCCAAATTCTTAAGAAAAATTGTCAAGCCATATTATGTTGAAAAATAAGTCCCATGTAAGCGAGACATGGGTATTTGAATTTTATCAGGCTTCCAGATAAAACTAAATTGTTGATTAAATCCTCTCCATCCTGCTTGCTCTTGTCCCAGACATCCCTCTCCAGTTCAGGAATATCCTCCTTTAAATAGCTTATTTAACCATACGGGACTGATGCCAGTAGCCTTAATATTTTCTGTACGGTATACTGGGATATATAAGGGGACTACCATCATATCTCTAGCATGTAGTGAGAGTTGGTAAATAGCATTCCCAGTGTGTATCTGGAAAAACAAAAAGGTTGTTCCTTTAAACAATCTTTTTTGGTGATAAAGCAAAGAATCAAAGGTATTTCATTACTAAAGAATCAGAGAATGTCCTAACTCTAAGAGAAGAGCACTTCTAACGTCATCTCAATATCCATCCAATCCAGAAGCAGAGCTGATGGTGCCACCAAGAGACAGAGTCTCCTTGTGGTGACACCACCTTCAAAAGTTTTGGAAGGTACCCCCAAACATCACCCGTTTTCTTTACACCCTTGCTTGTCTCTAGTATTTAAAGATACATCTGATACTTATTGATTCTATTTATATTTTGAGGGTGATCCCTTCTTAGGGATATCATCTCATATGCAAAGTTAAAAGTATTGATCATTTTTCTCTCCTAAACTTAAACTATTATAATTTACGTTTAAGGCAGCCACGTTTAATAGCTTTATGACTTGGGGCCATAAAGGTGAGTGTTTCAATCTTGGTTCACTGTTCTGTAGGTGGTATATGGCCACTCCAGGAATCAGTTTTCTTACTTACAAAATAGGGTTTGCAGTGCTTTCTTCACAGATAAACGATTCAATTTGATATGCTAACATAGTGTCTACCATATAGTGTACATTAAATGTGAGCCCTCTTTCCTATCTCCACTGGGTGTGGCCAACTTCTAGTTTTCTAGGATTTACTAGAAAATTTCATACCTTCTAGGAATATATGGCTTCTGATCATATTCCCTTACCATCTTCATTTTACTAAACTAAAGGCTCTTAATTTTTTTGTAATTCCCACATTCTTATTTCCTATCTCAGTTACTTTTCTGTTAATTTTATAGAATTCAGTTTATTTTAGCAGGCATTAATTGAGGTAAGGGGAATTACAGTAGGTCCTATGGTTACAAATGTAAACAGGATCCCTGTTCTCAGGTACCTTACAGTCTAGTGTCAAGAGTAGTAAACAGACAAAAAATTGCAATTTGACCCGATAAATTCTGTGATATTGGTAAGCCTGTGACAACACAAGTGAAAGACCTAAATCAGATTAGGGAGGATGGGAAATTAAAGGTAAAGGAGCTGGTCGTACTTGTAGGCTTTTCTCTAGAGTTGGCAAACATCTGTACCTGTGTTCAAGGTTTAGATTGACCAAGACAGCCTTAACATTCCTTTCAGCTTAATAAAACTTTAGACAGGTTTCTTCCTGACTTATAGGCCCTTGACCTCCCCTTATTGAGAACATTTACTCTAAAAAACATGCAAATTCTTTTTTCACCCCTTTGACATGTAAATCTTCTTCTAGTAATCTTGCCAGATTTACAACCCAGGAATGTCTTTCTCACGGACATGGGAGCCATTTTTCGAAATGTAATCATCAAGAAAGATAGCACCGCATTCTCTGTGGGAGGGCAAGAGTCTAACTTCAATAAGTGCTGATTACCAAACACAGATGGCCTAATCACATTAACCAGTCTCCTCCTAATGTCCTCCAGTACCAGTCCACTAGCTCACTCCAGAATTGATAAACTGTCCCACCTTTTGTTTCAGCAGAGTTTAGTCCAATCTCTCTCTCCAACTGCAATCGTTTTCAATCAACTTTCCCTTGCCTGTTTAAGTCTGTCCTTGGACAGGATGCATCCAGGTTGTGTACAAGGGGAAAAAACGGATTTTTGCCCAATAATCTACTCACTGATGCCTGGCACTTGGTCAACTTTTGTAATTGCTGATTAAAATAAGTCCATCATGTCAATGTCTAGGGGGAAATGTTTTCAATGGCTCTAAACACTTGGAGCAGTGATAAATGAAATCTCTGAGTTCACCATCTTCTAACTGGAACTAGAATTATTTTTCCAAAAATATATTGCTTTACACTTATGCACAAAATGAGTCTCTGCCTCAAAGAGACTCTGAGCAGGCTCAAGTATCCACTCGTCCTAATAGCTTTATACTCATTCTTTTGGTATTTCAATTATCTCAAGTGTTCAGAATCATGAATAAAGTTGGGAGCAATTTGTGAGGATGTTAATCAAGTATAAATTACTCAACAAGGGCTCCCCTTATTATACTCTCCATGAAGCTCTCTAGAGGATCAGCTCAGGTACTGGTCTCAGGCACAGTCTAGATTGAGAGAGGATTTCAAATAATTGATGGTTTTAGCCAAAATTTTGAATTCTAAAAATGGATGGAAATTTGGAAATTCTAAATCAATCATAGCAAATTACAAATTATCATCAAGAAAGACTGCATAATAAAAATTTCTAAAGGTTACTGTAGAAATTAAGCTTAAATTCAAATTTAATTCTAAGGTAAATAAAAATATGTATTCCATTTTCTTTTTTCATTATAAAATTTATAAAACCAGAATTTTCCTTCTAATGTGCACATTCGGTGTACTTGCTTTTTATTTCCAAAAAAAGTTTCCCTAACTTAAGGACATATACAACATATGGTACCTTAGAATTAAGGAAATATGGGAGAATGATTTTGATTACCTCCTCATGCTACATGAAAATTCATTACTTCAAACTTTCTTGAACAGTTTTTTTAAAAGATGCCAGTTACCTAACTCATACAAACACCCATATACATATGTACATCTTTCTTGTTGGGGAACAGACTTATATTAGTGTAAATAAGTGGTCATTAAAGTTAATGTGTTCCTTTTATATAGTTATAATTTAAGATATAGTAGAAATTCATTTGAATATGATATATACCTTTTTAAAATATATTAGAGACTTATAGAACCACCTCACAGTGACTATATTTGTCCATTATGAGGTTTAGAATATACTTTACTACTTAAATGAGTTGAGTATGATATTTTATCATTATACCTTTGCTTTTATCATATATTGTGGATGTAGAGTCTTTGGTCAGAAACATACCCTCTATATTATAAAAACATCATTATAGAAAAATGTAGTATTCTTTTAATATATAATTTAACATGAAACTAGGACAGATTTTCAGCAAAAGAAGGGAGCTGCATATAGTTGGCTTTTACTGGCAGGCCTCTTTCTGCCCAGTAATTACCCAGTCTTTACATACATGTTACAGTTAGTTCAGTGCTTTTAAGGAAATCCAGCTTTCTTTGCTCTCTGATCTTTTCTTCTCACAAAATACTTAGCAAACACATAGCTATTAGCTCCATAGGAATTGGTTGTATACATCAGTATTTTTCACAAGCCCACTTAACCAAGGTACCAAGTAATTTGACTAGAATCCAAACCACATCAGTTGAAGAGCTAAGTGTGCAAAAAATCCTGTAACACACTAGATTCCAATGAGCCACAGTTTTATTAACACTGCATGACTTAGCAAACTCAGATGGGGTCTTTGGGTCTTTATGTTGAGTTTCTTTAACTGGCAAATGCTTAAGAGCACACTTTATTTATTGATTGATTGATTGATTAAAGAATCATCTTTTTTTTAAATTTATTTATTTTTGGCTGTGTTGGATCTTCGTTGCTTGCTGCACGTGGACTTTCTCTAGTTGCGGGGAGTGGGGGCTACTCTTCGTTGTGGTGCGCGGGCTTCTCATTGCGGTGCCTCTCTTGTTGCAGAGCACGGGCTCTAGGCATGTGGGCATCAGTAGTTGTGGCGCATGGGCTTAGTTGCTCCACGGCATGTGGGATCCTCCCGGACCAGGGCTCGAACCTGTGTCCCCTGCATTGACAGGCGGATTCTTAACCACTGCGCCACCAGGGAAGTCCCTAACAGCCCACTTTAAATGCAGTTACACAATGACATCATGATAAGAAATGCTATAGGAATATAGGCATAGAAAAAAAATTATCATCACTCACATATGCCCTGAGCATTTTCTGCTGGAGAATCTGAACTTCATAATGAGGGTACTAATATATTACCTGCTTCTGATAGTAAGTTCTTATCACTTGAGAAATATCATTAAACGTTATATCTCTGCAGCTTAATCCTTCTTAACCTGAAATATACCTTTAGAAATAATATTTTAACAGTTTGAGAAAATTCAGCTATTACATAGCTATTTACCTAAATATTTACGTGAGATAATTATGAAAGCATTCTATTAATAATTTTTTGAAGACATTGTAATAACAATTTAGTCTTAGAATTTTAGAAAAAAAAATAAACCAATAAAGGTACTTCTTCTGGTTCAAACTGTACAAATGAAAATTCTGAAGCTAAGTAAATTGGGCAAAGTATGTTGCTGTTTCATAAGTTAATGAAAGTAAATTTATTTATTAAATTTTTCTTTATTTATAGTTTCATGGGTTTATAACACATAAGGTTCATGTGTATAATATTATATTTTGACATTTATATAAACTACAGTGTGCTCACCACCAAAAGGTTGTCAACTGTCATCATATTGTTGACCCCCTTTACCCATCTTGCCCTCCCTCCACCCCCTTCTCCTCTGCTAACCACTACTCTGTTCTCTGTATCTACTTGTTTCAGTTTGGTTTCTTCATTCATTTTGTTTTGCTTGTTTTTATATGCCATATATGAGTTAAATCATATGGTATTGGTCTTTCTCCATCTGGTTTATTTCACTTAACGTAATACCCACATGGTCCATCCATGTTGTCCCAAATGCCAAGATTTCATCTTTTTATGGCTATTATTCCATTGTAAGTGTGTGTGTATCTTCTTTATCCATTCATCCATCAGTGGACACTTAGGTTGTCTCCATATCTTGTCTATTCTAAATAATGCTGTGATGAACACAGGGGTGCATATATCTTTTCAGATTAGTGTTTTTGTATTCCTTGGATAAACACCCACAAGCGGAATAGCTACATCACATGATAGTTCTATTCTTAATTTTTTGAGGAATCTCCATGTGATTTACCATAGTGGCTGCACTAATCTACATTCCCACCAAAAGTGCACAAGGGTTCCCTTTTCTTCACTTCCTCTCCAGCACTTATTTCTTGTCTTTTTGATAATAGCCATTCTAATGGGTGTGAAGTGATATCTCCCTGTGGTTTTGATTTACATTTCCCTGATAATTAGTGATGTTGAACATTTTTTACATGCTTGTTGGCCATCTATATACCTTCTTTGGAAAAATATCTATTCAGTTTCTCTGCTCATTTTTTAATTGGATTGTTAGCTTTTTTGTTGTTGAGTTGCATGAATTCTTTATCTATTTTGGATATTAGATACATGATTTGCAAATATCTTCTCCCATTTGGTAGGTTTTCATTTTGTTGATGTTTCCTTTGTTGTACAGAAGCTTTTTAGTTTGATAATAGCCCCATTTGTTTAGTTATGCTTTTGTCTCCTTGCCTGAGGAGGCCTATGCAGAAAGATATTGCTAAAACCAAAGTCAAAGCGAATACTGCCTATGTTTTCTTCTAGGAGTTTTATTGTTTCAGATCTTACATTGGAGTCTCTAATCCATTTTGAGTTGATATCTATGTATGGTATAAGATAGTGGTCTAATCTCATTCTTTTGCACGTGGCTATCCAGAAAAACTAAATTTAGATGCTCTCCATCCTTTCATCAAATTTTAAACCCATTCAGATTAATCTGCAAAACTTCATCAAGAGGTTTGAAGGTAGAGAACTTTTTACTCTCTAGCTGATTTTTAAGAGTGATTAGGGCAGATTTAGATATCAAATTACTGCAAAAAACGTTCTGGCTAGTCCATGTCAGTCATTTTCCTAAATTTCAAGGTTATTGATTGCTCAACTTATCTTATGACTTTAAATTTGAAAGCCTGAAATTAGCAACAAGTTTTCATAGGATTCAAAGCAGTAGTGGTTTTACAGAATGATTCTATTAAATTAATCTTTTCCTCATTTGAAACATACATGATTAAGATACATATTAATTTATTCAGAAAAGTCATACATTTTTTCAATGGAAAAACTCTTCCCTTCTGTGCTCCCTAGGGCTATTTGTGTGCAAAATTTAACAAATATTGGTTCAACTCTTTTTTTTTCTGATTCAAAACTTCAGCATGAGTGAGGATTAGTTGGATGGCTAACGAGACAGTAATCTCCTCAAACATCTTTTAACCCACTTGTACATTCTACATGAAGCAGCAGCTCAGTAACTGTTGAATGAATGAGTGGACAGATCCCACTTACCCAGAAGACAGAATTCTTCTTTAAGAATTTGAGGTTTAATTTTGTGGTCAAATGTTTAGAAATGGAAATCGAACTCAAAGTTCCACTTGACTTATAACGTGACTTCTGTTCTCAGCAGATGGTTAAAAAGGTTAGTTCTACCAGTGGCTTCAGAAAACATACAAAAGGTGTTAGCAGAACCATGATATTTACGGTACATATTTGATTGTTTCAAGAGCTGAGCGAACAGGTAGTACTTGTAAGGGCAATCAGGTGCCAGTTTCAATGGTCAGGCCTGAACTGCAGGGGTTTCCCACTCCGCCCGCTGCTTGTTAATTCTGGCTTCACTCGTTATGCCTCCTGATGCTGCCACACAGCTCCTTATTTTGAGGTAACAGGTGATCTGACTATGCTTTTTTGTTTGTTTGTTTCTCTGACGTTACACAGAAAGCTAGAGTCAAAAATGTGTGTGTAGTCTGAGAATGATACTTTGGATATATTGCTATTTATGATAAGCCCAGACTGACATGTTTACCTCGAACTGGAAAAAAATTGCTAACTAGAATATCCCCCGTAAAAGTAATTACTGACAATGTCTTCCTCCTTAACCACATGGACCTATATCAAGGCTGCTTATCTGTGCAAGATACCAACGTTGTTACCACAGGACTATGCTATCAGAAGCAGATTTTCTGCCAGTGGGCTGGGCCAGCTTTTGCAAACTACAGGAAACCTGGGTTCATAAAATAACCTAAGGGACACTCCTGGTCTAAACTCAAACAGAATGGGGTTAATACATAAATCCTTGCAGGAAGTTTGGACACTGAAATGATCTCTCACTGAGGATGGCGATTCAGCTTAACAAATGAGGCAATGAGACTGATGGAATACGCCCTTTCCAAGGAAGAAGTTACAATGATTTCCATTGATACTATCAGTATTTCCACAGTCCTGTTTCCAGGAGGTTATATATAGTATCACAGAGGAACCCTGAGAACAGATAATCAAGCCTTCATTATAAAGAATCAGAGAAATATATTAAATGTCTCTTAACAAGGAGAATTGAACTTTTTTACTTATAATAACCATTATTATCATTATAGAATTATTATATTGTTCTTAATATTTTATTATTAAATAAATATTATCTGCATGGAAGGCAGATTGGCATCACATACGTGTTACGGCACTGAAAACTAATCAATACACACACACAAAATAATGTGCTAAGGCTACACTAGGGAGTCTCACTTCTGATCTCAAGGTTATGCCAGTTTATCCCAAGTTCTCAACAAAACTCTGTATCAAACTTATTGTATCTTATCCCTCACTGTATCAGAACTGTTTCAAAAGGGATCTTGTTAGTCATTTTCCTTAAAAAAAAAAAGAGAAATCCAAGTCATGCCTTTTCTATGAAATCTTTGGAGGTTGCTATGACAATGTTATTTGTAGCTCAGCCCACAATTCATATTCTTCAGCTTTTACCCAAAGTAACCTGGTTCTGCTTGCTAGGTATCATCTTCTAAGTCTCCAAGAGATATTGCCAAAGTTTTCTCCAGAGACTGGGATTGGAAAAATGACGGCATTACTAAATGCTGCACTTTGCAAAAATCATTTCTATTTTGAGCACCCTAACATAGTTATCTTCATTTTGATTAATCCTTTTTTTTAAACAAGGATGTACATTTTTACATGGTTGCAATTACAGCAAACACAGGGTTTTGTGTTATTCCTTCACTATTTCCAATAGCTAAAGCATTTTTCATATATTACAATTGGGGGATTATTTTAATGTTAAAGAATACATGATATTTAATGGATACAATCTATATTTAATTTAATCAGATTCCTATTACTAGCCGTTTGTCTTCATTTTTTCCTTATTACAGATAGATTCACAAATAACATTATTATGAATATTTTTTTCCTCTACAGAATTGTTTCTTTGAATGAGACAGGGGTGATGGTTGTTTGGCTTGTATCGACAGTATTTATAAAAGTGTAAATCTGAATGTGTTTAGGTGAGGCAAGTACAGTAACCTGTATTCCCATTGCCTTCCTCCCCCAGGCCAACATGGCACATTTAGATTGCTTGCTTGACCCTGAAAGCATGTGAATTTTTGACTCCTGGATTACTGGGTCAAAGGCATAACTATCTTTATGACTTTCAATAACAATGATCATTTAACTCTTCTAAACCAGTTATACATGTATTTCAATGTCACCAACTTTCATTTATTTGAGTACTTTCCAAACCTTAGGTGCTGTATACGCATTGGGGACACAATGATGAAGACAATGAACAGGGAGTTACAATGCAGTCTGAATTAATAGAACTTAGAATAGGGTACTAAGGGAACCCATAAGAGGGGCAGAAACAAGTCTTCTCCAAATCGGGTCATTACATGGGGAAGTGGTGGCAAGTAGAACGGAGGAAGGAGAGAACTCCAGGCAAAGAGAGCACCACATGCAATGGCCTGGAAAACATAAGGCAAGCATATTTTAAGTATTATGAGAATGTAGAGGGTGAGGTTAGTGTTGAAAGACATGGATATATATGAAAAGGCATATATATATATGATTTTGTAACGTAGTCATCATTAGGCATCACTTAATAATTTTTTGTCAAATTTATTAACTATATAAACATGTTATACATGTAAAGTAGATTTAATATGCATCACATCTAAGAAAATCCAATTCCTGACATAATCAGCAGAATGAAAAGTGACAGAGATTAGAAAACTCCCCAGCACTTGAGAGAAGAGAGGTTTGTGCAGTTTGATGGCAGCACAGGCCCATGTGTAGGAGAAGGGGAGGTGATGGAGCAGCAGGGATAGGTTAGAACAGTTGGAGTGCCTGGAGGGCCAGGCCAAGGAGTTCACTTTGTATTAACTCAATGGTCAATGAAATTACATAGCAATTTTAGAGGAAACAAAATTATAATTAAAACTGTAGAGGAAACACTAATTCCTTTCACTAAAGCAAAAGTCAGAACATCCTGGTGTCAGCACTGGAAAACAATCTCCAGGTAATTGAAGCAGGAAAACCACATCCATTTAGGGGTTCTCTCATTTTCATTATGACTGCTACCACCATAGCAGCCTCTAGGCCTCCATTCTAACACTTTTGTCCAGGTATGGAGCAATCAAAAACATCTCGCTTTGTTTCACTTTAGTACAACTGATATAGAAAAGACATCAAAAGAATTTATTAAGTGATAAGAGAGAATAACTGGGAAACAGAGGGTGTATGAAATATATAAACAGTCTAGTTTACAAAGAACTACTTTATTCTTTAGAGAACATTGTTAGCCCATAGTCCATGTTATTCTACATTGGACACCAAGTGTCTCTTAAACCTATGAAATAATATGTAAGACATTATGTGCATTTATATAGTCTTTGTATAAAGGATGTCATGGAAGAGGACCTCTACCAATAGATAGAAAAGAAATTCTTGCAATTGTCTGTTATGCAAGCCAAAAGCAGATGGGGTAATTTGCCAGAAATAATACTATAAGGGATATAAGTAATTTGGTCCAAGTACACCGCTCTCTGGGTTGCATTATTCAAAAGTAAATTTTAGAACGTCTGGAAGCAGAGGTCTTACCCAGTGTTCGAGACATATGAGGTCTCTGAGAATTTCTCTGAAATCACACTGAACATCTTGTGTACATGTATGTGTGTGTGTATATCTCCTGGGAAGTCTTTAAAAGGCTCATAAGTTCTTTTATGGCACTTCTTCATTTCACTTCTGTGCTGGGCCTCCCCATTTATGAAAGCAGAAGTTTCAGCCTCGGAGACTTTGGGCACAAGTCAGCAGGTGGTGACAGCTTTCTCTTCCAACACTGCATCTTTTAAGCATTCTTTTTTTTTTTTTTTTTTTTTTGCTGTACGCGGGCCTCTCACTGCTGTGGCCTCTCCCGTTGCGGAGCACAGGCTCCGGACCCACAGGCTCCGCGGCCATGGCTCGCGGGCCCAGCCGCTCCGCGGCATGCGGGATCTTCCGGGATCGGGGCACGAACCCGTGTCCCCTGCATCAGCAGGCGGACTCTCAACCACTGCGCCACCAGGGAAGCCCCCTTAAGCATTCTTAAGAAAGCAAGCAGCCATCAGTTATGAACATCATTCAGGTGACGTTCTGTATGTATGAACTGTATTTGAGATTAAAAGACGGGGAAGAGATGGGAAGTGAGTAGACAGGAGACTATTATAGGGCTCAGGAGAAAAGTGGCAGAATCTAATTACGATGGGATGAGTGGGAATACAGAAATGAGGATGGGCAGAGGATGCACATCTTGGTATTTGGTATATGCCGCAGGGATTTTTTCACCAAGTTGTCATTCTGTGTTTGGAAAACAAAATTGGGGGAAAAATGAAATCAAAGAGTAAGTCAGTGCTTGGCATATAATAGGAATGTAATAAATTTTGGAAAGACTCACACTACCATGGTGAAACTTTTAGTATTAAACATATATTCATTTGCAGAACAGACACTAGTTGGACTTTTATATTACTAATGCTTACAATACTTCAACTTCTGGTCATCTTATACAAGTTCATTAGACCACTGATCGCTGTTGCAGTAGAGTTCTGAAAGTTTAATTTTGAGACGTGAATGAGAAATGAGGTCATGGCATAGATGCAGACAGGCAATGAAACTATAAAATTGGTAAGCTTGGTCTATGAGAACCTATATGAGCAAAGAATCTGAAAAAGAATAGATATATGTATATGTATAACTGAATCACTTTGCTGTACACCTAAAATGAACACACTGTAAATCAACTATACTTCAATAAAATTAATTTATTTTAATTAATTAAAATTAAAAAATGGTAAGCTTGGTGAACTGTAGTTGACCTCGTTCAGGAAAGTAGAAGTGGGCACTGGTTCCGGAGGATACAGGAGTGGTTTGCATAGAGAGAGGGCCAACTTTACTTCCTAACAGTAAGTTAAAATTAGGGGAATGCAGAGATCATAGAATAATAATCAGAAAGTGGCATAAATGTAAGAAGCAGTCTGGCTCTTCTTATACTAGAGAAAGAGAAAGGTAAATTTGTGGTGGAGATGGTAGGGGAATCATTTAAAA